>NC_080420.1:18825997-19425997 GCF_029873635.1 Malania oleifera | reverse complement strand
CGAGGTGCACTATGAGTTGGTGGTGACTAGGAAGACAATCTCTTAGGGATTCGGGGCGATTTTTGAGGCACTCTAAGTCTGCTTCCCAAGTACTTTAGCGACTTTCAGATTTCCAAGATTCATAACTCCGTCCTCGACCATTGGACCCTCAATCCCTCCTGCTTCTCTATCCCCCGAGGCTACATAAGAGGCCTCTTCCTCATCATCCCATCCATCACTAGCTGTGTGGTTTCCTGTTCCTCCGTCCCCTCCACCATAGCCTAGCGATTAGTCTCATGCACCACAGATTATCCCACCTACAAGCTCGGTGGTGACGATTGTGATAGAGATGAGTGGCAAGGATGAGCCAGTGCTTCATTATAAGGAGTTACCACCAGCCGATGCTGCTGCGGGCATGGCCCAGTCCCTACGAGATCTACTAAGTCACTCTCTACTCCCATTGATGAACCATTCACTACAACACTCAATCTGTTGTGGATGTCCCATGGCTCTAGCGCCTCTTTAGACAGTTATACCACCCACCACTATTCTTCCTGTCATTCGCCGCATAGTGGTGGTATTGACTAGTTCTCTAGCTGCCAACAGGGTTGCCACGTCATCTGCTCCCACCTCGGCATCTAGCGCGCCACCTAGAACACATGCTCTACCATCAACTCCACCGCGTGCACCCACTCCTTTTTCTCCATCCGCGACACCTACTTCACACACTCCTCTAGCTGCACTCACGCCACCACCACTGGCTCCAGCTGCTCATGTGCCACTTCCTGCTTTAACTTCGCTCGAGTCACGACATTGTCTGGTAGTTTTACCGATGAGGACGAGTTTGCTTCAAGTTCACGATCTGATGCGAATCGCCGATCTAATGTAAACACTCCATTCGATGTATTCGACGATCTAGGGGGCGACGATTCTGATTATGACGCTTGTGGATCTACTGAGGAGGATTAGGGCTAGATACTTAGGATTTTGATGAGCGCTCTCTTTTGTACTTGTACTATGTGTTTGTATATTGTGGTTACTTTTTTCCTTTACTTGTACTTTCTGATTTGTGTATCACCATGAATTTTATGGGACTGTACTTGTGCTTATACTATATCCATATTTCGTTGTATTGCCTCCGTGATTAATGAATATATGGTGATATTCTTTTTGTATTTTGTGCTACGTGTACCACTTCTTTTCTATATATTTATTGGTTTTATGCCGATGTGACTGCTGTAGGTGCACTTGTTAGATTTTCAATCACCATATAGTGCTTCCATCCTATGCTTTCCAGGTTCTTTCTTTCCATACTTCAATAGGGACATTGAAGTTTTATGTTGGGGGTAGGAGGTTAGGAAAGCACTACACGGCAAATTTTGAGCACAAAATTTACATAATTGTAAAAATTTTTAGTGAACATTGTATGTTTCATACCATGTAACAAACTTGATGCCTTTTACATACTTCTATATAGCCTGTATGTTACATGCTTAGGTTGTATCTTTTAGATGACTTTATTATGCTCACTAACAATGTAGTGAGTTGATTGTGCATAGTTTTACGCAGTATAGTCAATTTACTTGTTTTACCACTCATTGAGGTTTGACTAGGAGTTCATTCACTTTAATATTAATCTATAGGTTCTTGTATTCACATGGTATTTCACAAGGCTAGGACAAACTTGCACATGATTTGTATCACTTAGGGTTTCTTGAGAGCACCGAGAGAACAACCATGGCAACTATGACACCTTGTGAGATTTTGTTGAACCTTTCATTTTTTGTGAAAGTCATTTACATGAACTCTGAGTTCACGGAACTCAACTTTTATTCTCTGGATATTCTTTGTATGTTAGTCTCTGTATTTGCATTTGCTAGCATAGAGGTGATGTCTAGTGGAGAGATATAAACTTAGGTCTTGTAGCCTAATCAAGGTGTGAGTATTAAGCCACCCTTAGATATAAACATAATTCATGAACCCCCTCTTTGAGCTTAGTTTCATATCACTAACATAAAGAAGACAAAAGTTGTGATGATTGTACTAGCTAACCATGTAATGACCTGAAGAATGATGGTGGTTAAATAATAGAGAAAGGGGAAAATGGAAACAGTAACAGAAGGAGGCAGCAAACTTCATCGACAAATGCTTTCTCGTTCGTCAACAACGTTGCACTTTGGGCTCGTCGACGAGGGTGTGTCTCGTTGATGAGAAGATACCAATAGGATATTTGGGCAACTCTAAATTTTGTCGACGAGGGGGAGAGTTCGCCGACGAGTGGCCTTCTTGGCCACGTCGACGAGGTGACGTGGATCATCGACGAAGCCCATAGTATAAATAGCCCATACCTTGGTTTTTTACGCAGAAAATCAGAAAAATTCCGTCTCTCTCTTTCCTCTCTACGGTTTCTCTCTCTTCTCTTTTATATTCCAACCCTATTTCTCGTTGGATCGATGATCTGAGGCCACCATGACGCTCCTGGGGAAGTTCTCTCCAAGTCTACCGGAGCGGATCGTTGGTGGGGTAGAGTTGGAATTCATCCTTGGGTTAAGGTAAGACTTTTTATCTAAAATTTGCTCTTCCCATAGTTATAGGAAATGATATTTACGGAAAAATATTGAAGTTTAGTTCTGAGAGTTGTCGTTTTCAGGGTGTTGAATAGGGAACCCTACGAGTGCAGGATGAGTGTATTTTAAGGGGGGTTTCTTCTGAAGAAATAAGGTAAGAGAATAAATTAAAACAATTATTTTTCATGCAAATTATTATTATTTATCAGTAAATTAATTTTCTCGAAAACATGTATTATATTTGTAAATAATGGAGAAAATGCATCTTTGAGAAAATACTGCTATTATATTGAAATGTATATATATGTATGAAATGCCAGAAATTATGATTTTAGAATATAATGTATGGTTTTATACAGCAATGTGTGGCATGAATATTATTTTGCATGGGAAGTATTATGATATGACAATTTTATGAATAAAGTATGTTTTCAAGAATTATGTAAAAATGCAGTACATTATGATTTCAAAATACATGATAAATGAATTATTTATTTAGAATTATATATATGAAATGTTCGGCGCAAGGTCGTGATTGATAGCCGGTGCAAGGCCGTGTTATATATATATGATTTCGGCGCAAGGTCGTATATTTGAATGTTCGGCGCAAGGCCACTAATATGAAAGAAACTGGTGCAAGGTCATATGTATGTATGTTATTTTAGAAAATGCTATCAATCTATTTATGTTAGACAAGTATATTATCAAGTATTTTATGTTATTAGAACCTGGATGATAGTTCAGTTCAGTTACAGGAGCACGGTACCGTAGCTATACAAATCAGATTACTATGTTCAGACTTGTGCTAACTACCCCACAAAAGGGTGGAAGATGGATAGTTGATGTGGCTTTCAGTGTAGAGTTGTAGACGTCCACCTGACAGTCCGGATCAGGGTGTGGCGAGCCCATTGTACTTATAGACATTTTTTACTTGACAGTGGTCGGCAAGCCATTATCAGGTCCCGCGTCAGGCTGCACAACCTGTCATGGGGGGTAATACATGACATCAGCTAGCTATACATCCTGGGTAAATTTCAGCATTATCAGTTATATCAAAAATTTCATGATCAGTATAAATTATTATAAATTATGAAAGTTATGGTTATTTAGATATGTTATCATAAATGTTTTCTAGAATATGAAATGTACTATATATGTATTATAACATTAAATGTTCATGTTACCACACAACTGTATTTAGTTTATTTTCCCTTATTGAGAAGTGTTTCACACCCGAACATTAAATAATTTTCAGGAAATCCAGAAAGACTGGCGGATCGAGGCTGCCGTTGGGTCAGTTGTACTACTCGCTAGGAGGGTAAGTTTGAACTAGGATCAGGAGATTTTGATATGGGATCCTAGAGATATTTTTGTATTTTTTGGAGTTTGTATATAAACACCGTGTTTTGGATTATATTTGACTCTGGTATTATGTACTTTGTGGTTACGAGATTGTGATTTACATTTATCGTTGCCTAAGTTCCGCTATGTTTGACAGGTTTCCCCGTTACCTACAGGTTCGGGTTAACTATTTTACTTATTATGCTTTATTATATGATAAGATAAGCATGTCATTACAGACCATAGAAAAATGTATAAAGAAAATAATAAGATAAAGAAAAAGAAATGAGAAAAATACATAGAATACCTGCTCCAAATACAAAGGTCAACCTAGGGAGATAACACGCCATATCCCAACATGTACAAAGCTTCTTCGATTATCTGATGCATATGATGTATTCATGCATTATTTATGAATTATCAATCTAGCGAGGTCTTGGTAGGATGTGGTAAGTAGGTGAGAAGGTGCTAGGGTGAAGGACCCGACACCTCGTTACTAGGCTGGATCCCATTCCCATGAGACTAGTTCACTCCACTTTCATTGTTAATTCTTAGAAATATGTGAGATGTTTGATCATGATGTTTTTCCTCACATACAAGAGTGAACCCATCTTCTTGAGTATTTTTGAGAGTATACTGGTGAGGCTGAGTCAAGACAACCATTCTGTAGGTGTCCGAGGGTGACTTGAGTGCGATGAATCATTCACTTTACACATGCCTTGTGATTATGCCTATTTATACTCAGAGTTATATGATGATATTAAATTTGAATTGTAATTACTAGTTGAATCTCTATGAGTTATGATTTTCTTGATGACTATACACTGTTGAGGCTTACATGAGTGACTTGCTTCAGTGTTGTTTGTATAATGAAGTCATGCATACAGGAGCCTACTTGTAATTAGGCTATATTTTTTTCTGTGAAATGAAATGATTTTGTAACTTGTTTATCTTATTTAATGTCCATTGAGATTGGTGTTTGTGGGTATCGCCCTGAAAACCCTCACGAAACTATAACTCATTCACTAGGGTCACCTAGGGGGTTAAAGCCTTGTTACATATGGTAAATGCAATTGTGTTTCCCGTGAAAGAGAAGGTAGATAGGATTTTGGTTATCTTTTTATAGTTTTCTTAGTTTGCTTTGCTCGAAGACTGGCAAAGTGTAAGTTGGGGGTTGTGATGTGTCCCTAAAATGCATTATTTTAGGCCCCTATTTTTTATGTAATGCCCTTATTTATCATGTATTTACCTTTTCTTATCATTGTTCGAAGTTATGCATGGTTTGTTCGTGTTCAAGAAAATCAAGTTAAAACCGAGGAGTTAAGCAATACAAGAAGCCAAGGGAGTAATTAGGAAGCAAAAGGCTCAACTAGATGCTTAACCAAGCCCCCAAAGCCTCGGTTCATCATAGCAAATAAGGCCTTGTTTGACCATGTGGTGTGACCAACGAGCACAAGGGACGACCAAGTCAAAAAAGGAAGACTCCAAGGTTCAGATTGAAATTGAGATGCTGCAAGGTTCGACCAGCAGGGCAACCAAGTGACCCTAAGGGGCGACCATGTCGGCTAAACTAAGAGTGACTGAAGTTGAGATCCCAAGAGTCTCGACCAATGGCGTGGCCACAAGATCCTAGAGGCTCAACCACGTTGAGGAAACTTGAAGTTTGAACACTAGAATTCCACGAGTTTTGACCAGGGTGCGACCAGGGGAAGACAAGGGTGCGACCTAGTCGACAGACGCGAACCCAACAATCTTCTTCACAAGATTTTCTGCAAAACTTTCCTGATTTGAATTTGAAGCCTTGTAAACCCTTTTAGGTATAAAACCTAACTTCGACTATGTGCTTAGGGTTCCCCTTTGGCCCTTCTTTGGTTAGTGACAGACCTAGAGTATCTTTGGGTGCCACTTAGAGTAGATGTACTATTTTCCTTTCAATTTCCTATACTGGTTCGTGCTTGGATTCTTCGAAGACTTATGACAACCTTCAAGTTCTAGGTGCTGCCGCGTAGATTGGCTGGTTCTTGATTGTATTCCTGATCACTAATGATAGGCCTTCGAGCTGCAATTGAAGCCATTTTTCAATACATGTTCTTTTACTCTACTTTGATTTAAATACCTACACTTTAAATACCTTGTCTTTTAATTTCCATGCACTTTTACTTCTCTGATTGTGATGAAACCTTAGGGGATAGGATAGCATAGCTAGGGATTCAATCACTTATACGTAATAGGCTACGGTTTATGTATGAGTGTTCTTGTTATCATTGGATCGGGTATACCCTGGTTCCTGATCATGCTTCAAATGATTGGTGCACCTTGACAACCCTATGCCACACAAATAGTTCACTTAAACGTTTAACCTAGTATGAATTGATGACCGAACATAGCTATTGCGAATGACAGCGTAAGTTGAATTCATGATTTGAGAATTGCATTGTAGGAGTAGTGTAATATAATTTACTTGCTTTCAAAGTTGATAGAAACACTTTCAAAATCATACATTTTTCCTTTTACACAAAGCGTAGTAAAATAGGCTAGAAGTGTTGAACAACTGCACTAGAGTCCCTGAGGATTGACACCCGACTTACTCATTATTCTCCTGAACTTGGGGTTAGTTAGGTTATAAATTTTAGTTTTGGTAGTTAAGGACCCAAGTTTTGGTGAGCCTACGATTAAGTCTGACCAAAATCATCATAGACATTGGCTTAGTTAGGAAGAAATTATGGAGAGAATGACACTTGCCCCTCGGTGTAACCTTAAAATTGGAAGGTATGTTGGACCCATGCAGATCACTATAGTTATTGGCGATGGTTCAATCATAGCTATAGAAGGATTGTGGGTGAGCTGCAACAAACCTTTCTACTGTGCATCTTATATTGCAGAATATGTTTTTAAAATTTTCTCCATCCAAGATCTCATTTCACCCTTCAAACTATGAGTCATTGCTTTCGTTGTCGTTGTTACCTTGTGAGAGGTGTGAGAAACCCTATGAATATTTTCATCATTAATTTATAGCCAAATTATTTCCAAATGAGTGATTGTTGCTGACATCGATGACATACTGTTTCTATTGATAGCCTCTTATGTATGCTTGGTACTTGGTGGCGTAATGGGTCTTGTTAAGTCTGCCAAAAAATATGTTTGACAAAAGTGTGTGCAAGCACCCTTTTAAGATGTGTGGGGGCATTTTTGATTGGCTATGGATGGGGCGAGACTATTATGCCACTCTCCCGTCAAAAGTTTTAAGGAAATTTCATATGAGATATCATATGGAATAAGAATAGTATGATAAGATTCGTAGAATTCATAGAAAATTGTAAAAGGAGTGTGAAGAAAGGGAGGATATTAGACACATCTTAGAAAGTGGAAATATATATATAAGAGAATTGAGTAAAGAAAGAAAAATAACAAGTGAGGGGGAGAGGAGGATGAAGAGGCGTTAGGCTTGTTTAGTATTCGACTAGTTGTATTATGTGTGTAAAAGTGATTGAAGGTCCTATCACAATTGAAATTACACATAATTAAACCCTTCTAGACGAAACCTACATCTATTCTATGGAGGGCGTTGATTTTAATCATAAAAAACATTAATCATTTACTCCTGCACGTGTGGAGGGCGTTGTGCGCACAGGCGTGAGACTAGTCTTTCTCGTCGGTCTCGTCAGGTTGTGTGTCCCGAAGGGGAGTGTCCGCTGGTAGTGATAAGGATGAAAGGAACTCGACATAATAAAAAAAAAAAAAAAAACATTAATCATGAATTCAAGAAGTTTCTAAATAGTAAACCTATGTTTGTTCCACGCAATGATTACACTTAGGTATAGATTAGTTATAATAGGTTAGGAACTTACAACTAGTTATATAAAAAACATGTTAAAATCATAAAACAAATAATAATGTGAAACTTTTTATGAGTCTATAACAAGAAAAAGAAAAGGAAATAATTATTCTTAAATTTCAGTAAAAAAATATTTTTTTTCTTTCTTATTACATGAAATAATAAGTACATAAGGAATAGTTGTTATGTACATTTTCAAAATTTATTCCATCTTATTATAAGGAATAAAGATTCTATGAACCAAATAAGACGTAAGCAACTTAATTATTACTGTTAACTTCTCGATCCCCTCTTATTTCTCCCGACGGCTTGACTAGCCCCTTGTACTTTCTCAAACACTTAGTCGAACGGTAAGTGGTTCACCTCTTAATTAGCCGATGACTTAGGGACTTGTCATTTGATTCCATTATTTTGATGCAACATTTTAGCTTTACAAATAATTTAGACGTGACTTGCGTCCTCTTCATTCCTTGAACAACAACTTGCACATATTTTATTCCATTTATCCTTCATATATATGCCTATTTTATTGTCAAAGCAGACAAAGTTGTACTCTCCATGTGGGTTAAGCTAGAAAAATCGCACTTAAACATCATATGGAGCATTATCAAAGCAAGTACTATGGCCCAGCTTCTTATACCCGCCAATGGAACTTCTATTTTGTGGAGAGAGAAGACTTTAAAGGATGAGGAGATTTTGGATGAATGCTTCAATATTATTGGCAGTGATAATTTCATACAACACTTATTTTGACACTAAGTTTTTTCCATTAACATAAAACAATAGTTAATAGTAAATGAACATTGCCTATTAGATTTATTAAAATATGAGTAATTTAAGACCTTTTCATTTCTTTTTTTAGAAAAAAATATAGACCACCTTGTCTCGTAAATCTCTAATTATTAAATTAAAAGACATTTTTAATTAGAGTCTAAAAATTTTTGATTTATTCAAAAGAGAGATCACTACTTGAACCATCCAATCAAAATTCAAATTTAAGAGTTAATCATTTTGGTAAATAAAAATTAATAAAAAAATTTATTCAACCGGAGTAGCACAAGTGGCCGATAAGGGAGAACTTGTGACTTTAATAACCCTAAGACTACTCGTTCGATTTCTCCTTGAAACATTACGCCAGTGAATTACTAGAAAAATGTTAATGGGCGGATGAAAACATTTCATCCCCTCGAGTTTGGTACCGCACTATAACGTCTAATGTGGCGCGATGGTGGCTGGAGTCTCCAGAATATAAAAAAGAAAAAAAAACTAATAAAAAATTTATTTCACTTTTCAAATGTGAATTGTAATGGAAAAATAAATAAATAAATAGGTAGGATGTGACAAGTATAAGCAAATATGAGATTTAATTGGCTATGAAGGTGTCAAGAGTCTAAGGAACATAATGATTGTGCCACCTGACCAACTTAACCCTCCAATGGCATTGTCATATATTAATGCAAGCCATGTGATTTACTATTCATTCCCCTCTTGGGTCAAGGCATAATGGCCCTTTCAAGGAAATTAACATCTCTCCTTTTACCAAATAAATAATAATTAAGCGAATAAAAGAGATTTGTAATCCAAGAGTCACTAGCACCTTTATGTTTTAACTTTTAATGTAGTTATTTTTAGGTAAAATATTGAGTGTCAGCTAAATAAAAGAAATGTACTTCTCAAAAAGTAGTTCTTGACTAAAAATAAAGTTTGAAAAATAACTTAAAGGTTCATTTATATTTTTAATTTTCTAAAATTTAAATAATAAATTTATGACATTACTTAATTTTCAATATTATTTTTCACAATAATATTTAATCCTAATTTTTGTAACGTACAATCAAACACTTTTTTTTTTCAAAAAAAGGAAAAAAATAGTACAATTTCTTCTCCAAAATATCTTTGAGGATCAAATCTGACATCTACAAAGTTAGTAAAAAGTTATATTTATCTCTCTAAATAATATCCTCCAAATCAAAATCTTTTACCTTTACCCTGTTAGGTAAAGTTCTACAAATTTCAAAAGTTGTATTTATTAGTATCCTATATAAAATAAATAACATAATTTTCGAAAAGCAATTAAAGATTCACATCTAATGAATACAATTCAAATGGCTACAAATGAATTATTTTAAATTTTCTATAAGAAATTTTCCTACAATGACATCATTACCAAGCACTAAATGGGTGTTCATTTGACTTATGAAAGTCAAAAGATGAGCTCATGTGATATGTGATTTAATGGATATTTGGGTTGACCTATAAAAATAATTGATGACTTATTCGAATAAATTTGTACTTTTAATCTTCTAGTAGTAATTATAAAATGTCTTTACACTGACTTATGAATATGATTTATGCAAAGTATGACTTAAGCACCTGATAAAAGAATAATGGGAATGATTTATAAAAGCGAATTATATGACTTTTGATTCAAATAAACACTTTATTAACTTCCTCGGTCAAAAGTCCCATAAATCATTTTTGTAAATCATTCCAAACACCTTATTAGCTGTTTGTGTTCTACTTCGGAGGTCGGTTGAATGGTGCTCGATCTTGCATTTTATACTCTTCCTTAATTCTAATAAACTTCTTTTTGGTGATAAAAAAGTGCCTAATGTATATTATTCTTACTAATTCATTTTCCAAAAGGCATACATGGAAGGTCATTATTAAATAGTTAAAAAATGAAGAAAAAAAAAATTCTTGCTTTCAAGATTGGAGTTATTTTTGCAAGTGGTTGTGCAAGCAAGATAATCCTATCATTGCATTCAAACAAAAGAAGCCATTATTTCTCTCTCAGAATATGAGAGCTAGCAGTGGCAGGTGAGGCATGCAGCTAGACCTCTATCAATCATGTTTCTTAGACTTTGTTTGCCTTTATACATAAAATAGATAAGAGAAGTTATTTGGTGCATGGTCTTCTCATAAACCAGGGAGAAAAAGAAAGATTCTACTTCCATCCATTAGGTTAAGACCCATTGAATTGTTGGTCAGACAATAATGAAACAAGATGTAATGAAATGAAATGAATTCCTCCTTATAATTTTACATATTCATCATATAAATTTTTATATATTTAATTTTAAATTTATTTTATTTTAACTCATTAAATATTGGCTATGATTTTTTAGACTTTTTCTAATAATTTTTAAGGAGATTTCAAAATACGAAACCTACAGTTAAAAAGTCGAATAAAAATGTTGGAGATTTCAACAAGTCATTTCGATTTAAAGGAGCTCACATTTCAACAAGTCATTTCAATTTAAAGGAGCACACTTTAAGATATGTAAAAGGTAAGGTATCACCTTAAGGTTGCTTATACACTCACTACGAAACCTCCGAACAAAGATAATAGGAACAACGTGAATGGTGGTGAATTGGTCAAGTACTAAGAGATGGACTCAAATGAGGTAAGTTCAATTATCTTTTGTGAACATACTACTTTACTCAATGACTATTTTCCTAAAAACCTTCAATTAAATCTTTAAAAAAAATGAAAAATAATGAAATTGACATATTATTACCCTCCATGTCAAACACATGTAAGGTATTTTACCCACGAGATTACCTAAGGATAGGGGTGATTACCCGCCCATACAAGTAGCACCCATTTACTCTGATACGTTAAGCAACCCAAAGGTCACAACAGAAGAACACTAGGGCACTCACCTTACTTAGTAAGCCCTCAAATGATAGATTAATCTTGTACTCACACAGTTTATACAAAAGTTTACCGGCAAAGGCTCCTAAGAATAGGGAAATCTACCCATCCATACAAGCAGTTTCCCTCTACCCTATCACGTTATGCAGCCTACTATTACACCTGATACAACCAGGGCACACGCCTTTCTCAGCAAGCCCTTGGGCAAAGAGTTTGCCTCACCCAAACATCACATGTTCTACTAGCATAAATACTGATAATATCATATTACATTATTTTGTTTGCCATTATTTTGCATTTCTCAACTATTCATGTTTTTTATCTTTTACATTTCATTTTATTTGACTTTACGTGACTCTTTCCCATTTTATATTATTCACATTTCACATTTCATTTCCGTTTCATTCATTTCATTTCATTTCATACCCAGCATCTTTTAGCTGTTTTACCCAGCATCTTTCTTTTGTTTTACCCAACATCTTTCAGCTATTTTACCTAACATTTTTCAACTATTTTACCCAACATTTATCAGTTGTTTTACCCAACATCTTTCAACTGTTTTACATCGTTGCATTAACACTCACATGTAGCATATTTCATAAAACATTTTGATACTCAGTTCATTTCTTGTATATCCTGCATTTCACGCATATAACATATTTTCATACAACATTCCTATTTACTCATGCAACACTATTTAGCAGTAAAATTCATATATATTTCCTATAAAATAAATCAACCTACATTTAACATTCACATATTAGAAAAATACTTTTAATTTCTTATATAATTATTCTAAAAAATATTTCACTTTCATCAGTTCAATTTCACATATAAGTATGTAATAAAACAGCCCTAAACTCAAAAAGAATAATTTAAAGGGTTGACATTTTAAACCCAAACCGAAACATATACACGTATATATAACACAATTTATTTTCTATTAAATTCATCAAAATTATGGTTTAATATATATTTTTTCCCTTATCTAATTTCTCGAACTATGCCAACAGGACCCCAAAAAGATACCTATGGCGCTCACCCAAGCCCTGATATAAAAATTCTAGTTCTATTATATTATTCCTAAAAATAATATTTTAATATTTCCTAAACCTATAAATTCCAAATCAATAAGTATACCCTAAAATATAACCAAATTACTTATTTTTCCAAATCTCACTCTCGCTTTGGAGTGGGCCCTAGGAAACTCAAATTGAAAATTTACTGCAGCCAAAATGACGACGATCATGACTAGGACCCCGTGTTAGTGTTCGATCGCCGATTTAACGACAGATTTAAGGAGAAATTGAAGAAATAGGGAAAAGTTGCCTTACCCCAAGACTGGTGTCTACGCCGCTCTCAAGACAAATCCGCTCCAATAGAAATATCCGTGGCGGAGTTAAGAGCTCAACGGTACCTTCCATTTCCCGATCGGCTGAATATTCGCAGACAAATCCGAGTCGTAACAAAATTCTCGTACGTAGGAGATATAGGTAAGAAATTAAGTAGTATCAACGCTTTGTCTTCTACCTCTAAGTTCACATCAACTCGCTTGAGATCATTAATGATTTGATTAAATGTGTTGATGTGCTAAGTAAGGTCCGAATCCTCTACCATCTTAAGCCAATATAGTTTTTGCTTAAGATACAACATACTTGTCAATGATTTGGACATGTACCGAATTTCTAGTTTTAACCAAATCGTTGCCAATGATTCCTTATCCATGACATGATACATCACGTCATTGGCCAGACAATGCGTAATAGTCAGTTTTCGCGTCCAACTCCTTCCAACTTGTGTCAACTATGCCTTTCGGCATCTTTTCGTATAGTGCCTTCACCATACCTTACTGCACTTGCTAGTCCTTAACCCTCCTTTGCAAAAGTATGAAATTCCTCGTTCCATCAAACTTATTAACATCGAACTTCACTAAAGAGATCCCAACCATTGCAACCATTAACTCTAATCCCAATTGTTGAAAATTGGCGCTCTAATACCAATTGTTGATGCAAGTGCGCAGCAAAAACCTCGCAAACTCGAATAAATTCATCTAAAACAAGTAATGTAAGCACTCAATGATGAACAATACGAAGGCAAGCAATCACTCATAGAGATAATAAACAAAAGCAATAGTTAAAGACACAAGATTTACGTGATTCGGCAATGTGCCTTCGTCCATGGGAGCAAGCGGCTGAATTTTCACTATCACAATGTCAAGCTTACATCAAGGATTACAAAATATAGTATATATAAAAAATCATGTGCGTATAGAAGTCTTAGAACCTATCTAAATCACTAATGTAGCAATCCCCATAGGAAAATCCTCCAAAACCTCCAATCTACTAATCTCCTCATTCAAATTCCGTGACTTGCGTCGAACGAACCCGTCAACGGTTTAATGCCCATAGCTATTCCTACTACAGACTAAAGTCATCAATGATTTGATACAAAGATCAAACCATCTCTGATACCATCAACCAATCCATCAACGGTTTGATCCTACAACTAGGCTCTTATTCTTTGCATCACTAAGCTTTCCCCTGTGCATGTGTTCCACTCAAATATGAGCCACATCTCCGACACATTCCAATATTCACTACTTGGTTTTCTTGAAATGTACTAAGTACTTCTATTACATATGCATTATCAAGTCTAGTTAAATTAGTTGCATATCTTAGACTACTGGTAATGTTATATATTCCTTTTCACTAACCACTTTATTATCACTCTCAATAAGAATAAAAGAGATTATTTGAATCAAAAGCAATAAAGACATACACTTCTCACATTCATATTTATTCAAAAAAATTTCACTATAATGTGACTAATAAAAAAAATATACCTATAACGCCCCGAACCCTTAAACCCGTTCTGGTGCGTTATACCTGTTAAAATCCTGATAATCCATAAATCAATACACAACGGAAAACATAAATACAATCCTCAATCAAATAATACCAGAGTTTCCTATACCTGCTTACTAACCATAATAAATTAATCATCCACCTGTATTCAACATATACACATATCCCCAAAAAAATCCAGTATTCATAACCGTTCTTTTCTTATCAACCTTAAAACATAAGACATAAAGCATAAAATATTTACATTCCTAAAAAAATCATTAAAAGGTTTATACCCTTTTTCTTATATCTCCCAAAAATGCTATTAAACCTCGAGCTCTCTAAGGTCGATCTCGAGGAGGCCATGAAAAAAATACATTTATATTCGGGTGAGACACATCTCAGTAAGGGAAGAAACAATATATTAAAATAGTGTGACCAACATGAGGTTTATAAACAACATATTATTTATCATTTTCAAATCATTAATATAATTTCTAAAATCATTTTCTTTCTATTGATACAAATTTTTGTATAACATACAATCAAAAAATTATTTTTTTTTTTTTGTTAAAGGAAAATAAAGTAGTACACTTTGGTCTCCAAAATATCTTTAAAGATCAAATCTTACGTCTACAAAGTTAGTAAAAAGTTATACTTATCTCTCTAAATAATATCCTACAAATCAAAATCTTTTACCTTTACTCTGGTTTGTAAAGTTCTACACATTTCAAAAGTTGTTTTTATTAGTCTCCTATATAAAATAAATAACATAATTTTTGAAAAGTAATTAAAGATTCACATCTAATAAATACTATGCAAAAACGAACTAATTTTAATTTTCTACAAGAAATTTTCAATGACATCATTAATTACCAAACACTAAATGGGTGTTTATTTGACTTATGAAAGTCAAAAGATGAGCTCATGTGATATGTGATTTAGTGGATATTTGGGTTGACTTATAAAAATATTTGATGACTTGATTCGAATAAATTTGCACTTTTGATCTTCTAGTAGTAATTATAAAACGTCTTTACACTAACTTATGAATATGATTTATGCAAAGTATGACTTAAGCACCTGATAAAAGAATAATTAGAATGAATTATAAAAGCGATTATATGACTTTTGATTCAAATAAACACTTTATTAACTTCCTCAGTCAAAAGTCCCATAGATCATTTTTGTAAATCATTCCAAACACCTTATTAGTTGTTTGTTTTATATTTTGTAGGTCGGTTGAATAGTGCTTGATGTTGTATTTTACACTCTTCCTTAATTCTAATAAACTTCCTTTTGCTGATAAAAAAAGGTGTCTATTGTATATTATTCTTACTAATTCATTTTCCAAAAGGCATACATGAAAGGTCATTATTATATAGTTAAAAAATAAAGAAAAAGAGTTTTCTTTCAAGATTGGAGTTATTTTTCCAAGTGATTGTGCAAGCAAGATAATCCTATCATTGCATTCAAACAAAAGAAGCCATTATTTCTCTCTCAGAATATGAGAGCTAGCAGTGGCAGGTGAGGCATGCAGCTAGACCTCTGTCAATCATGTTTCTTAGACTTTGTTTGCTTTTATACATAAAATAGATAAGAGAAGTTATTTGGTGCACGGTCTTCACATAAACCAGGGAGAAAAAGAAAGATTCTACTTCCATCCATTGGGTGAAGACCCATTGAATTCTTGGTCACCCAATAATGAAACAAGATGTATTCTCCAAGACAAATGGTGTTGATTTTTGTCCAATCATTTATACCCATTAAGCATCAATTAAGCACTACTAGACATCCCAACAAGATTGTGATTCATCAACTCCCAGGGTATGGTTCAGGTGGTAGTGCGGGCTGCGGGAGTGCCTCTCACGAGGTCAGGTGTTCGAACCCTCTTGGACTCATTTCTACCCCTGGACTCCTAATTTACCCTCCATTTGAAGTTGTGAGATTAACTTCAAGGGGCGCGGGATTAGTCACGTGGACCGTAAAATGAACGCGTGGATACCTAGTGCGTAATCCAAAAAAAAAAAAAATTCTACTTCATCTACATATATTCTCCATGAAAGGATTATCAGAATACATACACCTGTGCGATCAATTTCTAGCTAATCATACACTACAAGTGCTTCATTTCTCATTGTATTTCTAATTACTTCAGCTTTTTGTAAATTATCCCAACAGGTTGAGACTTTCATAAGTCTTTTTTAATTTAGAAAATTAGTCAAGAGAAAGATTGAAAGAAATCTATATAGGACAAGATTTCCTATCTAAGTGATACTTAGTGTATTTGATTTATTCGGACTTAGTGAAAATTTTCAAGCAAGTTTTTTTAGGAGTACGTGTATCTCACGGTCGACCAAATTGTGCACCTTTCTCTTTTAGTTGTGGATTGATTATCTTTAACTTTTGTGTTTCGTTCAAGCTTTCTTTGATTATTATTATTTTCTAAAAAAATTTGAAAGTTTGAGTATTGTGACAAACAGCCAATCACCCCCTATTGGGTGCCTTAATCGAATCAACATTTTGCATTTTAATTGTTTACAGATTTTTTTTTGTCTTTCGCTACTTTGGATAATATATAACTGAACTCGGTGATGGAGCAACTCTTCAAAGCATTGCAGGGACTACCCATAGGGAAACTCTTGATACGTGGGGATTCTCATGCATTCGATTGACTGGGGCTGTGAGGTGGTGAGGTCAACAAATATTTAACACTTGCTAAATTTATAATCAATTTCACAGATAATGGAAATGTGTTTCTAGAGCCACTAAGTTAATGATAGAGAGATAATTCGAGAGTTAATAAATAAGGTTAATAAATAAGCGCCACAATATAAGCGTTCAACCAATCCAGTGTAAAATCAAAATTTTGAGTTATTTTATTTTATTTTATTTAACATTTAATTGGTTGGTGAATTTGAGCATGCCAAATGTCTTGGTAGTTGTCACATGTCAGGGGCAACAACTAAGGTAGTCGATAGTTATTGATTGGTGGTTTTTAGTTTGAATTTAAATTTTTAAAAATAAAAATTGAAGGGTTTTTTCCCTCCATTTAGAGTGGTCTAAATAGACCAAGAGGAAGACATTTTTTTGGCACTCCAAGTTGGGGTAAGGGGGAGAGAAAAAGAAGAGTTTGAGAATTTTTAAGAGAGTTTGAAGGAGAGGGTGGTATTTTGGGGTTTGTGAAGAGAATAATGTCTCCTTTCTCTTCTTGTTGGAAAATCTTTTGGTGTATGTGCATTCTAGAGTGCATCCGCATTGATCAACTTTTGCTGTAACAATATAAGGTCAGTTTGATTCATTTCTTGTGTTTTCAAGTGTATATTTTGGAATTTGAATGAAACTATACATATTTGTAAGGTAGATTATTTTTCTTTTATTCTTGCATGACAAGTTCCATTTTTGGATGAAAGATGTCATCTAGGATCTATCAAGAGTGAAATCATAGTCTAATTCATAAAAAATAGAATAAAATCACATTTAATTTGCATTTTCATGAATAGGGCATGCAAATGGTTGACCCGCCTGTAGGTGCGGTTGACTCCCCCCTTAAGTTTTAAAAAATGCAACTTTTTCCTATAGTAAATGGCCCACTGAGCTCTGTAGGCAATCAATTGACCTATCCAAAGGCCGTGTTTTGGCCATTTTTCTTTGGATGTTTCCTTGCTTTTCATGATGTTAATGAGTCTAAACATTCTTTGGAGTAAATGGTTGAGTTTGTATATTGAATTCATGATGAAGTTTCATGGTTTTTCCATGATGTGAATTTTATAGACATTTTCTTAGAGATTTCTAGTTTTCCAAACATGAGTTTTGGTTCTCCCACCAAAAAAACCAAACTCTTTTAAAGTTTAAGAAGAAAAATGATATTGTTCAAAGTAATCACCCTCTGAAGTGACTAGAGGGTGAAAAAGTATTTTACTTTTAACTTAAACTTGATTTCAAAGCTTTTCTTTTGCAAAGAGTCTATTGAAAAATCAAAAGTTTTAAAACAAAAATGGAGACTGTCAACTAACACAACAAGTGTTTTCAAAGATTTTAGAAATTATCAAAATATTTTCCAAACTTAGATTTGAAAATGTTTTGATGATCTACAGATGTCTTGATTCCTATTTGAAGGATACGTAGGCAATCTACAAGCATATACTCAACCATGGTAATAAAAAAGGAACAAAAAGTTCTCCATTTCCTTATTTCTTTATCTTTATCTTTTTCTTTTGTGTGCATAAATATATGTTAGTTTTGAAAGGCATAAAGTAGTGAAGTCTTCATGAGGTTAAGTTTTCTACTTGGGCCCTGTCACAACGTCTTGGGAGCGTGGGAGCCCTGGGGAGGCAAAAATAAAAAATAAAAAATGATGATTTGAATTTTTGGGAAAAATTGGAAGTTTGAGTCACCACTAACTTTTCGGGGTATGGTTAGAACACATAATTGCTACCAAATTAAGAGTAGAATTGGTTTACGTATACTAGGATCGGGATTGAGAGTTCAGTTATGTGAGGGGAAGGTACTGTCACCCCCTACACATCTGTTCTACGAACAATACCTAATTAATTATAAGTTATTCCAAATTAAATTTCAATGGCCTTTTATTATACTTTTTTTAACTAGACATGTTAACTGAGTATACACAATTAAGTAAATAACAAATAAACACCTTATTATAGAGTATATCTAAAATAAGGGATCCCTCATAGCTAAGACATGTGAGGTTTAAAAAGCCCATTGCCCTTTTTTTAAAATCATAGGAATACCCCATCTAAAAATCAAGAAAATATGTTAAGAAAATAGCTCCCATATTTATTTCAAAATTTTATAGAATTTTTCTAAATATTTTACAATATTTTCAAAATTTTTGGGAGATTTTTGGAACCCATTTTCTATTTTTCCAAGTAAAAAGTACCTAAAAATAATTTCCTTAACTTGAAAATATTTTTAAAATTTTCTGACTTTTCTTGACTTTTTTGTTGTTGTGATTTTCCTTATTTTTTCCCAAATTTTAAATCAAATATATAATATAATAAGAAAATATTAAGAAAATAGAAAAGATCGGTTCGAACCGGTTCAATGGGGTCAACTGGTTTAAGGGAAACCGGTTCGGATCAACGAGCCAGGCCATGTGTCATCTCTAGATGAGAACACGTGGCCTGTACACACACACACACACACACACACACACACACACACACACAAATATATATATATATATATATATATATTATAAGTATTTAAAAATCAGCCTAGGCATGATGTCAGGGTGACGTCAATTAGCCACGCATTGGCCACCGAGTGGGGCGGTGTAACATGACACAAGTTGATTACGTGGCATGATCATGACCGTCAAGAAGAAACAATAGTCGGACGGCCAGAGGGAGTTCGCGTCGAACATCGAATGGGTGGAGGATATCGTGTCACGTGTCACCCATCGGTGACCTCAGGACAAGACATATAACAAGCAAAAATTTCCTCTTTTGGCCATTTTCCTAGTTCGTTTCTCTCTCTCTCTTCTCTCTAGAGCTCTCTCTCCTCTCTCATTCTTCCTCTTGAATGCCTAAAAACCCTAACCTTTAGATCTCTCTCTTCCCCTTTGAACTCCTAAAACTCTAACCTTCTCACTTACTCTCTACTCTCTTACTCTCTTTTTTCTCAAAAAAAACTTATCATTCTATAGATCCCCCCTTTCGTTCTTTCAAAAAATTGAAACCCTAGCTTGTGTTCTTCAGATTCCTCTCTCTCTCTCTCTCTCTCTCTCTCTCTCTCTCTTCTTTCAAACAAACTAAAACCCTAGCTTTCTCACTCCTCTCTTCTCACTCTCGATGCTTTCTAAAGTTCTCTGAAAAAAAGGCTATCTCATTGTTGATTCTTTCAAAAAACCAAAACCCTAGCTTTGTTCGCCTTCAATTATGGCGAACTACAGAGCACCCAAGGGTATTTCGATTGTCCCGAGACCTAGGAGGGGTCTGACCTAGTTTTCGAAGATGGATGCAAAAGATAAGTACCCCTCCTTTCTTTTAGTCTCTGATTGTTCTTTCTGTCTTACTATTATTGTGTGTGACTATATGTGTGCTTCGTCTTTCCTGATGCATATGGGTCAAGTGTTGGTTTTGTGACGAGTGTTGTGTTCTGGTGATTCTAGGGTTTCCAGCTTTAGGGATCAAGGTTCAAGGATGAGTTGATTTGTTCGAACCCTCCCTGTTCGGTTCTTACTAGGTTGACTCGTACGACTCAAACCCTGAGTTGGCATGGGCTCATATAGGCTTTGAGTGGGCTTGGTGGGTTTAGGGGCTTTTAAAACGTGTGTGGGCCTAGGACTTTTAAAATGTGGTTAGGCCTGGTTTAAAAAATGTGGGCTCGCGTCTTTTTAAAACATGTTGAGCCTAGTTCTTTTAAAATGTTAGTGGGTCTAGTTAAAAAAAAAAAAATGTGGGTTCGGGGCTTTTAAAAACATGTTGGGCCTTGGTCTTTTAAAATGTGGTTGTGCCTAGTTTTTTTTTAAAAAATGTGGGCTCGGGTTTTTTTAAAACATGTTGGGCTGAGGGGTTTTTTAAAATGTTATTTGAAGGTGTTGGGGCTCAGGGGTTCTTAAAAGATGTTTGGCTTGGGGATTTTTAAAAAAAATAGGTTCTGGTTATTTAAACTATTTGGGCTCAGGGATTTTACAAACATGTTGGGCCTAGGGGTTTTAAAACAAGTTTGGCTCAAATTCTTTTAAAACAAGTTGAGTTCAATTCAGGTTCTGGTTCTGTGGGGCTAGGCTTGGGTTTAGTTTAGGTTTAAAGGGGATAGGTTCAATAGGTTTGGTTCGATGAGCAAGGTTTAGTAGGATAGGTTTGGGTTCAATTCAGGTTTAGGTTCAAGTTTGAACCCAATATTGGGTTTATGTTTCTGAATTCACAATTTCACCCACAGTTCAACATTCTAAATTATAAATAAGGAAGGAAAAGCCCATAGTTACCTACTGTCTTCCCCTTCTCTGGTCTTCTTATCCTACTCGCGAGTCCATTGGGTGTTTGTCTGAAGTGGCCTTCTAGGAGTTTTTCTTATGAGAGTTGAACGAATACACCTAAGAGTGTATCTTTTCTAGATCAGGGTAGTCTAGCACCAAAGGGTGTGTCTTCGAAGAGGATGGCTCCAACCTTCGAGAGCTTTGGAGGATTGTTGCTACTTTGAGGCCTTCTTCAGAACCTTCTTTTATTGCTTCTACTCCTTTCTCTCGACATGTGTATGTCCTCCCTTTTCTCAACCTGTGTATACACTCCCTCTCTCCTTCACCAATTGTGTTTGATCTCTGTGAGACTCTTTTATTTATAGGGTTGGTCCTAGGTCAATTTACGCAAGGTAAGTTCTGTCTTTTCTTCATTCTTTCTTTCCAAGCAACAATCTGATTGCAAGCTTTCCTTCCTATAGGGATTCATTCCCCAATTCTTTCAATTAGGCTGATTCTCCAATCAATGGAGATTCTGGCCGCGAGTCTGAGAAGGGGACATTTCAAATTTTGTTTGACTTTTGAAATATTCCTTTGTAGATTGTTTCCAAATTGGTTTACAGTCGAGGTATCTCTGCACACATGTTTGATTTTTCTAATTTTTTCATTTAACAGCTCTTTTATTTACTTACGTTTCGTTCAAAATTGGTGGATAAGGATCCAAGGGATGCTTCAGAATATTCTAGTGCAAGAGCGCCAATTGAAGATTTTGATCTTGATTTTTTTTTGTATTTCCCTAATGTATTTCCATGTATTGTACTTCCCTATATTTTCTGTATTTTCTTGTATTTTTTGTGTCCTATATTTTTTGTATCTCCTGACTTGGGCACGTGTTCCCTAATAAAATTTCTACTTTTCATGCATGGTACTTTATTCACCTATGATTGTAAAATAGAAGCTAACAACTGAAGTTTCACTGTAAAAATTTTCAATTAACCCACAATTTGAAAAAAATTATTTTACAAAAATCACTAACACCAAATGAATTCCCATGATATGGTTTTGAAATAATCGATTAAGGGATTAACAATGGTTTGATGAGCATTTATGAACATGGTTAGATCATTAAATCACTTGTAGCCCTGCCAACTTAGGAATGGTTAATAAAGAATTAAGGATGAACAACTCCACCTTTAGATCAAGATTTGGACTAATTTGATTTAGGACCCTTGCTTTTTGAAATGGATGACTTGATTCACAATTAAGATGATCTGTTAAAAATTAACCCCCTCTTTATATTGTTGCTTTAAAATGACACTTGAGGTATTTCCTCAATTATTTTGTAGCAACATCACTATAAAGATAAAAATATGTCCATTTTTACCAGGTTGGAGCCAATGCTTTTAAGTGACTGAGGTATTGACAGCAAAGAGGAAATGCCTTATTTTGGTGGATTTTTCTTAGTTGCTTGTAGTTGCTGGGATGTTAGTGGTTAGTGAATTTTATTTGGATGTTAGTGATTAGTGAATTTTATTGGGATGTTAGTGGCTTGTTGACTCGCTGGGATGTTAATGGTTAATAGACTTTGTTGGGATATTAGTGGTTAGTGGACTTTGCTGGGATGTTAGTGGAGTGGATTTTGTTGGATTGTTAGTTGTTAGTAGACTTTGCTGGGATGTTAGTGGTTAGTGGGGACCCTGAAGGGTTATCACTGATGGGACCCGCGAAGGGTTAGCATTGAAAGACGCACGAAAGTTTAGCATTGAAAGACCTACAAAGGGTTAACATTGACAAGACCCACGAAGGGTTGGCATTGACAAGATTAAAGATGACTACTCGGGTGTAGGATCCCGAGAGCTAGATGCCTTCTCAAGTGTAGGATCCCGAGAGCTAAATGGCTATCTAGGTGTAGGACCCCTAGAGTCGGAGCATTTTCTGATTTAAGATGACTGCTCGAGTGTCGAATTCAGAGAGCCCGATGACTACTCGGCTGTAGGATCCTGAGAGCTAGATGGCTGCTTGGGTGTAGGATCTTAAGAGCTAGATGGCTGTTGGAGTGTGAAATCTCGAGAGCCAGATGACTGCTCTGGTGTAGGATCTCGAGAGCTAGATGGTTGCCTGGGTGTAGGATCCCTAGAGCCAGAGCATTTTCTAATTGAAGATGACTACTCTAGTGCAGGATCCCGAGAGCCCGATGACTACTCGGGTGTAAGATTTCGAGAGCTAGAGCATTTTTTGATTGAAGATGACTGCTCGGGCGTAGGATCCTGAGAGCCAAAAAAATTTCTACTTGAAGATGATTGCTCGGGTAGAGGATCACAAGAGCTAGATGGCTGCTCGGGTGTAGGATCTCGAGAGCTAGATGGTTGCTCGGGTGTAGGATCCTGAGGGCTAGATGGCTGCTAGGGTGTAGGATCCCGAGAGCTTGATGATTGCTTTAGTGTAGGATCCCGAGGGCTAGATGGCTTCTTGGGTGTAGGATCCTAAAAGCCAGATGACTCTTCGGGTGTAGGATCCTTAGAGCTAGATGGCTACTCGGGTGTAGGATGTCGAGAGCCATAGCATTTTATGATTGAAAATGACTACTCAGGTGTAAGATCCTGAGAGTCCGATGACTGAGATAGTAAGGATAACTTGGAATAGACCTATTGAATGAATGAGACAGTCAGGATAACTTGGAAGAGATTATTTAAGTTTTGGAGGCATAAAGGCCCCTAACATTTCTAGTAAGAATCACTTGGGTCTGAGGATTGATGACCTGGTGCTTGAAAAACTTTCTTGCAACAATGGATTGGATTTGAGGATCGATGCCCCAGTATTTGAAAAGCATCTTCTGATATCTAAAAACCAGTGGTCCAATTTCTAGAGTAAACAAAACTACTTAGAAATAATTGATCGATTCTGAGGACCAATGCCCCAATTTCAAAGTAGACAGTCTAAATTTTTGGAACTGAAGGCTTGTGCCCCAGTTTCAAAATTGACAGCACAATTTTGGGAGTTGAAGACTGATGCCCCAGTTTCATAGTTGAAAACACAATTTTAGGAACCAAGGGCTAATGCCCCAATTTCAAAGTAGACAACACAATTTTAGGAACCGAGGGTTGATGCCCTAGTTTCAAAGTGGACAGCACAATTTTGGGAATCGAGGGCTGATGTCCCAGTTTCAAGGTGGACAACACCATTTTGGGAATCGAGGGTTGATGCCTTAGTATTTGAATGTAGCGAACAAAGGCTTGACTAGGCAGAGATGAGAAAGGATGTGCAAAGCCTATGCCATGAGATAAGTAAGAATGAATGGGTGCATGATGCAACGATATGTATGCATGTTGCTACTTGTGATGTTAGAACATGTGGATATGTATGCATATTGCATGATATGTATGCATTTTTTTTTTCATGCAATGCATGATGATGCATGAACTTTCTTTCTCCAACACGTTTGTAAACCAAACTCTAATCTTGGCCATATTTTTGAATTCTAATATGACATGACTGCCCTTGAATAGTTCCCTTGAAACTCAGCATGTCATTTGCCCTAGTAAATTCATCTGTGACTGATCTTATCCATCTTGCATTTTTTTAACAAGGACCTTCTTTGGATTGCATCCGTAATGTTTTAAAATCAATTTGAAATTTAAATAAATAAATATGCAATTAGATAATTGAATCTCATTAGGGATATAAATGGAATGCTCAAACTTTCTTTTTTTTTTTTTTTGCTTGATAAAATGTGCTTGTTTAATAGGAGAACATTTTACCAATACTTTGGCACTGCTAGCCTAGAGAATCACATCAATGGGCACATATCTTCTTCTTTTTTCTCTTTTTTTGTTTATCATCCTCCTTAGGCAACAAACATAACTTCTCCACTCCAAGATACCTTCTTGTTTTATATTATATTACTTATTTTGAACTTTCTATCTTGAGTTATAACTAGTGTTTCATGCATTAAGTAGTTTGATCAATATTCCAATCTAAGGGTGAATTTTAAGACACAGGAAGAAATGTAGGCTGATGATTTAGGTTTCAATGAGAATAAAGAAACTAAGGCTCAAAAATCTCATCCTATAATAACATTTTTTGCCCCATTTTTTGGCGAAGTATTTGCAAAATATTGACCGAACATGTTATTTAAATAAGCTGCCTACGTACCTTTTCATGATCAGGTCATTACATAGTTCAGACTCAACATCGAGCTTGACAATTCATTTGAGACAAAAATACATACTAATCTGGTCAAGACTATCATTTGGACAAAAATTTAGGCTGGGGGCATAGGTTAAAGGAGGAAAGGGTTTAGTATAACACCAAATTGACAATTTTATCAAGGGTAACATCAGTCAAAGATCACATATGAAGTATGTCCCTTATTTTTCTTTATTTTTTCTTTTTATTCTTCTTCTTTTACTGCAACATTTGCTTGTCCTTTTTGTGAAGGAATCTTAGCTTCATTTTCATTTGGACTCCATTTGGGACTAATCTTTTTGAAATTGCCCTAGTGTGGGGTGTAATCCTTTGATGACTTAATCATGAATTGAATTTTTCAAGCTCAAAAAGGCTAGCAAAGGGGTTTCTCTTTTTCAATTTTTTTCTTTTGGTAGCAGAAGAACAGTTTGCCATCCTTTTGGCAACTAATTGTCATCTCATAAGATTTGTCAAATGCTTAAAATCCCAAACCCGATTAGACTTTTGGAAAATGACTTTAGAAGAAATTTGTTTAAGATTTAGGCTCAAAGAGTTTAACAAATGATAAATCAATGTGTGGTTCTTTATGGGAAAATTGGTAGACCAAAGATGGTCATCCTCATTTTATTAGAATACAATCATCATACTTTTAAGACACCAATCATAATTTATATAGCAAAGACAAGAGACTTTCATCAAGCAAGTGTGTAGCAAAGCTTGATAAATCATTTCTGTCTACTTCTCCTACAACCCTTCATCATTTTGAAATCCACATCCCAACAAGGCTCCTTGATAACATCTTCGTTTAGCGGACACATTTGTTGAAGTGGGGTCCTTACTAAGCCCTATTCTTGAGGCTTCTCATCCATCCCTTTTTTTTTTTTTTGAAAAAAAAAAGGGGTCTCCAAAACCAATTTCTGGCTGCAAGTCCTTTGTACTAGTAAAATCACTCCCTGTATGACTAAATAAAATGCAAGCAAAAATAGGTACAATTGGGCACAAGGTGAGACTAAAATGCATTTTTATTTATTCAAATTTAAAACGATTAAAATAAAAAAAGTTCATAGAAGCATCCCTCTTAGCACATGATCAATTTCTACCATTATTTCTGTATCATGTTAGCTTTCTTCTAAAGTGGAATACCAATCACTCTTTCAACGCAACAAAATTTACTACATCCCACCATGATTAGGTAATGGATTCCTATGTATATCGGGCTCTTTGTTGTCAAAGACCAACCATCCAGCATCTCTCAATGACTGTACTTTGTGTTTAAAACTGATATGCGCACCGATCATCAAGGTCATACCATTGCGGGAGGGGATGTCGTACAACCAGTTTGGGGATGATCGAGATAAGCTTTTTTACAAGTAATTGGGGGAATAATTCTGAATAGGACATAGGAATTGGCTCGACTCTTCTAAAACCTATTTCTTGTGTTTGAACATTTGGCTGTGCGGGCGTACGCTCAAAAGAAATTGTTAACCTTATAGGTCATATCCTGTTTTGATTATGACAAATACTTTGATATTTAATGGTTGATGAGTTTGTGTGCAGGACCAATCAGAAGTATCATATGGTGCACGCACATGAGCCTGAAGAAGATAAAAACCTAGACCTTTTATTTGTTGTAATTTAATTAAGTTTTATTCGGGTTTGTAATAATCAATGCATTACATGCATGATAGGGTAGATAAGCTCAAAAGATTATTGAATGACCTTAGAGATCCCCTTTGGTCGACCGACGCCAGATTTTTGGGGTTAACTCACAAAGACCATAGATTGTATTTAGGACCCTAAATATTGCATAAAAATGTCCCCCATTGTCTTGAAAATAATCATCATATGAATAGGGATAACATTATAAATAGAAAAGGACCGAAATGCCAAAAATAGGCATGTTCGGTAGACCGTACCTAACCAAGCTTTGACCAAACTGGTCAATGGTCAACGGTTTGACCACAATATGGTCGAACAAACCTAGCCAAACCTTATATAGCTTGGTCGACCGAACCTCCCTTGGGTCAAAAGTTGACCCTTCGATCGACTGACCAAAAAATGTACTCCAACACTCTGGTTGACTGAACATCCTCGAGAGAAGTCCCAACCGCCTAGTCGACCGAACCGCATGGATTTGGAAAGTCGTCTTCAAACCCTCAAAATGGTCGACCATTTTTCAGTTCAAAATACTCCTAGTCGACCGAATTGAGACACTTGGTCAACCGAACCTTAAGTATGGTCGACCGATGCTCTCAGGTTGGCGAATTTCACCGAGGTTAAAACATCGTTAAATTTTATTAACCTCACTTAAACTTTTTCTAAAATGACCAATATATCCTAAACGGTTATAATTTTAGGGAAGTCTATGTATACCTCCTTATTTGCAAAAATTAGTATGAGATTAGCAATTATAATTAGAAAATATCCTCTGATTTTCAAAAAATCCAAAATCTCGTATTCAAGGCATATACTACTCCTCTTATTCATTCATATTGCAAATACTTCTTTGTAGGAGTTTTCTTGTGTTTATCTCACCAAACTTAAACTCTCCCTTGCTTGTTCTGATTGAGATTCATTTTTCATAGAGAGTAAGCTTCATGTTCTCCTAGGGGCCTTCGTAAATAAGTCTTCTATATGAAAAGTTCCTTGAGCTTATGGGTTTTGCATATTATTGCAATACTCAAGAGTTCGTATTGCGTTTTGTTTGTGAAATAATATTTTGCAAACCATCTTCCAAATATCTTTTGTGCTTATTTTTTGAGAAATATATTTTGAGATATTTGCTTGTGTGTTGAAGATCTTTGTTGTTGTATCTTTTGATTGATATTATCATCTTGACACAAAGATCAAATACTTTTTACAAACCAATTTCAAATATCTTGTGGGGTTTATTTTGAGAAAAATATTTGTTAAAGGTATTTAAAGTGTGCTTGAAGATAAATACTAATTTACAAACCGATTTCAAATATCTTGTGTGGTTTATTTTGAGAAAAATATTTGTTGAAGATATTTGACGTGTGCTTAAGATCTTTGTTGCTGCAATGTGATTGATACTATTATTTTGACACAAAGATATTTTCACATACACTCTCATGAACTGATTGTCATATTTGCATTAATCTTTGAGAGTAGACATTAATACTACACTAAGCTTATCTTATCTTATCATTTGGTAGTGTGTTGGTTATATTGGTACATATCAGCTTGTGTAAGAAGCATTTCCGTGTACATAAATTTTATATTCATTGTATTCCAAGTGTGGGCCTGAAGAGGGAGACTAGCCCCTGAGGAATAGTCTCAGATTGACTTAGACCCGGTTAAGAAAGTTAGGCGCACCATCCTGGTAAGGTGTAGGTTGAGGTCAACCCCGTTAATTGACATGGTTGCAAATGGTGCCGCTCCACCCATGAAGTGAGCTTATAGTTGAATCCTTCTGCTGGTGAGCCAAGGCAGGGATGTAGGCACAGTTGGCCGAACCCCGATAACATATCGTGTGTGCACTGTTTATATTTTCACAATTTATATTACCGCATGTGTATAATTTATTTATGATTGCAAAGATTGACCCTACGTTGTGTATTACTGTTGCTAGACTGGTTGACCTAGGGTTAAATTTTAAAATTTTCAATTCACCCCCCGCTTGGGATTGCACCAAAGCTAACAGAAATAACCTGGGGCCTTGTGCCCGCATGTGCTTCTTGGTTGATTGCTGGTTCAAAATTGAAATTTCTTTTAGGCCAATGGTTCCAGCCTCCCTGGTATGAACGCCCTTGAATCATTTGGGCTTCCTCACCCTTCTTTTTACTAGTCCACTTCTTTGCTAGACCCGAGTCAGAACTTGTGTTTTTTTCTTTTCTCAACTTTATAGTTGTCTTAATTCTTTCCCCTGTGGACGCCATGTCCATGAAGTTTTGGGGTGTAGCTCCTAAGATTTGCCCAAAGTAGGGGTCCTTAAGTGTGTTTACAAACAATGAAATTGCTTCTCTATCGTCCACACGACAACATACCTGGATTGCAGATTCTCTGAAAGTCTCAGTGGACTTTTTCTCCTTATTCTATAGTTTCAAGTAGTTAGGCACCATCTCCATTATGTGGTGGTATTGTGCCATGAAGGCGTTGGCCAAGTCCTTCTATGTACAGACTCGGTCTCTATCTAGCTAGATGTACCACCGAATGACTGCACCAGTCAAGCTAGCCTGGAAACAATGCATCAATAGTTTATCATCATTCGAGTAAGCTACCATTTTATGGCAGTATAAGCGGAGATGGGTTAATGGGCACTGGGTCCCATTAAATTTCTCGAAGTTGGGAGCCTTAAACTTAGGGGGTAAGGTTACCCTTGGGATTAACCAAAGGTCGATAGCATCAATGGACCCAAATTGGCTGGTCCTCTCCATTGCCCTAAGGCGCTCTTTGATCACATCTCATCATTGTTCTGTTTTTTATCTATTTAACCCAAAATCTGAAAAATACTACCGGAAGCATCTTTATAGCTAGGAACCACTGTGCTAGCATGGTGGGGATGAATGGGGGAGTATTCGGCCCTGGTCCTTCAGTGGTGCAAGGTGGTGGTACTGAAGTCTGATCGTGAACTGAGGTGAATAGTATAGGTAGGGTCTGAATCTGTCTCTGAGCTTGGTACCTGCACTACCTTCGCCTTGTTCATTAACCGATCTAGTACTTTTTTCATATGAGCCTTGATATCTTTAACGTTATTTGTTGATCTCCTCTTAGCTCTACTCTAGGCTAATAACCATGTTTTCCAACTGCTCACTTATGACTCTTGCCTTTCATCAAGTATTGCATGGATAAGTGGAGGCCTCAATATTGAAGTTTGAATTTCCACCTTGCTTCTGCAAAGAAAATCCTTCTCTTAGAATATGGATGCATTATTATGTTATGTATGAATGTTCTATGCATGAATGTAGTGATGTAGGATTGTGTAATGTATGAATACCAAATGATTATATTTCCAAAATTATTAAGATAGCATTTATTAATTCAAAAAGTGGGTACATAGACAAGTTCCATATCCCTTTTCCCCATTAAAACCATAGTCCCTATATTACTTGATCTTCTTTGTGCCTAGAGCCTACTTTCCCAAGGTTCGGTTGATCTAAGCCTCAATTTGAAGTTTCCTTCTTAGTGCTATTATTTCCTCTTCGGCTCGTATGCATTGATCCTTCTTTCGTTTCATATTTTTTCTGACACTAGAGGATTATTTGGCGTTCCTTATCCTTTACCCTCCTAGTAATGAGCTCTGCTTCTATGTGTCTTTCTTCTAGTCGTGTTTGATTCACGGGTGTTCTTAGCTGGTTTGAAATTTCTGCAACTTGAGGATTAACACAATTGGTGACCCAACTATTGTAATTTCCCCGTACCTCCATCAAAAGCTTGCCTAAGTTAATAATGTAGATCGTCCTCAATGGAACTACAAATTCTCCAATCGGCTTATGGACCCCTTCTTGCTCATAAGCAAACTTTGATCTAATTAACCAGTGAGTCACTAGTGTGAACTAACAAGAACCCACTTGTCTCATGAACATAAAAGGAGCGTACGCGGTCCATCCCCATGGACCTAGTAATGGGACCCATGGAAAGTTACCACATCGGTAGACCATATTTGAATTCCCTATCCATGGTGCCAACCATGAAAATCCTTTGGTTTCCCAATTACGCATTCTTTCAACCCATTCTTATTCTTTTGAATGCTCTTCCCACAAAGCCTTCTTAAAATCAGTTAGAAGAATCCAGAGACTTGAGTATATTGGATGAAAATGGCTCTCCTTGCATGGTACATGACTCATGAACCATACATAAAGTAATGGAACACAACATTTCAATAGGTTTTTTCCTTTAGCTCGGCAGTGATTCAAGGATCGGATTGTTTCTGCTAGAATGCCTAGTACTAGATTAACCCCCTTTTGGACTTAGGCCACAAAGGAAACAACTCCATGATCAATGGCCCTTATTTCTTTCAGAAAAACCACCAACCCGTAGATAGCGAGGGCCAGCATGCTTATGTGACTTTCTTCAGATTCCTTCTATTTTACCATGGTTTTCAAACTTTCCCATGGGATGGTTTTGTCTTCCTTATCGACTTGGTCATTTATTCCTTGGGCCTTGACCCCAATTACATTGCATAGTTCCTTCCTAAAAGATGTAGTTGTGTTAGGCATATAGGCCTTGTAAGTCTTCGGCGGGTGTAGCAAAGACATATATTCTTCCATAGTAGGAGCCATGTCTACCCCTTCTATAGTAAAGCAATGATAGGAAGGATTCCAGAATTCTGCCAAGACATTTATCACCTTATAGTTAACCACTACATGTAGCAAGAAACATATGCGGTCATATCACTTCGAAAATTACAGATGTCTTTTAGCCATCCAACCGATCCAGATTTTCTTTATTTCTTTTAGAAATTGGTTCTAGTATCCAACTTGACGTGGGCTGGCAACACCCCTTTTGATCTATGATTCATACTGTCTCAATAATGGTTCTACTAGGTTTTAGAATATGATTGCACTAAGACTTCTCCTCTTTGTGTACCGCCATTGAACCTAATCATGAAATAATTACAGGTTATCTTAGAATTTTGGCAATATAATGATTGGCCTATCGTGTATGCAAATGAACATGAGATGAATGATGCAAGCCAACCAATCAATCATAGCACAAAACAGGATTATACCATGGAGAAGGATATGGATACTGTCCTTCGCCCCAGGTGGGTGTCTTACTAAATGCCTTTTGTTTTACTAAAAGCTCTATCCTAAAGGAATGAACCTTATGGTCAAGCATGTGGGGTTAAGCTCTGATCCTTAACATCAACAGACTCCCAGCATGCCCCTTATCCTCACCTGTTGGGTTTGGACAAAGTTTAAGCTGAGCGGAGTAGTCCGCACGCCCCCAAAGACCTTGTCTCATGAGGGCTAATGCTACTGTGCTCCTTTTTATTCCTAAAGAGTAAAGTTTGGCCTATTCCTACATGCAATGTTCAAATATCATCACAAAATTGAAATACAAGCCATTATGAAAACGACATACTATACTATTCAAAACATATACAAAGATGCATTCAGATATTCACAAGTATACAATATTGACAATATGAGAGGGAGTACTTAAAGGCCTATTAAATTTTAATTTGAGATAATTCCTAATTAATTACTGACTCGACTCTTTAATGTCCCAAGTGGAGTCGCCATGCTATCATGATGTCACGGGAGCGAGGGAGCCCTAGAGAGGTGAAGGAAAAAATGATGATTTGAATTTTTGGGAAAAATTGGAAGTTGGAATCGCCACTAACCTTTTAGGGTATGGTTAGAACACATGATCACTTCCCAATTAAGAGTAGGATCGGTTTGCATATACCAAGATCAAGATTGGGAGTTCGATTATGTGAAGAGAAGGTACTAGCACCTCCTACACACTCATTCTACGAATGATACCTAATTAATTTAAAGTTATCCCAAATTAAATTTCAATGGCCATTTTATTCTACTCCTTTTAATTGGAAACATTAACTACGTATACACAATTAAGAAAACAAATAAACACAGTATTATATAGTATATCTAAAATAGGGGATCCCTCATAGCTAAGACATGTTAGGTTTAAAAAGCCCATTGCCCTTTTTTTGAAATCATAAGGATACCCCATCTAAAAATCAAGAAAACATGTTAAGAAAATAGCTCCCAAAATGATTTCAAAATTTAATAGACTTTTTCTAAATATATTATGATTTTTTCAAAACATTTGGGAGATTTTTGAAACCCATTTTCTATTTTTCCAAGTAAAAAGTACCTAAAAATAATTTCCTAAACTTAAAAATACTTTTCAAATTTTTTCTTATTTTTCCTGATTTTTTTTGTGATTATTCCCTATTTTTCCCAAAATTTAAATCAAATAAATAATAAAATAATTAAGAAAACAGAAAAGACTAGTTCAAACCAGTTCAATGGGGTCAACCGGTTCAAGGCAAACCAGGCAGTGTGTAGAGACCCAAAGAATTATGGTATTTAAATAATCAAAGAGGGAGAAAAAGGAAATTGTAAAGGGGTCACAGTAGGTCCTCATCGACAGGGACACATGTCTCATCGACGAGGAGTTACCGATAGGGCTATTTTAGGGCTTGAAATTCATTGACGAAGCTTATGAGTTCGTTGACGAACTCTCTTCTCAACCTCGTCGATGAAGTGATGTGTCTTGTCGATGAAGGCCAGTATATAAGTATGTCAAATTCGGATTTCAGCGCAGAAATTTCACATGCAGCCCTTTCTCTCTCTATATTTTCATCCCCTCCAACTTCTCTCTAAGTTTTTGGCTTGGGTTTTTTCCGATTCGAGGATCTGAAGCTGCCACGCTACTCTTGGGAAGATTCTTGTCACATATGCTAGAGTAGATCGCTGTTTAGGCTAACTTGGGAACCATCCCAAAATTTGGGGACTTAATGAACATAATAGGTTGAGAAAAGTGATTCCATTCAAAACTTCCACTAATACATCTAGTGAGTGCATCAAACCTAATTCTAGAGATGATATGGCCATGCTAACTAGGAAATTTAGTAGATTCTTCAGGAAAAATAGTAAACCATACAAAAGGTATAAGGAGTCTGCATCTGAGAAAGGAGAGTCGAGTAAAAGAAAAGAGAAATCAAATGCTCCTACATGCTATATCTGCAACAAGGTTGGGCATATCAAGCCGAATTGTCCCTTACTGAAAAAGGAAGCTAGGAAAAAAAAGAAAGCCATGAAAGCGAGCACTTCAAGGGATAAACAAAGTAGCAGTGACTCAGACCCAAACCGCAGTGACTCAAAGGTTGCTAACTTGTGCTTGATGACACATAATGATGAGGTATTGTCTTTTTGCTCTCTATCTTCATTTTATTTTTGTGATGATTGCGACTCTGATAGCATGCCTACTTTTAGAAAATTGTAATTTGAATATATTCGTGTGTCAAAATTGTTGAATAAAATGACCAAAGAAAATTATGCTTTAAAAAGAAATTCAAAAATTGGTGAAAATTGTTTGAAATTGCAAAAACCTCTCGTGCTTCGATTCTGAAATAAAAGGATTTGAAAATTGCTGAGCCTGAGAGAAAATTGGAGGATAGCTCCAAATTTTTTTGTAAATTTATCGAGGGCTAACGTAATTTTGAAAAACTACTTGGATCCCAAAGAAACTCTCTTAGCAAAGAGGGACTTGGTTTTAATGGTTTTGGAAATATTAGACTACCTAATCTTTATTCAGGACACTTCACATGTGAATCAAAATCTCAAATCCCACCTAAAGATCCAAGGTGTTGAATAAAATGTTTTAAATGCAAGAAAATTGGTCACATTCAATTTGATTGTCCACTTAGAAATAAGCATGTAAAAATTAGAAAGGTGTGGGTAGTTAAGGGTGATCCAGTCACTAACCCCCATGGACCCAATAAAATTTGGAGACCAGCATTAGTTACTTAGTCTATCTTGTAGGTGTGTTTTAGATCATCATCTTCAAAGGACAAGTGGTACCTGGATAGTAGGTGCTCATGGCATATGACCGGCGATAAAGCGAAGTTTGCATCCATCACTCCCAAGGATAGAGGGTACATGACGTTTGACGACAATGAAAAGGGGCGCATTATCAACGTAGGTAAGGTCGATAAGGATCCTTCACTGATTATTGATAATGTTCTATTAGTTGATGGCTTGAAGCATAATTTGTTGAGCATTAGTCAATTTTGTGATAAAGGCTATAAGGTTTCATTTGAAAATGATAAATGCATAGATGAAAGTAAATTAGATCATAAAATTCCTTTCACTATAGATCGCCATCAAAATGTATATACTACTACTTTGTATAATCTAGCTTCATGACAAGTAACTTGTTTTTCTGCAATAAATGAAGTTAGATGGTTAGGACATAGGCGCTTAGGACAGGCTAGCATGGATTTGTTGTCAAAACTAGTGAGAAAATATTTAGTGAAAGGCTTGCCTAAAACACCATTTGTGAAAAATAAAATTTGTAACGCGTGTCAAATGGGTAAGTAAGCAAAATTTAACTTTAAGAAAAAGAAATTTATATCTACCACTAGACCACTTGAAATGCTTTACTTGGATTTATTTGGTCCTAACTCTATGCAAAGTCTAGGTGGAAAATCATATGCTTTTGTTATTGTTGATGAATATTCTAGGTTCACATGGGTGCTATTCCTCTCACATAAAAATGAATCATGTCAACAATTCACTAAGTTATGCAGGAAAATTAAAAATGAAAAAGGCTATAAGATAACTCATATAAGAAGTGATAGATGCACAGAATTTAAAATGATGGTATAGAAAATTATTGTGACCTAGATGCCATATCACACAACTTTTCTGCACCTAGGACTCCTTAACAAAATGGTGTGGTAGAAAGAAAGAATAGGTCATTGCAGGTAATGGGTAGGACTACACTGAATGAATATAAATTACCTAAATATTTCTCGCCTGAAGCTATAAATACTGTATGTTATGTCATGAATAGGGTGTTAATTAGACCTTCACTTAATAAAATCCCATACGAATTGTGGAACAACCATGAACCTAATATTTCTTATTTTCATGTTTTTGGTTGTAAATGCTTTGTGCTTAGGGATAATGAGCATCTAGGGAAATTTGATTCTAAATCTGACGAAGGCATTTTCCTAAGTTATTCTCTTAATAGTAAAGCATATAGAGTTTTCAATAAAAGAAATTAACTGTCATTGAATCTCTTCATGTTGTATTTGATGAATCTAATCCATTTTCTAAGAAAGATGATGAAGATGATATTAACATTAGAAAATGCTTAGACAAGCTATCTAATGAGAACAATGTGAATGAAAATTCAAAAATAAATGATAAATCATCTGAAGATAATCAAAATGAGAATGAAGTTCGGGAGCTGCCTAGGGATTGGAAATTTATTAGGAACCATCCTATAGATTAAATCATACGTGAACCTTCCCATGGTGTAGCCACAAGATCTTCCTTGAGAAACCTTGTGAGTCACTCTACTTTCTTGTCCCAAGAAGAACCTAAAAATATTAAAGAAACCATAGAGGATGAGTCTTGGGCGATGTCTATGCAAGAAGAACTTAATCAATTTGAAAGAAGCAAAGTGTGAACCCTAGTTCCTAGGCCTAATGATCATACAATTATTGGAACCAAATGGGTGTATAGAAATAAGAAGGATGAGAAAGGAATAGTAACTAGGAATAAGGCTAGACTAGTTATTGAGGGTTATAATCAGGAAGAGGGAATATATTTTGATGAAAGCTATGCTCCAATTGCTAGAATGGAAGTCATTTGTATGCTACTTGCATATGCTTCTTTAAAGAACTTTAAATTATATCAAATGGATGTTAAAAACGCATTTCTTAATGACTATATTAATGAAGAAGTGTATGTAGAACAACCACCTGGTTTTGAAAATCATAAATATTCTAATCATGTATACCAGTTGTCCAAAGCCTTGTATGGATTGAAACAAGCTCCTAGAGTTTCGTATGAGAGGCTTAATGGTTTTCTACTAGAAAAAGAGTTTACCCGTGGCAAAATTGACACTACACTTTTCATCAAATCCAAAAATGATGATATGCTTACTGTGCAAATTTATGTTGATGATATCATTTTTGGAGCCACTAATAATGAGTTATGTAATGAGTTTGCCAAATGCATGCAAAGTGAATTTGAAATGAGCATGATGGGTGAACTTAGTTTCTTTTTAGGGCTGCAAATTAAACAAGCTAAAAATGGAACTTTTATATGCCAATCTAAATATGTCAGAGACTTTCTAAAGAAATTTAATATGGAAGATGGTAATATTCTTGGTCCTCCTATGAGTTCTTCTATCAAACTTGATAAAAATGAGCAAGGAATCCCTATTGATGTGAAATTGTATTGTGGCATGATTGGAAGTCTTCTATATCTTACAGCTAGTAGGCCTGAGATTATGTTTAGTGTGTGCATGTGTGCTAGGTTTCAGGTCGCTCCTAAGGAATCTCATCTATTAACAATAAAACAAATCCTTATATATCTAGTTGGAACCATAGAGTTAGGATTATGGTATCCTAAGCATATGAATTTTGAGATTGTTAGTTATACTGATGCTAACTTTTCCTGTAGTAAGGTTGATAGGAAGAGTACTAGTGGCACTTGTCACTATTTAGGACAATCTCTGGTTTCTTGGTTCTCCAAGAAACAGAACTCAGTTTCCTTATCCACAACCCAAGCAAAATATATTGCAGCTAGTAGTTGTTGTGATCAAACTCTATATATGAAACAACAACTTGTGGATTTTGGGTTGCACTACGATACAGTACCGATTAAATGTGATAATACTAGTGCAATCAATATCTCAAAGAATCCTATCTCACATTCACGAACTAACCATATTGAAATTAGACACCATTTGCTTCGTGGTCATGTGTCGAAAGGGGATGTAGCACTTGAATTTGTGTGCACAAATAAGCAGTGGACAAATATTTTCACTAAACCACTTCTACAAGATAGGTTCATACAGATTAGATGTGAGCTAGGTCTAATGCACAGTACGGATGCCTCCTAGATATTTGATAGATTGCATGTTCTTAGGGGGAGCTTTCTAACAATCTTTAGTCTAACAATTGATATCACTTTAAATCTTTCATTAGTTTAGACATTATGAATTTGGTTGTGTTTTGAAAAGCATAATCTTCATATCTATTGCATGATGATGATTATATTTATGTTTTATGTCTTGATCATACTAGGCTGTTTGGGTTAAGTAGTTGTGGATAAATTGTTAATTTTTAAAACTCAAAACAGGACATTTTTATACAGGTATTTTTGGAAAAATGTCCTATTTTCAAACGACATGCTGCCAAAATTTCTAAAAACTTCCCAAATTTATCTTGTTTATTGAAGAAGCATACCCAAAACCTATGCCTACACGTTTTATATGTTTCATAGCCCTTTTTGCTGTTGCCAAAAGGGGGGAAAAGAGAAAAGAAGAGGCAAAAATTGGGCTGTACTTAAAAAAAAAATGTTTGTATTGATAAATCTTTAACATTATGCATATTGTTAGAGGGAGCCTTTCAAGGCTATACCCACTTTTTGCATGGTGTATTTGTCATCATCAAAAAGGGGGAGCATGTTGACCTCATAGGTCATACCCGGTTTTGATAATGACAAATACTCAAACATTTGATGGCTATCTAGGTTGTATGTAGATTTATATTAACAGATAAATTGATGACACACGAAGTAAAGGCAGAAGACCCTGAAGATTATTTTATGTTGTAATTTTTATTATCATTCAATTTGGTTCTATAATTGTAATTATAAGAAAAAGGTCTGTAATAATCTCTACATATCATACATATAGGTTTGTTGTAAGCTCATAGACCTTAGAAAGACCTTAGGTCCCTACAAAAATGCACAAAATAGTCCTCACAATCACTTACATTATCAGGGGAGAGAATTGAAATGAATTAGACTAAATAGGCAAACTTGTGAGAGGTCAGGTGACCGAACTTGTTGTGTTCAAAACACCTCGAGTGTCCGAACCATGGACTAGTCAACCTGTTGACCTAAGTTCGGGAAATCGAACTATCTTTCAAATATCATCCATGGTCGACCGAACTGCTAAGCTAGCCTTTTTCACTAACTCAGCCAACTGAACATTTACGTTCAAAATGGGCCTCGAGCAACTTAACACATGAGTTCGGTTAACCAAATTATAGACCAGGCTACCGAGACGCGCACATAATGGAAATCCCTTTTGTTCAGCAGACCGAGCCCTGATTCGAGCACCCGAATGTTAAAAAGTGACTTTCTAAATCGAGTATGTTCGAGTGACCGAATCGTGGATCGGACACTCAAAAACTCTCGATTTGTTTATTTTTTACCGAGGTTAAAATTAGTTAAACATGGTTATTTATTCTAAATGGTTTTTAAACAATTCTAATAATGCTCTATGAGTCGTTAATGGTTATAATTTGGGCTACTTCTATATCTAGGGCATCATTTGTGAAGATTAGTATGAGATTAGAGAAATCATTAGCAAAAAAATCCTCTCAAACTCAAAAAGCTTATTTTCCCCATTCTACTTCAAATCCTCTCATACACTCATTCCTTTGATTAATCCTAGTATTGCGAGAGTTCTTATTGTGTTATTGCTTTGTTTTAGATTGCTTAATACTCTTAATATCTTGGTTGTTGATTGTTATTGATTTTGGAGAGTTAAGAAAAGAGTTTACCAATAGATTTAAATTTGATAAGTCTTGTGTTGGGAAAACTCAGTAGCTTGAGGATCTTTGCATTGTTATTGCAAGATTCCTATAGTTATAATTTTGTGTGCAAAATATTTTACAAGCTATATTCTTCAAACAACTCTTGTGCTTATTTCATTGGGGAAAATATTTTGAGTTAATTTCAATATCGTTCGCATCTTTGAAACCCTAATCTATTATTGAGATTTGTTATACTTTGTTTCAAAGAAATAACTTGTTAGAACACTCTTGAGTATATTTGGGATTATACTTTGCTGAATGTTTTCTTGCACAATATCACATCACCGAGCTTATAATTTCCTATACTGTTGATGTGTGGTTGATTGATTACATTTGGTACATATCTGCTTGATTGAGAAGCATAATCATTGTACCTAGTTTATTATTGAGAAATATTGTTGTATTCCAGGCATGGCTTGAGGGGGCGGTAATCCAGCCTAGGAAGGATTGTATGTAAAGGTTGAGGTCAGCCCCATGCTAATTGATATGGTTGTTTTAGGTGCCGCTCCACCTGCTAAGTGAGCTTGTAGTGTAATCCTTGAGCTTTTTAGTCAAGGTGGGGACGTAGGCAGTTTGCCGAACCTTGATAACATTTTTGGTGTTGTGCTCTTTACTGCTTTATTGTGCATGCTTTGTTAAAATTCTAGTGCAGTTTAATTTCCGCTAAAAATATATACTGATTTATTTTATACGCATTAGATTGACCTTAGTCTTGTGTAATACTACTGTTAGTGGATTGACCTAGGGGATAAATTTTAAAATACCAATTCACCGCCCTCTTGGGATCACAGTAAAGTTGACAATTAGTATCAGAGCCTAGTAGACTTAATAATTATTTTGCAAAAGATCTAGATGGCTCATAGCACTGTAACCCCTTTCCCTAAGGGACCCTCTTCCACACGCTCTCCGATTTCTAGAAACAGGGGATGTGCATCTATCTTCAGAACACCGATTGGAAGGTGTGGAGAGTTGGCTCTAGGGGTAATTATGTTTTTATGAAAACTGAGGGTACAACTAAAGTTCCTAAAACTGAGGAAGAATATAATGATGATGATATGAAATCTGTTAGTTTGAATGCCACTGTTATGAACAATTTGTATTGTGGTCTTGATGTAAATAAATTTAATAGAGTTATGGCATGTTCATCTGCTAAGGAGATATGGGATAAGTTAGAGGTCACATATGAGGGTACTAGAGATGTAAAAGATAGTAGGATTGATATGTTGACCAGTGAGTATGAAGCATTTAGGTTGAACACTGGTAAGTCCATTTAGAGCATGTATACTAAATTCACACACATCATTAATTCACTGCATGCATTAGGTAAGACCTATCCTACATATGAGATGATTAGGAAAATCCTTAGAGCCTTACCTCCTGTTTAGGAAGCTAAGGCTATGGCAATTTCTGAGGGTAGAGACCTTAAGGCCATGACATTAGATGAGTTGATATGTTCACTGATCACCTATGAATTAGCTATAAATGAAAGACTTAATGAACATAATAGGTTGAGAAAAGTGATTGCAAGAAAACTTCCACTAATACATCTAGTGAGTACAGTAAACCCGATTCTAGAGATGATATGGCCACGCTAACTAGGAAAATTATTAGATTCTTCAGGAAGAATAGTAAACCATACAAAAGGTATAAGGAGTCTTCATCTGAGAAGGGAGAGTTGAGTAAAATAAAGGAGAAATCAAATGCTCCTATGTGCTATAATTGCAACAAGGTTGGGCATATCAAGCCGGATTATCCCTTAGTGAAAAAGGAAGTAAGGAAAAAGAAGAAAGCCATGAAAGTGGGCACTTCACGGGATAAACAAAGTAGCAGTGACTCAGTGGTTGCTAACCTATGCTTGATGGCACATGATGATGAGGTATTGTCTTCTTTCTCTCTATCTTCATATTATTCTTCTTATGATTGTGACTCTGATAGCATGCCTACTTTTAGAGAATTGTAATTTGAATATATTCGTGTGTCTAAAATGTTGAATAAAATGACCAAAGAAAATGATGCTTTAAAAAGAAAATGAGAAAATTGGTCAAAATTGTTTGAAATTGCAAAAACCTCTCATGCTTTGATTATGAAATAAAAGGATTTGAAAATTACTGAGCTTGAGAGAAAATTAGAGGATAGCTCCAATTTTTTTTTTTTTTAAATTTACCGAGGGCCAATGAAATTTTGAAAAAATACTTGGAGCCCAAAGAAACTCTCTTAGCAAAGAGGGACTTGGTTTTAATGGTTTTGAAAATTATTGACGTAGGTAAGGTCTGTAAGGATCCTTCTCTGATTATTGATAATGTTCTTTTAGTTGATGGCTTGAAGCATAATTGGTTGAGCATTAGTCAATTGTGTGATAAAGGCTATAAGGCTTCATTTGAAAATGATAAATGCGTAGTTGAAAGTAAATCAAATCATCAAATTCTTTTCACTGCAGATCGCCATGAAAATGTATATATTACTAATTTTGATAATCTAGCTTCATAATAAGTAACTTTTTTTTTGTAATAAATAAAGCTAGTTGGTTATGGCATAGGCACTCAGGACACGCTACTATGGATTTGTTGTCAAAACTAGTGAGAAAAGACTTAGTGAAAGGCTTGCCTAAAACACCATTTGTGAAAGATAAAATCTATGATGCATATCAAATGGGTAAGCAAACAAAACCTAACTTTAAGAAAAATAAATTTATATTTACCACTCAACCACTTGAAATGCTTCACTTGGATTTATTTGGTCCTAACTCTGTGCAAAGTCTAGGTGAAAAATCATATACTTTTGTTATTGTTGATGACTATTCTAGGTTCACATGGGTGCTATTTCTCTCACATAAAAATGAATCATGTGAACAGTTTACTAAGTTATGAAGGAGAATTCAAAATGAAAAAGGCTATAAGATAACTCATATAAGAAGTGATAGAGGCACTGAATTTAAAATAATGGTATAGAAAATTATTGTGACCTAGAGGGCATATCACACAACTTTTCTGCACCTAGGACTCCTCAAAAAAATGGTGTGGTAGAAAGAAAGAATAGGTCATTTCAGGTAATGGGTAGGACTATGCTGAATGAATATAAATTACCTAAATATTTCTCACCTTGAGACTATAAATACTGCATGTTATGTCATGAATAGGGTGTTAATTAGACCTTTACTTAATAAAATCTCATATGAATTGTGGAACAACCGTAGACCTAATATTTCTTATTTTCATGTTTTTGGTTATAAATGTTTTGTGCTTAGGGATAATGAACATCTAGGGAAATTTGATTCTAAATCTGATGAAGGCATTTTCCTAGGTTATTCTCTGAATAGTAAAGCATATAGAGTTTTCAATAAAAGAACTTTAATTGTCATTGAATCTATTCATGTTGTATTTGATGAATATAATCCATTTTATAAGAAAGATGATGAAGATGATATTGACATTAGAAAATGCTTCGAAAAGCTATCTAATGAGAACAATGTGAATGAAAATTCAGAAATAAATGATAAATCATCTGAAGATAATCAAAATGAGAATGAAGTTCGGGAGCTGCCTAGGGATTGGAAATTTATTAGGAACCATCCTATAGATTAAATCATAGGTGAACCTTCACGTGGTGTAGCTAGAATATCTTCCTTGAGAAACCTTGTGAGTCACTCTGCTTTCTTGTCCTAAGAAGAACCTGAAAATATTAAAGAAGTCATAGAGGATGAGTCTTAGGTGATGTCTATGCAAGAAGAACTTAATCAATTTCAAAGAAGCAAACTGTGGACCCTAGTTCCTAGGCCTAATGGTCATACAATTATTGGAACCAAATGAGTGTATAGAAATAAGAAGGATAAGAATGGGATAGTAACTAGGAATAAGGTTAGACTAGTTGTTGAGGGTTATAATTGGGAAGACGGAATAGATTTTGATGAAACCTATGTTTTTGTTGCTAGAATGGAAGTCATTCATATGCTACTTGCTTATGCTGCTTTTAAGAACTTTAAATTATATCAAATGGACATTAAAAGTGCATTTATTAATGACTATATGAATGAAGAAGTGTATGTAGAACAACCACCTGGTTTTGAAAATCATTAATATTCAGATCATGTAAACCGGTTGTCCAAAGCCTTGTATGGATTGAAACAAGCTCCTAGAGCTTAGTATGAGAGGCTTAGTGGTTTCCTACAAGAAAACGAGTTTACCCATGGCAAAATTGACACTACACTTTTTATCAAATCCAGAAATGATGATATGCTTATTGTTCAAATTTATGTTGATGATATCATTTTTGGAGCCACTAATACTGAGTTGTGTAATGGGTCTGCCAAATGCATGCAAAGTGAATTTGAAATTAGCATGAAAAGAGAACTTAGTTTCTTTTTAGGGCTACAAATTAAACAAGCTAAAAATGAAACTTTTATATGCCAATCTAAATATGTCAGAGACTTTCTAAAGAAATTTAATGTGGAAGATGGTAAAATTCTTGGTCCGCCTATGCGTTCTTCCATCAAACTTGATAAAAATGAGCATGGAATCCCTATTGATGTGAAATTGTATAGTGGCATGATTAGGTGTGTTCGATATCTTATAGCTAGTAGGCCTGATATTATGTTTAGTGTGTGTATGTGTGCTAGGTTTCGGGCCGCTCCTAAGGAATCTCATCTATTAGCAGTAAAACAAATCGTTAGGTATCTAGTTGGAACCATAGAGTTAGGATTATGGTATCTTAAGCATACGACTTTAGAGATTGTTAGTTATGCTGATGCTAACTTTTCGGTAGTAAGGTTTATAGGAAGAGTACTAGAGGCACTTGTCACTATTTAGGACAATATCTGGTTTCTTAGTTCTCTAAGAAACAAAACTTAGTTGCCTTATCTACAACCGAAGCAAAATATATTGCAGCTAGTAGTTGTTGTGCTCAAACTCTATATATGAAACAACAACTTGTGGATTTTGGGTTACACTACGTTAAAGTACCGATTAAATATGAAAATACTAGTGCAATCAATATCTCAAAGAATCCTATCTCACATTCACGAATTAAACATATTGAGATTAGACACCATTTCCTTCATGATCATGTGCAGAAAGGGGATGTAGCACTTGAGTTTGTGTGCCCAAATGAGCAGTGGACAAATATTTTCACTAAACCACTTCCAAAAGATAAGTTCATATAGATTAGACGTGAGCTAGGTCTAATGCAGAATAGGGATGCCTCCTAGATATTTGATAGATTGCATGTTCTTAGGGGGAGCTTTCTAACAATTGATATAACAATTGGTATCACTTTAAATCCTTCAATAGTTTAGACTTTATGAATTTGGTTGTGTTTTGAAATGCATAATCTTCATTTCTATTGCATGATGATGATTGTATTTATGTTTTATGTCTTGATCATACTAGACTATTTGGGTTAAGTAGTTGCGGATAAACTGTTAATTTTTAAAACTCAAAACAGGTAATTTTTATACAGGTATCTTTGGGAAAATGTCCTATTTTCAAACGACACTCTGCCAAAATTTCTAAAAATTTCCCAAATCTATCTTGTATATTAATGAATCATACCCAAAGCCTATGCCTACATGTTTTATATGTTTCATAGCTCTTTTTGTTGTTTCCAAAAGGAGGAAAAACAGAAGAGAATAGGCAAAAATTGGGTCGTACTTTCAAAAAAAAAATGTTTGTATTGATAAATCTTTAACATTATGCATATTGTTAGGGGGAGCCTTTCAAGGCTATACTCACTTTTTGCATGGTGTATTTGTCATCATCAAAAAGGGGGAGCATGTTGACCTCATAGGTCATACCCGGTTTTGATAATGACAAATATTCAAACATTTGATGGCTATCTTGTTTGTGTGTAGGTTTATATTATAAAATAAATTGATGGCACATAAAGTAAATCCAGAAGACCTTGAAGATTATTTTATGTTGTAATTTATATTATTATTCAATTTGGGTTTATAATAGTAATTATAGGAAAAAGGTCTGTAATAATCTCTACATATCATGCATATAGGTTTGTTGTAAACTCACAGACCTTAGAAAGGCCTTAGGTCCCTACACAAATGCACAAAATAGTCTTTATAATCACTTACATTATCAAAAGAAAGAATTGAAATGAATTGGACTAAATAGGCAAAATTGTGAGAGGTCGGACGATCGAACCCGTTGTGTTCAAAACACCTTAAGCGCCTGAACCGTGGACAGGTCAACCTATTGACCTAAGTTTGGAAAACCGAACTAAATTTCACATACCATCCATGGTCGATCAAACCGCTAAGTTGATCTTTTTCACCAACTCAGCCAACCGAAGATTTACGTTCAAAATGGGCCTCAGGTGACTGAACATATGAGTTTGGTTAATCAAATTATAGACTAGGTGACTGAAACGTGGACATAATGGAAATCGCTTTGATTCAGCAAACTGAAACCTCATTCGAGCACCCAAATGTTCAAAAGTGACTTTTTGAACTGAGTCTGTTCGGGCGACCGAACCGTGGATCGGACACCCTAAAACTCTCAGGTTGTTTATTTTTTACCAAAGTTAAAATTTGTTAGACAGGGTTATTTATTCTAAATGATTTTTAAACAATTTTAATAATAACCTATGAGTCCACAACAATTATAATTTGGGCTACTTCTATATATAGGGCCTCATTTGTGAAGATTAGTATGAGATTAGAGAAATCATTAGCAAAAAAAATTTTCTCAAACTCAAAAAACATATTTTGCCCATTCCACTTCAAATCCTCTTATACACTCATTCTTTTGATTAATCCTAGTATTGTGAGAGTTCTTATTGTGCTATTGCTTCGTTTTAGATTGCTTACTACTCTCAAAATCTTAGTTGTTGATTATTATTGATTTTGGAGAGTTAAGCAAAGAGTTTACCAACTGATTTAAATTTGATAAATTTTGTGTTGGGAAAATTCAGTAGCTTGAGGATCTTTGCATTGTTATTGCAAGATTCCTATAGCTATAATTTTTGTGTGCAAAATATTTTACAAGCTATATTCTTCAAACAACTCTTGTGCTTATTTCATTGGGGAAATATTTTGAGTTAGTTTCAATACCGTTTGCAACATCTTTGAAATCCTAATCTATTATTGAGATTTGTTATACTTTGTTTCAAAGAAATAGCTTGTTAGAACACTCTTGAGCATATTTGTGATTATACTTTGCTGAATGTTTTCTTGCACAAAATCACATCACCGAGCTTATAATTTCCTATACTGTTGATGTGTGGTAGATTGATTACATTTGGTACATATTTGCTTGATTCAGAAGCATAATCATTGTACCCAGTTTATTAATGAGAAATACTATTGTATTCTAGGCGTGGCTTAAGGGGGCGGTAATCCAGTTTGGGAAGAATTGTATGTAAAGGTTGAGGTCAGCCCTGTGTTAATTGACCTGGTTGTTTTAGGTACCGCTCCACCCGCTAAGTGAGCTTATAGTGTAATCCTTGTAATTGTTAGCCAAGGCGGGGACGTAGGCAGTTTGCCGAACCTCGATAACATTTTTGTCATTGTGCTATTTACTATTTTATTGTGCATGCTTGGTTAAATTTCTAGTGTAGTTTAATTTTAGCTAAAAATATATACTGACTTATTTTATACGCATTGGATTGACCTTAGGCTTGTATAATATTGTTGTTAGTGGATTGACCTAGGGGATAAATTTTAAAATACCAATTCACCCCCCTTTGGGAATATTGTAAATCTATCAGTTTAAAAAATGTGGGCTCGAGTCTTTTTAAAACATGTTAGGCCCAGGTCCTTTAAAATGTTAGTGGGTTTGGTTTAAAAATAATGTGGGCTCAGGTATTTTAAAAACATGTTGGGCCCAAGTCTTTTAAAATGTGGTTGGGCTAGGTTTAAAAACAAATGTGAGCTCGAATCTTTTAAAACATGTTGGGCTTAGGGTTTTTTAAAATGTTAGTGGGCTCAAGGTCTTTTTTTAAAACATTGGGCTTGGGTCATTTGAAGGTGTTTGGGCTCAGGGGTTCTTTAAAAGATGTTGGGCTCGAAATTTTTTTTAAAAAGTGGGTTCGGGTCATTTAAAATGTTAAGGCTTGGGGCTTTTTAAAACATGTTCAGTTTTAAAACAAGTTGGGCTCAAATTCTTTTAAAACAAGTTGAGTTCGATTTAGGTTCTAGTTTTGTGGGGCTAGGCATGGAATGTTTTTTAAAAAGTGGGTTTGGGTCATTTAAAATGTTTAGGCTTGGGGCATTTTAAAACATGTTGGGCCTAGGGGTTGTAAAACAAGTTGGGCTCAAATTCTTTTAAAACAAGTTGGGTTCAATTTAGGTTCTAGTTTCGTGGGGCTAGGCATGTGTTCAGTTTAGGTTCAAAGGGGCTAGGTTGAGTAGGTTTGGTTTGGTGGGCTAGGTTCAATAGGCTAGGTTCGGGTTCAGTTCAAGTTCAAGTTTAGGTTCGAACTAAAGTTTGGGTTTGGGTTCTGGCATTTATAATTTCACCCACAGATCAACATTCTAGACTATAAATAAGGAAGGAAAAGCCCATAGTTACCTACTGTCTTCCTCTCCTCCAGTCATCTTGTCCTACTCGTGAGATTGTTGGGTGTCTATCTGAAGTGGCCTTCTGGGAGGTTTTCTTCTGAGTGCTGGAAAAATACACCCATGAGTGTATCTTTTCTAGATAATGGTAGTCTAGCACCAAAGGGTGTGCCTTTTGAGAGGATGGCTCAAAACTTCGAGAGCCTTGGAGGATTGCTGCTACTTTTCTTTCTTCTTTCCTTCCAAGCAGCAATCTGATTGTTGATTGTCCTTCCTACAGTGATTCGTTCCCCAATTCTTGCAATTGGGCCGATTCTCCAATCAATGGAGATTCTAGCTGTGAGTGTGAAGAGGGAACATTTCAAACATTGTTTGATTTTTACAATATTCCTTTGCAAATCGTTTCCAAATTAGCTTACAATCGAGCTATCTCTAGGAACAAGTTTGATTTTTCTGATTTTTTCATTTAACATCTCTTTGATTTACTCACTTTTCTATCCAAATTCGTGGATAAGGATCCCAAGGATGCTTCAGAATATTCCAATGCAAGGGCGCTTATTAGCTTTGGTGTATTCCCAAGAGGGGGGATGAATTGGAATTTTAAAAAATTTATTCCTAGGTTTAACTAATCTAACAACAGTATATTCGCAACCTAAGGTTTGTCTATACAATTTCAAATGCGCAGATAAATAAAATGTGCGGAAATTAAATCATGGGCGTCATTCACAATATAACATACACGTGCGAGAAAAAAATTATGAAAAAATAAAATGCACACATGATATGATATCGGGGTTCAGCCAACTATGCCTATGTCCCCGCCTCTAACTCGCAAGCCCAAGGATTCCACTAATGCTCACTTAACGGGTGGAGCGGCATCAGTTACAATCAGGTCAATTAACAGGGCTGACTTCAACCAACACGCCTTACTAAGATGATGCACCTAACTTTCCTAACCAGGTGTAAGTCAGTCTGGGACTATTCAACAGGGCCAGTCTCCCTATTCAAGCTCGCGCCTGGAATACAAATGACTTAAAAATATGTGTACAAACAAATGCTTCTTTCACAAGCTGATATGTACCGATTCAGCACAATATAATCAATGCAACTCAATGATGTAAGAACTATAAGCTCGGTGCTCTATGAGTGCAATCAACACTCAAGGTTATGTCTATAAACAATCAAGCACAAGAGTGTATCAAACAAGCTATTCTTTGAAAACCAGATAAACTAAATCTCAATGTCATATTAGGGTTTCAAAGATGTTAGCAATAATATTCAAACAAACTCAAAAATGTTTTCTTCAATGTAGCAAGCACAAGGAAAATGATTTTTGCACACAAAAATATAGGCTTAGGTAACTTGCAATGAAAATGCAAGAACCACAACCTTCCAAGTCTTCCCACACAAGATTTATCTAGTTAAATCAGTGGAAGAACTTAATGCTTCTACTCTCCATAAAATCAAACAATCAATATAATCTAATGAGATTATTTACAAGTATAAATGAAGCACCAGCACATAAAATATACTCACAACACTTGTAAGATCAAGAAGGATAATGTGCATAAGTGTTTTGGAGTATTTTAGGCTAAAGAAGGATTTTTCAATTTGAGAGAGTTAGGCCCTAATCAACTTTGCTAATCCTTACTAATTGTTGCAAATAAACAGGTATTTATAGGCAATGAAGGATTTTTGACCATTGGGAACCCAATGGAAATAATTAGAAAATTTTAAAACCGGTTTAGAAAAAATTAACCTCATTTACCCCTTTAAAATAATCAGTAAAAATGTTTTAACTCGAGAGGTTCGGGTGCCTAGCTTAAGGTTCGGGTGCCCTAACAGAATCAGTCACAAACCATTATTTAATGGTTCGGGTGCCCAAATTAAGGACCAGTTGGCTGAACCAAAGTCAGTAGTTAAATGTCTGAGGTTCGGGTGCCCAATTCCAAGTTTGGTTAATCGAACCAACCAATTTGGTAGCCCGAGCCCATTTTGAATGTGATCGTTCAGGTGCCTAAATAGTTGAAAAGGAACCTGACACAGGTTCAGGTACCCAAGGGAGAAACACTCAAAAGTGGTTCGGGTGCCCGAACACAAAGTCAACATGTTGACTTGTTCGGTCACCCGAGGTGTTTTACATGTCATGGTTCGGTCGCCTGACCTCTACCATTTTTCCATATTAAGTTTAATATTTAATTCAGTTATTTTCCCTAATAATATATGTGATTTGGGGACTCTCTTATGTGATTGTGCAAAACCTAGGGTCTTTTCTAAGACCGTTTTGAGATAGTCCCAAAAATCCAGCGTCGGTCGACCATTCCCTAAGGTCTTTCTAAAGTCTTGAGCTTGTAGTTCCTACATGCATGATATGCATTAAATATTACAGACCTTTTACCTATTTACTATTACAGACCCGAATTAAATGATAATATAAATTACAACATCAACTAAACTTCAGGGTCTTCAGGCTTCAAGCTTTCATGTGCCATCAAATATGAACTTGCCAATAAGAATCTTTACACAAGCTTGAAAGCCATCAAATACAAAGAGTATTTTTCATTATCAAAACCAAGAATGACCTATAAGGTCGACAGCGCCGATTGAAGATTTTGATCTTGATTTTTCTGTATTTCTCCCATGTATTTCCCCATATTGTACTACCTCGTATTGTATTTCCTTGTATTTTGTATATATATATATTTTTATTTTCTATATTCTTTTGTATTTTCCATATGTATTTTCTGTATCCTCCTATATTTTCTGTATTTCCTGACTTGGGCACGTGTTCACTACTAAAATGTCTACTTTTCATGCACGGGACTTTATTCGCCTATGAATGTAAAACAAGAGCAAACAACTAAAGGTTCACTTTAAAAATTTTCAATTAACCCACAATTTTTACAAAAAATGATTTTACAAAAATCCCTAACACCAAATAATTTCCCATGATATGGTTTTGAAATAACCGGTTAAGGAACTAACAATGGCTTGATGAGCACATATGAACATGGCTAGATAATTAAACCACTTGTAGCCCTACCAACATAGGAACGATCAATAAATAATTAAGGATGAACAACCCCACCTTTAGATCAACATTTGGACTAATTTGATTCAGGACCCTTGCTTTTTCAAATGGGTGACTTGATTCACAGTTAAGATGACTTGGTGAAAATTAGGGTGTCTACAGGCCCTATGAATTTTTTTTCTTTTTCAAAAAGATATTTAAGGCATAAAGAATTTTATACAAATAAATAAATAAATAAAGGCAAGTAGAAGGTGGTAGCAGTCAATTGACTGACCACTATTGCAACCTATTTTTTACGTTTTAAAAAGGTCATTTTAAAAAAAAAAAAAAAAAATTGCTTTCCATAAAGGGAGATGAACACACATACACACAAGGTAAGTACGATAATCATTTATAGAATAGGTGCTATAGAGCGCTAATTCTTTAAATTTTGCAAAAAAAAAAAAGAATTGAGAGAATTATTTTTCGTATTCACAATGATACTCTTGAACCAACATTTTTGTTCATAAAGTTTTTCTTTTATTTTTTAAGGGAATAAACAAACACGCAGTAATTCTTAGAACACAAAACCTGTGAGAAGCAAGATGGAGACAAGCACACGCCAAAGAAAATAATCACATGTATGCACAAGACAATATTTACGTGGTTCGACAATTTTGCCTACGTCTATGGAGTTGCAAGGATTCAACTATTATTAGGGAAGTATACAGAGTGTAGCAATTACAGTTTCTCTCATTATCAACAAGGAAGAAATGACGTGCACACATCCTAAACACCAAAGAGAACACCTTTGGATCATGCACACAAGAGCTCACAACACTCTCCATAATGCTGCACACTTGTACGTCGCTCTACTCACATAGATGAACATTAGAAATATATATCTTAGGGTTTACAAGATCACAACTTTCGAAATAGGAAAGTTCTGCCTCAATCTCGCATAGAAGATCATCATCGTCGTCGACCTAGTCGCATCCCTATTCCCCATGGTCGCGACATGGTCGAGCCTTGCGGGAAATTAGGAATCTTGAACTTTAGCATCCTCAACCTAGTCGCACCATTAAGTCTTGCTGGTCATGACGATGGTCGAGCCTCTTGGGATTTCGTCCTTCAGGATTCTCAGAATCTCGACTTGGTCTCCCTTTAGGGTCTTCCTGGTCAAGTACTTGGGCAAGACTCTCAGTATTTTTTACCAAGCCTGGGCCTATCGGCCCAAGCCTTCGCTCCATGGATTAAACATAACTAAACTCCACAAAGCCGAACAAATCTCCCACTTAGAGACTAGTTCAATCACCAACATCAACCGCAATTCTCCGAAAGAATAATCCCTCATCCTTGCAACTCATCCTTCTATCCTCAAGCTAGAAGGCCTACTGAAGCTGCACACAACTTCAGTTTCTCAATAGTGACACCCTTAGTCAACATGTATGCCAGGTTCTTAGATCCACAGATCTTCTCAAGTATTACCAGCTTATCTTCAACAATGTAATAAAAAAAGTGAGATTTTGACTCTATATGCTTCAAATTTTAATGAAAACCTGAATTTTTAGCAAGAAAGATTGCACTCTGGCTGTCATTGTGTAGAATGCCCATCTTCTGATTCTTACCCAATTCATCTAAGAAACCATGTAGCCAAATCATTTCCTTTCTAGCTTCAATTACTACAACATACTCGGCTTCTATAGTAGACAAAGTAACAATCTTTTGTAGATTTGAATTCCAAGATATAGTTGTACCACCTAGAGTAAATACAAACCCAGTAGTACTCTTTCTATTGTCAGTATCACCAAAGAAATCAGAATCAACATAACTTTGTAGTTTCAAACTTGCACCTATCAAGCAAAGACATGTATCTGATGAACCCTTCAGATATCTCAGAATCCACTTGAATGCCTCTCAATGCCACTTTTTAGGCCTACTCATGAATTTTCTCTCAACTCCCACTATATGTGCAATGTCTTGCCATGTACACACCATAGCATACATCAAGCTGCCAATAGCTGAGGCATAGGGTAGCTTGCTCATATGATCCCTTTCTTCTTCTATCTTCGATGTCTATTCTTTGCTTAGTTTGAAATGGCTACCCAAGGGTGTGCTCACTGGTTTAGCTTCATTTATGTTGAATCTGTTGATTACTTTCTTCACATACTCTGATTGTGAAATTTTTAGTGTACCATTAACCTTATCTCGAATGATCCTCATTCCAAGGATTTGCTTTGCATCTCCCAAATCTTTCATTGCAAATTGCTTTGAAAATTTCTTCTTCAGATTATTAATCTCCTCAATGCTAGACCATGCAATGAGCATATCATCTACATACAACAGTAGAATGATGTAAGAATTGCGAAAGAACTTAACATAGCAATAGTGATCAGTTTCACATCTCCTCAACTCAATTCTATGCATAAAACTGTCAAATTTCTTGTACCACTGTCTTGGAGCTTGTTTTAGGCCATACAAGTTCTTTCTCAGTTTGCATACTAGATTCTCTTGTTTTCGGACAATGAACCCTTCTGGTTGACTCATGTAAATGTCTCCCTCCAAGTCACCATGAAAAAATGTCATTTTCACATCTAATTGCTCTAGATATAGATTTTCTATAGCCACCATTCCTAGTACTAGTCTAATTGTCGACATCTTCACAAGTGGATAAAATATTTCTGTGAAGTCAATGTCCTCTTTCTATTGGAACCCTTTGACAACTAATCTGGCTTCGTAACGCTTGCTACCATCATGTCACTTGTTGTACAAAGCCTTCTTCCCTACTGGCAATTCAATTAGTTCCCATGTCTAGTTCCCCAACAAGGAATCCATCTCATCCTTTATGGCTAACTCCCACTTGCTTGAATTTTCATCTTGCAAAGCTTCATCATAAAACTCTGGCTCACCACCATCAGTTAATAGGAGATAATTTAGAGTAGGTAAATAACGTTGTGGAGGTCTAATGGTCTTGGAAGATCTACGGACCGCAGCTACATGTGTATTATGATTTGCTTGTGATTCTATATTCTCCTTATCTTCTTCACCGCTTTCTTGGACAGTAATTTTAATCAACTCATCTAAGTTGACAAAATTAGATTTCTTATGATCTATCTTAGTGACATTTGGCACTGTAGTCGACCTGTCCTTATACATCACCTGTTCGTTAAATTTCATATTTCTACTTCTGATGATTTTCCTGTTTTATTCATCTCAAAAGATATAGCTAAATTTCTCATCACCATAGCCAATGAAAAAACATATTTTAGACTTTGCATCAAGTTTTCTATGAGCATCAAAATTAATATAGACAAAAGAAACACAACCAAAAAATTTTACATGAGAAAACTTTACCTCTTTATCGCTCTAAACCTCTTCAAGAAGTTTAAATTTCATGGGAACTGAAGGTCCTCAGTTTATCAGGTAAGCTGTAGTGCTAACAGCATCAGCCCAGAAAGTTTTTGGTAGTCCAGCATGCAACCTCATGCTCCTAGCACGCTTATTGAGAGTTCTGTTCATGTGCTTAGCCACACCATTTTGTTGTGGTGTCCCAAGAATGGTCTTCTCCATTCTGATTTCATGTGCAACACAATACTCTTTGAACCGGCCATCTATGTACTCTCCTCCATTGTCTAACCTCGTACATTTTATTTTCAAACATGTCTCAGTCTCAACCATAGCATTCCACTTCTTAAAAGTGTTAAATACGTCAAATTTATATTTTAGAAAATAAACCCATACCTTTTTTGTTGAGTCATTAATGAAATATATGTAATACCTTGATCCACCAAGGGATGCAACTAGAGAAGGTCCCCACAAATCAATGTGCACCAACTCCAATTTTTCCGCCTTCGGTGTCCTGCCAGTTTTCAAGAAACTCACCCTTTTCTGCTTTCCTAAGATGCAGCTTTCACACAAGTCAAAATCAATTGACTTCAATTCTGGCAGTTTCCCTTTTGACAACAACATCTTGATCCTTTTCTCACTCATGTGACCAAGTCTGCAGTGCCATAAACTTGTATCAGTACTTGCTTTAGTAACTGCAATTGTGTCTCTTGCACTTGAGGACATATATAGAGTACCAGACTTCTTTCCACGAGCCAATACTCTAGCTCCCTTTGTAACCTTCCAAGAACCACCAGCAAACAACATTGCATGCTATTGGTCATCAAGTTGTCTGACAGAAATCAGATTCCTTCTCAGGTCAAGAATATGACGTACCTTCTCTAGTAACCAAATAGGCCCATTTGGTAATGACATTCGGAAATTTCCCATGTCCATAACATCCAAGGTTGTACCATCAACCAAATTCACCTTGCCAAAATCACTTGTAAAGTAGTTCTGTATGATTTTTTTGGTGTGAAGTGGTATGAAACGAAGCTCCATAGTCCAAAACCCAATCATCAAGTGGACTTTCTATTGCAATAAGTAGTGCATCCTGTACCTCCTCTATTATGGCATTAGCAGATCGAGTCATCTTCATTCTTCTTCTTGAGACTTTTGCATTGCCTCCTGAAGTGACGTGTTTTCCCACAGTTTCAGCATTGTCCTTTTTGTCTAAATCTCTATTAGCTTCTGCTCCTATTAGAATTTCTTGATTTTGATCTACCCCCATTTGAATTTCTATCATTACATCTGCCTCTTATCTCAAGTTTTAGAGCAGAACCAGATCCTAAGGTTTCACCGGCATCCTTTCTGCGAATCTCCTCAGCCAAAACTAAATCTCATATGTCATTATACTTTAGTATTTCTTTTCCCGTGGAGTTACTTACAGCCATTCTCATGGTCTCCCAACAGTTTGGAAATGAAGCCAAAACGATCAGTGCATGTATCTCATCATCAAAATCAATTTCCACAGACGACAATTGATTTGTGATCGTGTTAAAATCGTTCAGATGTTGTGCAACCAATGCATCTCAGCCATCTTTAAATTAAATAGTTTCTTCATCAAGTGTACCTTGTTATTTGCAGATGACTTTTCATATATACTTGATAAAGCCTTCATCAGATCTACTGTGGTCTTCTCCTTTACAATGTGGTGTGCAACTGACCTAGACATAGTTAATCTAATAACTCCAATACCTGTCTGTCAAGGAGAGTCCATTCTTCGTCCTTCATGGTCACAGGTTTTCCTCCTAGAAGCGGTAGATGCAACTTCTTCCCATAGAGATAATCCTCAATTTGCATTCTCTAGAATCCAAAGTCTGTGTCATCAAACTTTTTTATCCCAGGCGCCTTTCCTACTTCCTCTGCCATTGCTCCCACTCAAGCCTAACCTGGCTTTAAAACAAATTGTAAGGGAATAATCAAACGCGCGGAAATTCCCAGAACACAAAACCTATGAAAAACAAGACAGAGACAAGCATATGCCAAAGAAAATAATCACACATACGCACAAAATAATACTTACGTGGTTCGGCAATTTTGCCTCCTTTCACGGAGTTGTAGGGATTTCACTATTATTAGGGAAGTATACAGAGTGCAACAATTATAGTTTCTCTCACTCTCAACAAGTAAGAAATGGCATGCACACACCTTAAACACCAAAGAGAACACCTTCGGATTGTGCACACAAGAGCTTACAACACTCTCCACGCTATTGCACACTTCTACGCCGCTCTACTCACATAAACGAACATTAGAAATATATATATCTTAGGTTTTACAAGATCATAACTTTCAAAATAGAAAAATTCTGCCGAAATCTCACATAGAAGATCTTCGCCATCGACCTAGTCGCACCCCTATTCCCTATGGTCACGACCTATTCGAGCCTCGCAGGAAATCAAGAATCTTGAATTTCAGCATCCTTAACCTAGTCGCACCATTAAGTCATTTCGGTCGAGATGATGGTCGAGCCTCTCAGGATTTCATCCTTCAGGATATCTCAGAATCTCGACTTGGTCGCCCTTCAAGGTCTTCTTGGTCGAGCACTTGGGTGAGACTCTTAGTATTTCTGGCCAAGCTCGGCCCAGGCCTTCACTCCATGGATTGAACATAAGTAGGCTCCACAAAACTCAACATATTTTACCTTTACAAAAATAAAAGAAATGGTGGACTCTATTTTTTAAAATAAAAAGGTAAGTAATATAATCAATGGTTTGGTTATCTACTCTTACTTGATTTTAAAATAATCACCAAACTTGTTAAAAATCAAACACCCGAACTTGAGGCTGACATATTTCAATCAAGAACCATGTTAAAAAGAAAAAAAGGGAGATTTAAACAAAAGTTCCACTCAATAAAAGAGATTTCTTAATGTTAGACAATAAGCAAATGTAACAAAAAGTGAAGGTTACTTGTGGTATCCAAAACCAAATGAAATAGGACCTCTATTAAACCCCAATCTTGGTACAAAATAAGAATTTTTATGGTCTACAAAAAATTTCCATCTAACTAAAGATGAAATTCAAGGCCAAAATATGAACTTATTGAAAATGACACATGCTTAATTTGAATAACTATCTACAATAGTCAATAACTTCCTCCAAGAAACTTCAATTGAGTCTAAAGTATTGCCTTTAGAAACTAGACTCATGGGGCTCCAAAATGATAAGTGGTAAGCCACATGGTTCAATCAATTAATATCAAAATATGAGTTTAACGTTGTATCCCCAAACTATCCATGAGGGGAGCAGTCCATGTTGCTAGTTTAGATAAAACTGTCAAGATTTTACTCTCAAAGATCCAAATAGTGCATGTCCAAAACCATAGAAAACTAGACTCTTAAAGATTTAATATTTGTCAAATAAATCAAATGAGTGGGAAAATGGGTGGTGGTGAAAATTTAGTCAAACTAAGAGATTGTCATCTATTTACCCTATGTGTACCTTTTGGTTGGATGAGACTACTTGATATTCAACTTGATCGACTTTAAATTAACATACCATGGGCTCCCAAACATAAATAAATGGACCTAATATGTAGCAAACTTGTTTTATAAAATGGTCTTCTCCAATTAGTTCTCTTCTTGTTTACTTTAAAAAGAAAATAACAATGTTTAAAGGCAAGAGATAAAAAAGAGTGTAAAAGGATCCAACAAAGAGAAAGAAAAAAAAATTGAAGGACAGATAAATATTATAACTTCAAGGAATAAGATGGGAGGATTGCTTTTTATGTGTAGAGAATTGAGTTTCTCAGTGAGGAAAATAAGATTGGAAAAAGTGGAAGAATGATATTTCAAGTATATATGAAGCAATTCTACTTCCCCCACTTAATCTTTCTCACACTTTCCTTTCACTTTCTTTGCCTTTTTCTCACATTCTTGCATGTAAAATGATGTTCCTTTTATGAAAAGTAAAATTTTAAAGGGTGAAAGAGTTCAAACTTTAAGTATGAAAGAGTTTTCCTTCCCAGACACAATCTTTCCAACGCTTTTCTCTCTTACTCCATTTTGTTTTCTGTCACTTATCACACCTTCTCTTACTTTCTCCTCAAAACATTAATTACTTTGCCTCCAACTTTTGAATTGCTCTGTTAAAATTTTACAAAATTTGAAAAGCATCCATAACATCTTTTATATATTTTATTCACCTTCAAGTATATATATAATTTCACCCTTTGCATGCTTTTGTGATGCTGTCATGGCTGTCACTAAGTACAATTAAAATTAATTCTACATCATAATTAGTGCAAAGATCTAAACAAGGGATATGGTGGAGTCGTCCAAAAGATAGACCCCTACGAAAAAAAGCACCGGTAGATTACATAATGTGAGCCTAAACAATTATACAAGTGGCGTAACCTAATCTGCTTTAACACACAGAAATATTTTTCTTCTAGAAGGGGAAGCTTCGCTTTAATTTGCACCGGGAAAAAGGGTATGGCATTTTGAAGATGCCATCTGCTTCCTTTTGACCGTTCCACATGCATTTTTTAAATTCAAAGGTGAGAGGAACTTCAGAATGATGCATGAGCTACTTGGAAATGCATTATCTTGTTTCCATGTTTACACATGTAAGCATGCATAAATATGCATATCCAAAAAGAGAGATTGGGTAGTACTTTGCATCCTAAGTAATGGTTATAAATTGAAACTTTTATTTTATATTCTGAAATTTGGAGAAGGGTGAGAATCTAATGTTGTGGGTTGAGTGGTAAGCAATAAACTAGAATAATTCATTTAGTTATGCTGGTAGGTTAAATATATTTGCAATTATTAGTGAGTTATGAAAGATATATATATTTTTTTATTTGCAATTCCTAGCTTACATAAGGAAACATAACTAAGACCAAGGAGTTAACATACAATGAAAGACTTGCATGATACACTTATAAGAATATGCCTCCAATAGATTATATGACTTTGGTGACCCAAGGTCATGGGTTTGATTTTCTCTTGAAAGTTTATCCCGGTGAATTACTCGAGGTGTGTCAATGGGTGGGTGACTTTTACCCCCAGATTTAGTGCTGCATCATAGTGTCTAAAGTGGCGCGATAGTGGCTGGAGTCTCTGAATTGTTTTTTTTTTTAAAAATTTAATTTTAATAATATATATATATATATATATATTATGTTACATTATATAACAAAATTAGATCTTGAAAATAAGTAATGAGTAGGGTTTGGAATAAGAAATGGGGACTCTCCCTTGTTGGTTAGGCCAAATATTTACCCAAAAAACAAAAAAGGATTTGCCTTCAAAATAGCAAGGTTGACCAATTAACAAAGTTATAAACGCATAAGAAGATGCATGGCAAGAAAGATAATAGGGTTTGACTAAAATATGAGGAGCAGTAATACATGAATGGTGTGATCGTCCAATAATATTTGAAATCAATTTAAGAAGTTGGAAGTGGGAGGGAATTGGTGATCGATCCCACAAGGGGGGTAGCTGCCGATCCGGATATCACTGCAATAATGATTTCTTCGGTGAAAGTCTCCCCCCAACAATTGGATGGGCATGTGATGCAGCCCTCGAACTTCATATTATTTAAGTAAAAATATGTGAATATATTTTAAGAATTCAAACTTAAAATAAATAAATTAATTTTTCGAATTATGCATTTATGTTTTGAAGATATTATTTATTGAGTGATAATTTGTAAACATTAAGGATTTTTTAAGTTTTAAAAAATAAAGGTGATAATTGAAAATTACCAACTATTTTTTAATTAGTAGCAGACATAAAATATTCTCGTAAACTTTTGGAAAATATTATTATTGTTTTTTTTTATTTTACTCTCGTGGTTAATTAGATGTCTAAGTTTAATTATTAGTAAATTTTTTTAACTAAAAAGTGAGAATAAAATTAAGCGAGAACAACAATTATCGGCAGTAATATATTGAAATTGATGCAATAATTGTTCTCTCAACGCCCGGTTTTGTTTAGAGTTCTTTTTTTGACAAAACCAACTTGTAGGTTCAATAATGTGGTGATGTAGATCATGTCGGTAAATTTTCAAGGTTAATATTATATAGATAATAAGTTTATATTGTGAAAAAAGGGTCTCTTCCAACAATGCACAGCGGAATAAATATTGTATAAAGAATCGCACATATATACTTGCAACAAGGTAAATGGTGAATACAAAATTATTCCACAAACATAGAAATGTAAAGAGAGTAAAGATAAGAGTAACAACAACAGGAATTACGTGATTCAACAAAACCTACATCCACAAGAGCAATCGGTAAGAGATTTCACTATGAAAATCAAAGATATACAGTCAATGATCTTCTCTCCTTCTCTCACCCCTCTCTTACTCTCTTACATATTAAAATATGCACAGAAGAACATATATAACAAGCCCTCGAAGGTTACCCTTCGAATCCCCAACCATCACATCGTTCGAATTCAAAATTCAAATAACTTCCCGTAGCTCGGGCGCACTCGTCGACCAGAACAAGGGATTTGTCGACGAGTCCAAGAAGCTCACTCGTCGACGAGTCTATCCTCTCATCGATGATTCTTTTAACTCTGAAATTTTCTGGCTCTCGATATCTTCTCGTCGACGAGCACAAGGCACTTATCGACGAGTCTTCTGCTGTCAGCAAAAGAAGACTTATCTTACATGTTTTTCTTCCTTTGTTTGTGATCCCACTAAGTATAAGAGCAACACACAAACAATAATCTCCACCTTGGCGATTACACGCCTCTTATGAGAACACTAAAAACATATTTGACTACTCCACCTTGAACTTAAAACGCTTGGCTGGAAATCGTCTCCCTTCTAGCACTTGGAGACATGCACCAAGTCCAAGCAATGCCGCTTGAACCTACTGATGGCAGTTTCAGCTTCAGTCATCAACTCCAATATAGTTGTAAATGTAGTACCCGAAGACTTCACCCTAGACTTCCAACAAGACCTTTCCACAACAGTAAACACAAAAGTTGCTGCAAGTCTTATATCACCAAAGTCTCTGTTGGCCTAACTAGGCTTTTCAATCTTGTTTTGATGATAACAAATGAAGATGGTTTAATATGTGTTGTTGAGTGACTTTATTTCAGGTATACATAACTCAACACTTACATTTGCCATGGAAGCAAGCTGGAAATCAAAGACAAATCAAGAGAAAGCTTCATTGAGTATTTAAAGACAAATGAAAAAGCTTAAAGACCAAAAAGGGACTTGAAGTCAAGAGGATCATCAAGAGACTTGAAGATTTAGTACTCAAATGCCATATTTAGAAAAGTTGTTTGTAAGTATTTCGTATCAAATATAATTTAGAAAATATGAAACTCTTCAGGGGAAATACATGGACTTAGAGACCTATTTGAAAACCTCGGAAAATGTTTTATGAAAGACCAAAACAAGAGAGCAAAATTAAATTTAAAACCAAAAAAGAAAAATCAAAAAAAGGATTGGTCAGCCGACTGACCAGAAATACTCTGGATTTAGTTAGCCAACTGACAGATAAATAACAACAAAATTAACTATCTAGCTGACTGACTCAATGAACTGAAACCACCCAGTCAATTGACAGTGCCCAGCCGATTGACCCATTTTGAATTGTGTCACGCCAGCCGACTGACTATTTCCTGAATTTAATTTCTGGAAGATAAAAGGGTATCAGTCGCCTTTCCAGCCGACTGACCCTGTGGAAATACACTACCCAGTCGCCTGGTCACCTGACTCACTCCACGAGTTTTGATTTTTTAAACTCTAATGGGAAAATTTAAAAAATTGGTTTTTCAAATATGAAGGTCATAAAAACTTGGTCGACACTCCAAGTCACTTAGGGAACAAGGAAACTAATCCTAAATTTCCTATAAATACCCCTTTATTCCCAAGAATTCAATCATCTGAGTAATTACTCAGCACTCTTGCATTCAAAGCTTACAATCTCTTAAAGCTCTCTATTACTCACACTCCATATGGGAGAAAAGTTTTGAAATCGTTGCTGAATCATCAAACCACGGTTCACACACTAAGTTTTCTCAATCAATGAACCTTTGGTGATCTTTATACTTGAGTTTCATACTTTCTTTATTATTATTTGATTGAAGTATAATATGTTCTCTAACTTGTACAACTCTACTATGTTTTGAGAGTTTCTTTGTACTCAGATCATAGTAGCCCTCTAATTGTATTATTGATAGTTCAAAGCTTGTTTGGATTGTTGTACCAAGTGGGGATTGATCGCTTGGAGAGGTTTCTCTTCCTGAAAAAGAGGGAATATTGTAAAAGGCTTGCTTCACCCGGAAAGGAGCATACTTAGGGGAATCCTTTGGTGGAATTGACCAAAGGCGAGAATGTAGGTTGGGGATATGCCGAATCTCGTAAATCTCAGTGTTCTTCTCTTCCTTACTCTTTTTATTTTCTACACCAATATTTTCTTATGTATGCTAAGTGCAGGTTGCAGGTCTTAAAATCAAAATTCAAAGAAGACTCTTGATTTTAGAAAGTATGTTTTAATTAACCGTTTGCAGAAACCCACAAGGTAGTATGTTGGTTAATTTGCAGAAATCTTGATTAAGAGAAGTGCAATAAAATTCCATTCAAAGCAGGGTTTGCAAACAACTACAAGACTGCTACCAAAAAGCATAAAATCCTTGAATAATTGATTAATTTTCATACTTTGGTTGGTTGGATTGTGTTTTTAATTTTTCAGTACTTTATGGTGAGATTTGGTTGTGATCATAAGCTGATTGATTTACTTTCTCGTTGTTGCATTAAAACATGTAAGAAGTTGAAAAGAGGTTAAATTTTTTAATTGATCCAATTCAACCCCCCCCCCCCTTTTTGGAAAGCTATTCTAATTTCAACCCCCTCCATAATCTTCAACTAAACTAACAACTAACGGTTCACTCTATTGCCTGCTAAAACACTCAATTGCACAATCATTGAGGACCTTTGACATATTCCTAACATCACAGTCTGTCCTTGGGTATCGAGCAATAGACATTCCATATTGATTCTCCATAGAACCCCCACTTGAGACGGCAAATGAAGTCTCCCTGCAATTCCGTCCATAAAGCCACCCTGAGATAACACTAATCTCCCTGTAGCTGTTCGCAAAACCACCCTGATCAAGATAACACCAATCTCCCTACAGTTTTGTCTATGCGAATTAGAAAACCATGACCTATCTTGACCGTACCCAACACATTCATGTCAAAAACTTTCAACAGAGTATCCCACTAATTAGCCTCAATCAAAGTCTTTCCAGCCAATAACATGTTATTCACACACAAAAAATACATCACTCCGTGACATCCTATCACCATCTTCCAAACTGGAAGCCTCATCAACTCACACGCCTAAGTTTGTGGTATGATAGTACACGTGCGCCCAACATGATTTTGTTGGTCTCCCGAGTTCAAACTCCCTGCAATATGAACTATGTCATCTCTGCCCTGAGTATGTTGCTTTACCTGTTCATACCATGATACTGTTGACCCAAGATAGAACTCCCCGCATTTCTGTCCTGAGTCTTTAACTCCAGCTGAATAACATGATTGTTGTTGCTGCAGTTTTCTAGCATTTGTTTCTCTTCCTTTACCTGAGTACCCTGCCCCTTGACTTTAAAAACAAAAGTCATGTCCTTAATCACCCCTTTTTTTGCCATAGGATCACCCAGCTTGCACCCACCTTTCTTATACCCCAGAAAAGTATACTATCTAGATATAACACCAAACCTAGATCCTCCATCACTAGAATATTGCACCAGTAGACATCCACTCGCAACCAAGTAGTCTACCGCAAAACCTGACCACAATTTACTTGCAACTTTCTCATCTAGCGATACCTTTAGCGATCGGTCACACGAGAAACGCATCATACTCATTGACTTCACCAAGAAGTATCTTGTAAGCCCTTCATATAACCTGCCCTGCTCACAGGCTTCTTGAACAAAACTAGCATACTCAGCGCCAATGTTTGACTTGAATCTCTCTCCTGGTCTAGTTCTCCTCCTCAGCCACTGCATGAAGTACACCACAACCCTTCATGATAAACATATGAAATACATATGTCTATCCCCTAATGCTATCATCATTGGTTCCCAAATATCTAAATACATGTAGTCACTCATATGCTTTAACCGCATATGCCACTGGATACCTGACTCAGATTCAACAGTTGCAACTCCACCTACAACCATAATACATTGCAGTGCATAGATATTTCTCGCTATCTTTTCTCCTTTCATCACTATGAAGACGCCTTCACACACTTTCATTTATCTACATTCAGACTTGTAACAATAACTATTACAATCTAAAATAACCAATGAAATAGCATTCTTCCTTAGATCTGATTCATGCTTTACATCACATATGGTTCTTATAACACCATTATACATTTTGATTTTTACATTTCCAATAACAAACATTTTGCATGAAATATCATTTTTCATCAAAATATAGTCAGCATAAACTGACTTGTAGATGTCAAACCATTTTCTAGGATAAAAGCATCTGGTATCTAAGATCCAAGAATCAATCACCTGTGAGGCACTCCGAACCCGATGAAACACATAGTATATCTCTATCACTACATTCTAAGTCTTCTTCCACTGCACTTGTAGATTTTGATGAACCCTTAGACATATATCGAAATTCCTATTTTCACCAAACTAATGCCAGAGAATTCCCATCCATGATGTGATACAACACACCCTTAGCCAAACAAAAACGAATGATTGCTCCCAATTCATTCCAAGTCGTTGCATTCATGCTATCTGGTTGAAATTTTGGATAAACCTTTTACCAAACCTTGTTGCACCAAGAGATCCTTCAATTCAGAGGTCATACAACACACACTATGATACCAATTGTTGTGAAAAAAGGGCCTCTTCCAACAATACACAGTGGAATAAACATTGTTTAAAGAATCACACATACATACTTGCAACAAAGTAAATGGTGAATATAGAATTATTCCACAACTATAGAAATGTCAAGAGGGTAAGGGTAAGGATAAGAGCAACGACACCAGGAATAACATGGTTTGGCAAAGCCTACATCTACGGGAGCAATCGACAAGAGATTTCACTATGAAAAGCAAAGTTATACACTCAATGATCTTCTCCCCTTCTCTCACCCCTCTCTTACTCGCTTACTCCCTTACATATTAAAATATGCCCAGAAGAACATATATAACAAGCCCTTGGAAGTTTCCCTCCGAATCCCCAACTGTCACACTATTCAAATTCAAAATTCAAATAACTTCTCGCAGCCCAAGCGCACTCGTTAACGAGAACAGGAGATTCGTCGACAAGTACAAGAAGCCCACTCATCGATGAGTCTATCCTCTTGTCGACGAGTCTTTAACTATGAGAGAAAGAGAGCTTTGAGAGATGATTTTCAATTCTTGGTATAATTTGATTTCATAGACTATGTATCTATAGGCTTAGAAAGGGTCTTCTTCGTGCTGCCCAAGATTACTTGGAGTGTCCCCCCAAGTTTGTAGAAAGTTTGGGGTGCAAGAAATTTAAATTTGAAATTAAAACATTTAAAAAATATAGTCATTCTCGAGGTTCGATCACCTAAACTATAAGTTCAGTCGCCTGAGCCTTCAAAGCATTGTTTTATTTTTCCGTTGAAAATAGGGTCAGGCACTTGAGGTCCAACTTTAGTCGCTTGAGGCTACACTGCTCTTCATAATTCTTTAAGGAAAATCTTTAGTTGCCTAAGGTTTATACCTCAATTTCCTGAACAGATAAAAAATCTATTTTTCTCTTTCTTTCTTTTTTCAAAACCCTTGGCTTTCTTGCTTTCTTACAATTAAAATACATTTTTTGGGGTTTTTAAAATAAGGTCTCTAGGTCCATTTTATTCCCTCATGAGCTTCATCTCATCCAAAAAGATATTTAGAGTTGAAGTACTTACATGAAGCTTCCTAAAACTTAAAAAATCTTTTGTTCTTTGAAGTCTTCGTGAATATCCTTTCTTTTTCCTTGAGCTCGATCATTCTTTGAGCTTCATTTTCTTTAACTATCTTGAGTCTCCTTGAGCTTCCACTTGATCACTTTGTAAATGTACTATGAATTTAAGCACTTGGTGATCTTTGGTCATCCTTTCTTGATCTTTTTGAACTTGTCATTTTAGAGTTCTTGAAATCTGATCACTTGAACATGAATTAGTTAAACCATCCTTTATTTGTTACTGTAAAAACAAGATGTGGAAGCCTTGTTAGGCCAAAATTCTCCCCCTTTTTAATGATGAAAAATAAGGAGCAAAAATGAGAAAGCCTTGAAAAAGACTCCCCCTTACAATAAGCATACTTTTTAACAATATCAAAGTGATGATTTCATATAAGTTCAAAAATCATATGAATTATAACATCATGTCATTCATTAAAACATATTTTTATGTTGCTTATAACCTCATTGTACTTAAAACATATTTTTACGTTGCTTATATCCTCATTGTACTTTCTCTCCCTCATACTATATGTCATATGCTTTCGCTCCCCCATACTATAGGTCATATGCTTTTATGTTTTATTCTTACATTTTCATATTCTCATATTTGCTCTTTAGAATATCTCTCCTCCTTTGACATCAATCAAAAATAGATAAGAACCAATAATACAAAGAGTTGTAACATAAGAAGCATAAGTATATATATATAGGAAACAAAGTCCAACAAGTCATAAGCATTCAAGGTTACAAGCCAAACTTAACACAAAAAGCAAGCAAAACAGTATAGGACAAAATAAAAACATAGAGCTATTTTGTAATATAACGAAAAAATGCTAACCTAATCTTCAACATTATCAGCATCATCGGCATCATTGGCATCATTCTTATCATCATCCTCAGCCTTTTCTTCTTCTGCGTCTCCTTCCTTACTACCTTCTTTAGGTGCTGCACCTGAGGAATTGTCACTATGAGGAGTAGAGTTGGTGTCCATAACGTCACTGTGAGATGAACTAGCCCTAGTCTACTCAATACGCATAAGACGTTGGTCTAGTGAAGAGTAATTATCCTAAAGGGACTAAAGAACTGAACGCTTATCACAACTAAATGATGTAAACTTAGTGTAGAAAGGTACGAACCATGAAGGGGTTTCAGCTACAGGGCCTTGGTGCAAATCCTGAAGAGAAGGAGGAGGTACAACTGCTGGCCTTCGTGGTCTCCCTCCTTTGAAAAACCAACCCTGATCATGTTTTTCATAGCCTATTTGTTTCAGGGTTGTAAAAGTAAAAATCTCGTACTGAGTCTTTTTGACGAACTGTTCTAAAGGAATGGTAATATACTAAGATTAGCAAAGATAATATTGAGCACACCACCATACGGACTCGATTTTCTTCCAACTTAGCCCACATCCATTTCAAAATTAGGCTCGATAAATCAAGTTGCTTCCCTTTCAGCAAGCACCAAAACACAAAACAATCGACGTAGGAAATATGATCATACAAACTGGCATGTGGCTAGATGTTATTGGTGATGATCTTATGAAGTATCTAAACTTTAAAATTTAGTTTTTTGTACATAGGAGGATGCCCAAAGTAAATAGGTTCATTTACCATAATGAGTGGCAAAAATTCTTCGATCATGAAGCCTTGTTTGAGAATCCATGACTGGGAAAAGGTGGTGCATTCAAATTCGCCCAAAGTAATATGAAGAATAGGAGCTAACATTTGAGGGGTTACAACTATCTTCTTGCCCTTAACTTCGGTGGTCAAAACATTCTCTCCATGAACCATATTCGCATAAAATATTTTGATGAGGTTAGGAAATAAGCCTTTGGCTTGATAAACAATAAAATTTTTCCAACTAATATCCCGAAATAAAGGTAGGATTTTTGGGAATTTAGAATCAAAGAAGTGTGTGTCAATAATTTTACCAAATATTGGTTCTATGGAGCGAAGATGTTGCCTTTGTGTGAGGCATCTTCAATTTTTTATGGAAGAAATCAACCAAGGGAAACCCTAGAATCGGTGGGAGAAGATGTTGAATCGTGTTTGGGAGGCTTGGATCAAAGGAAACTAGAAGTGGGTACTTCGAGTGAGTAGTGGAGTAGGGTTTATGAGCTTGGAATCTGAAAATATTAGGTTTTTTGTATATAGTACTAGCGACTTTAGGCGTTTAAAGAATAAGCTTAGTCACTTGAAGTTTTTTTGAAGGTGAATATTAATAGGTAGTAGCACCTCAGTCGCCTGAGGTCTGAAGCTCAAGTTCCTAAGCCTCTGTGTAGGCACCTGAACTTTCAAGTTCAGTCGCCTAAAGTCCTCAGACTTCTGAAATTCTCTTTATTCTTAACTTGAAACCTTCCTAATTCACTTCTCTATTATGTAACAACCCAAGTTCTCTTCTAATGGATATAAATCTTTCTTCGGAGAGAGGTTTTGTAAAGATATCCCCCCCCCTCCCCCCCATTGATCATTTGTGTTCATAAATTCAAGTATGATATCTTTTTTTTGAACATGATCTCTTAGAAAGTGGTGTCTTATGTCAATGTGTTTTGTTCTTGAGTGTGATATAGGATTTTTAGAAATGTTTATGGCACTAGTGTTATCACACTTAATTGGAATGGTGGAGTATTCAAAATTGTAGTCCTTTAATTGTTGTTTCATGTATAAGATTTGTGCACAACAACTCCCAGCTGCTACATACTTAGCTTCAGTTGTGGATAAGACTACGGAGTTTTTTTTATTAGAAAACCAAGACACTAGAGATTGTCCTAGAAAGTGACAAGTCTCACTTGTATTTTTTTCTATCTATCTTACACCCTGCATAATCGGCATTTAAATAGCTAATCATTTCGAATCTAGTTTCCTTAGGATACCAAAGTCCTAATTCAATTGTTCCTATCAAGTACGTTAGGATTCTTTTTATAGCTATTTGATGTGATTCTTTAGGTGTTGATTGAAAACATGCACATATGCAAACACCAAACATTATATCGGGCCTACTAGCTATTAAATATAGCAAACTTCCTATCATACCTCTATAGTATTTTATAACTATTGATTTCTCTTTTTTATCTTTATTGAGGCTTATTAAAGTACTCATGGGGGTCCCTATGAGCTTACTACTTTCCATATCGAATTTCTTAAGCATATATTTTATATATTTGGATTGACTTATGAAGGTTTTGTTTGATTTGTATTCCTAGGAAGTAGTTCAACACACCTATCATGCTCATTTCAAATTCTTCGAGTATACATTTAGCAAATTCTTTATATAGATTATCATTTGTTACACCAAAAATAATATCATCTACATAAATTTGGATTTTGAACATGTCATCTTTCTTAGATTTGATAAAAAAAAGTACTATCAACCTTACCTCTAGAAAACCCTTTATCTAGTAGGAATCCACTAAGTCTTTCATACCAAACCCTAGGGGCCTGTTTCAAACCATATAAGGCCTTAGTTAGTTTGTACACATATTCAGGTTTTTGTATATCTTCAAAGCCCAGTGGTTGTTCTACATATACTTCTTCATTAATATAACCATTTAAAAATGCACTCTTTACATCCATTTGATATAATTTAAATTCTTTATGATATGCATAAACTAAGAGCATCCTAATTGCTTCCATTCTAGCTACAAGAGCAAATGTTTCATCATAGTCTATCCCTGTTTATTGGTTATATCCTTTAGCAACAAGTCTAGCTTCATTTCTAACTACAATTTCATTTTCATCCTTTTTTGTTTCTAAATACCCATTTAATTCCTATAATTGAATGATTTTTTGGTTTGGGGACTAATGTTCATACTTTGCTTCTTTCAAATTGATTCAACTCTTCTTGCATGATAATTATCCATGAATCATCACTTAAAGCTTCTTCTACATTCTTTGGTTCATCTTGAGATTAGAAAGCATAGTGATTGCATAAATTTTTCAAAGAGGATCTCAAAGTTATTCCTCTTGATGGTTCTTTTCGTAGTTCAATATTTTCAATAGCATCATTTGATTTTACTTCATTTTCTTCTTCTTTTGCTTCTACATACTCATCTTGTTTTTGAGTAGTTGAACTTCTTCAATTTTTATTGGTTTATTGAATGGGCTCTCTTCATCAAAGGTTACATGAACTGATTCCAAGATTGTTAGAGTTCTTTTATTGTATATCCTATAGGCTTTACTTCTTAATGAATATCCTAGGAATATCCCTTCATCAGCTTTTGCATCAAATTTTCCTAAGTCATCTTTATCATTTAATACATAGCATTTACATCCAAAAACATGAAAATAAGAGATGGTAGGCTTTATTCCTTTCCAATGTTCATAGGGAGTTTTATTCAAATTTGATCTTATAGAAACTCTATTTATTACACAGCATGTTGTATTTACAGCTTCAGCCCAAAAGTATTTTGGTAGATTATGTTCATTCAACATTGTTCTTGTCATTTCTTGAAGTGTTCTATTCTTTCTTTCAACAACTCCATTTTTTTGTGGAGTTCTAGGTGCTGAAAAATTATGCTTAATTCCACGTTCATTGCAAAATTTATCAAGATCTTTTTTGTTGAATTCTCTACCTTGATCACTTCTTATGTTTGAAACATTATATCTTTTTTTTCATTTTGAAGCTTCTTGCATTGATTTATCAACATATTACAAGCTTCATCCTCGAAGGCTAAAAACAATACCCCAAGTAAACCTAGAATAGTCATCAACTATTACAAAGGCATATTACTTACCTCCTAAGTTTTGAGTTCTAGTAGGACCAAAAAAATCCCAATGTATAAGTTCCAAGGGTCTACTAGTTGATATATGTTTCTTCTTTTTAAAGGTTGTCTTGATTTGTTTTCCAAGTTGGCAAGTATCACAAATTTTATCTTTAATGAACTTTGTGTTTGGTAAACCTTTAACTAAGTTCTTTCTAGATAGGTTTGATAATAGGTCCATGCTTGCATGTCCTAGGCTTCTATGCCAAAACCAACTAGCTTCATTTATGGAAGTGAAACATTTTACATCTTGAGAGACTAAGTTTTCAAGGTTTATACAATATACATTGTTTACTCAATAGGCTGTGAATAGAATTTCATGATTTCAAGGATTTTTAACTATACACTTATCTTGCTTAAAGATTATGTCATGACCTTTGTCACTAAATTGACTTATACTTAAAAGATTATGCTTTAGTCCATCAACTAACAATACATCATCAATAGTAAGTGAGGGTTCTTTACCAATTTTACCTATACCGATGATTTTACCTTTGGCATTATAACCAAAGAACTAGGGACGTGAACTTTGTTCTATCTCTCGTCATGTGTCTTGAACACCCGCTGTCCAAGTACCATTATTCTTTTGATGGAATAGTCCTAAAGCATACCTACAAAGAAGGATTCATGATGTTACTTTTGGAACCCAAACCTTCTTCATTATTTTTAAGTCAAGCCTAGTTTTAGTGTTTACTTTCCATTCATTCTTGATTTTGACATATTTCTTTTTAAGTGGACAATTGAACTTTATGTGTCCCTTATTTCTACACAAGTAGCAAGTGGTATTTTCATATATATTTGTTGAAGATGTGCTTGCATAGTATTTAGCCTCTTTTACAAAACATCCCATAAATAATTTTTTTCCTTTTTTTTGTTTTCTATTCCATTGTAGCCTATTCCTTTTTTATTACTTATCATCCTTTGTTGACCAACCATCTTTTCAAAATTCTCTTTACCTCTAGTAAAGTTGTAAATGATTTTATCTTTGTCTTCAATTTTGCTTTTAAGTTCACTTATTTCTCGATCTTTCTTACTTTCACCATTTACTTATAGTTTTACTAACTCTTGAGACATATTGTTAATTTTCTTCATTAGATCCTCAATATGAGAATCTTTTTCTTTTTTAGCCGATTTAGAAATTTCAAGTTGATTTTTAATATTTTCATTTTGTTCTCTTAAAACTATATTCATGTTAGTTACTTTACTAAATCTATTATGGAGAGCAAATAATTCAGCTTGGAATTCTTTGTATGATGGCATACTTTCACAAGAATCATTACATGATTCATCACTTGATTCCTCAGTTGAGCTATATTAAGAAGTTACCTCAGCATTGTGTTCTATGAAGCACATGTAGGTCATCTCTTGTTCGCTTGATTCATTCTCCGACTCACTTGAGCTTGTATCGTCCCATGTAGCTTTCATTGCGGTCTTCTTCTTCTTCTTCTTCTTCTTCTTCTTCTTCTTCTTCTTCTTCTTCTTCTTCTTCTTTTCTTTCTTAAGTTGTGGATAGTCAGACTTAATATGTCCAACCTTTTTACAATGATAACAAGTAGGAGGATCATTTTTATTCTTGTTTTTCTTTTTACTTGTTTCTCCTTTTCAGTTTTTGCACCTCTAAACTTTCTAGTGAACTTCTTATTTCTTTTAAAGAATTTTCCAAGTCTTTTAGTGATAAATGCAAGTTCTTCATTATCTAATTCACTTGTATCATCATTTTCTTCACCTGAGCTTTCTTTAGATGCTTTAAAAGCTATAGATTTCTTATTTTTGTTTTCAGGGTTCCTTTCTTTCATAGCCATCTCATAAGTGAGAAGTGATCCTATGAGTTCATCTAGTGAGGTGTTTTTAAGATTTCTTTCTTTCGTTATAGCTGTGGCTTTTGGTTCCCAAACGGGTGGAAGTCCTCTAAGGATTTTACGTATCATCTCATAAGTAGAATAAGTTTTCCTTAAAGTGTTTAAGGAGTTTATGATATATGTAAACTTAGTATACATATTTGTGATGGATTCATCCAAATTCATCCTAAAAGCTTCGTATTCACTAGTTAACATATCAATTCTATTGTCTCTAACATCAACGGTACCTCCATAGGGTACCTCAAGTTTATCCCATATTTCCTTTGCCATTTTGCAAGCCATGACCCTATTTGAAATTGAAATAGCTTTCCAAGAGGAGGGTGAATTGGGATTTAAAAATTTTATTCCCCTTTGTCTTAGTTCTTTTGAGTTATAACAATAACCAAAACTTAAATACAATCACAAAGTTTATCAAAATCAAAACAATATAATCAATTGCTCAATCCTTCTAACAATAACCTTGTATTGATATGAAAATTTTCTGAACTTGTGTAAGCCCTGTAGCACAATCACACTTCTTCTTAGTGTTCAGCTTTTAAATAAACTTTCAGATTAATGAGTCAAGAATGATCAACCAACATAGTCCTTTTCGGTTTCCGCTATCAATGCTGGTCAATCCAAAACAAAGTATCTTCCGATCTATTAACAACCGAACATTTAGAATTGAATTTTAAAGCAATCACACAAATTATATTTTTCACTGAAAAATAAAGAATAAGGAAGAGAAAGAAGAACACAAAATTTTTATGAGGTTCAGCTTCAACACAGCATACGTCCTCGCCCTTGGCAAAACCACGGAAGGATTCACTATTACCGTTCCTTTACCAGGCAGAACAATACTAGTTACAACACTCCTTGGGTAAGGCTAGAGCCCACCTTGTCCAAAAAATATCCCCTTGTTTGGTCCAACGATTCAGCACTTGAACCGTCAATTAATCTGTAACAAAGATATAAAACAAGGTGTACAAGAACTTGCTTCTCAAAGAGCTGATTAGTACAAATTGAAAAACTATGTACTTCAGTAAATTTAGAATATGAATTTCAGAGTGAAGCTCTAGAAATTTATCACCGTAGGTATCTTTTAATGAATGAAAGAATCAACAATTGATGCACAAACTCAGTGAGAAACTAAGCAAAACTTTAGAGATTTTCGTGAGTGATGAGAGCAATAGAGAGCTTTCAGAATTTCAGTAAGCTTTGAGAGAGTATGAGAGTTGAATTGATTTCTTGGTGTATAAAACAATGATCCTTGAGGGTATTTATAGAGGTAGAAAGACTTCTTGCTTGTTCCCCAAGTTTTTCTGGAGTAGGGTCCAAGTTTTAAATTTATTTAAGCTTCAAATATTTTAAATTTAAAAAATATGCCCGTTGGAAATTTTGAAAAATTGTCGCGAGCCAAACAACTGTGAAGTCCTGAAAGTCGTCTATCCATGTATAACGTTCATATTTTTCCAGACAGAAAGGTGGCAGTCGGCTGTCCTCATATTGGCAATCATCTGTCACTAGAATAATTAAGTTTTAAAACAACTTAGTAGGGTGGCAGTCGCCTATCCTTAGCTTGGTAGTTGTCCAGAACAACTTAGCTTTAAAAACAAACTCATAAGGGTGGCAGTTGTTTGGCAGAACACACAGATGACTCAAGTATTACTGGCAATCGTCTGTCAATTGCTTGACAGTCATCTGTCAGGCTTCTAACTTGTGTTTAAAGTCTTACAAAAATATGTCAGTCGTCTGTCTTGTGACAGGCAGTTGTCTGTCAGCTGGCTGTAAGTCACTTTTTGATTTCTCTCTTTCTTTTTTAATTAACCTTGGAATTTTAACTTGATTTAACTTTTGAAAAACATTTTCTAAGACTAAAACTAAAGTCTCTAAGTCTATCTTTGCCTAACGAGCTTCAATATGAAAATTCATATTTGAATACACTTAGAAGTACTTATAAAGCTTGTTCTATAAACACATTTGACACGTATTTGCTTTGACTTTTTTCAATGCTGCTTTTCAATCTTTCAGACTTCTATAAGCTTTCATTACGGATCTCTAGTATTCACATGTGACTTTCTTTGTTCCTTGTTCCTTGTAAGCTTTCATGTCAGGATATGAGAAATTTGAGCAAATCATCTTTGCTTGAAATAATATCACTTGAAAATTCATTAAATAAATTTATTTTGTTATCATCAAAACCAAGAGTTTGTAAGGCTAACTAGGCCAACACTATTAAACTCATTTATATCAAGAGCACAATATAAGGCATTTATAGCACTAGAGTTGACTTGTAACATTTTATGGTCAATTTTGGTCATGTATTTTTCTTCCTTAGGAACTTATTTTCCATCTACTAGTTTTGTAGGAATTAAGTCACCATGTGTGATGACCTTCCCAAGCTTTCCAATCCATGGTTTGAAGATAAATTCTCATTTTTTGTTTCCAAAGTGTGTAATTGAGTCTATGGAAGATTGGTGGTTTGGTTGAGGATTGACCCTCTGCAAAAGGAGCTACTCCTATGTGTGCCATTTAGATCTTTATATAACTTCTTTTTACAATTTGTTATAACATGACTCTAATAACCCTCTCAATCTAAATTGTTCATTTTTCTATAAATTGCACAAAAACATATAAAATGGAATGAAATTAAACACTAGTGTAAGTAGATAAACCCAAGTTTACTTGCATTTGTTGCATATGTATGCATTGTGTGTGCTCTATCGAATTTTTTTTATTTGAAATAATTATATTACAATTGATCTTGAATAATAGATTGCCTTCTAAAAGCTTGTGAGGTGGATGATTAGTGTGAACTTGTCGCTACTTATGGCATCTACAAGACAAAAGCAGGTCCTTAGGAGGTTTTGGTGGCCTTTAAAGAATCTTTTTGATGCATAATTTAGAGAAAAGATATGAAAAGTAAAAATGAAAATTCTTTTGAGGTGAAGAAGATGTCAATCTTTAGTTTGGTTATAAATATTTACCTTGAGAATGGAGATGGCTAGATCTCCTCCACGAGGTTAGCTCTTGTGAGAGGGTGTTATTACTTTATGTTTGTGGGTGTATCATGCTCAATATGGATGGTTATCTATTGGCTAATAACTACACACTTTTGATTATTATACATGTATTAGTTTGTCTATGTCATTACAACAGCCCTAGTGATGGTTAATGCCTTAATTAGTGGTTTCTTTGCATTTTTTGGTGTTAAGTCGGTTCTCTTTTTCCCAACGTCGACTACATTTCCCATGTGACTTGCATATGGATGAGGTGAATTGAAGTCACCTCTTCAGCGCATCACTTGTACATGGGCAGGGTCACTTTCTTACCACGTGACTACCAAATTGATGAGGTGCACCGAGATAACCTCCCTACTATGTGACTTGCACATAAATAAGTTGAGTTGAGGTAACATCCTTGCCACTTGATTTTTACATGGACGAGATGTATTGAGATGATCTCCTTGTAATGAGACTTGCACATAGCTGAGGAAAGCCGATGTGACTTCCTTGCTACAAGACTAGAATGTGGATGGGTGCACTGAAGGGACCTTCTTACCATGTGACTTGCACATGGATAGGTTCACTGAGGTGACCTAATTGCCACGTGACTTGCAAGTGGACGAGATGCACTGACATGACCTACCACATGATTTACATGTGGAAGTGATGAATCAAGGTGAGCCATTTGTTTCTCAGTCTTAAGTTTTTACTCTCATCATAAGTGGGTATTATTCACACTAGCTGCTCCCTTCCACTAGACAAATTTCCTAGGCTTGAGGAAGAGTAACAAGATTTTTTGTGTGCAAGGATGAAGCATTTATAGGGCTTTTTATTGATTTTCTAGGAACGCATTTTAAGTTTTTTAGGAGCTCCCGTCATATTTCCCTTTAGACTACATCTGTCATCTATATCTTTATGAGAGGTTTTGGCACCATCCTTTTAATCTCTCATTTCTTACCTCACTTCCATCCTTTTTATTTCCTTAAAGTAATTCTTTGCCACCATTCCAATCACCATGTTTAGGTATATGTTATTTTCCATTTTTGGTTTTTTTTTTTTGTTAGTTTTCATATAGAAGGTTAAGATGTCCCAAAGGAGTTATGGGGTAGATGATTTGTCTAAATTTTACTCTATTCAATTTTAACGACCCAAAAATTTAACCTACTATAAATATAGAAATGCTCTTTGATACCACATATATACACATATTGCGACCCGTCCTAACTAGGGAATCTCAGGTGCATCTGTCATTACTGGAATTAAAATCATATAGCATAAGATGCTAAAACATCGAAATACTTTACAAAAATTCTAACTATTCCCAAATACATAAATACAACTACCTTTCTATATAATACAATCCATCAAAATAATAAAATGTAACCACTGGCGACTCACCAGCTCTGTCTATCAACCCCAAAAGTCTAATCCCTACCTCGTAGTAAGCTAGCCACGGTTCCCTAAAGGAATTAAAAAATGATTTTCATAATGGGGCGAGACACTTCTTAGTAAGACGGATTATATTATTATCAGTGTGTGGCTAGCATGAGTTCCCATGTGAAGATAAAACTTCCATTATTTAACTGTATATGAAATGGCATTTTTAAAATTGTAATGCACTATATATCTGAAAAAACATAATTTCAGAATAATAAATTTTCAGCTCAATATAACCCATTTATAGTAAATTTGCTTATATATGCATAAAAGATACAACCTGGACTACTAAATTAGCGTTGTCACATTATCACATACTCATATGACATGCGTCCCCCTATGACGGGTTATAAGGCCCCAAGGCTAGACTCAGCATATGGCCGACCAACCATAGATGAGTCAAAAAAAAGGTAGTAAGTACGATTGTGCCTACCCTTAAGGGTCACCTGAAACTGCATCGAATGGGGCCCCTGGAACTGCCTCGTGGTAGTACTGTACCCAGGTCTCCAATCAACTATCTTATATCACACTTCCATCCTCGTGTGATTGCACTCACTGCCAAATCTAGCTACAATACCATGCTCATAATATCACATCTCATATCCACAAGGTTCTAGAATCATATATGACAATTTACATAATAATACGGAAATCATAATTCATTTTTCATAAGACTGTATAAAACATATGTTGTACATAATTCCGTCATTTTCTGTCTTAGTATAAAACGGGCATATCAAATCTCAGAGCTTCATCACATCACATCTCAGAGCTTATAGCTGTCACATCACATCTTGGCTTATAGTCATCACATCACTTCTCGGCTTATAGCCATCACAGCACATCTCGGATTATAGCCATCACACCCTACTGTGTAATATCAATTAAAACATTCTGTTCATATATGTCATTTAAAAACTGTTCTCATGCCATACAATTTTTATCTGATAAACCATAAATAAAATAAATTGACGGGGAAACATACAAGTTGCTAAAAACAGGGATATAAGCATCTCTAGGATTTTATTTAACTCAAACTACATATTTTATTGAAAATTGGAGATGTTCAAACCATTCACGTTAGTTTTCCCCAAAAACGTATAACAGTCAAAATAACCATTTCTATATGTTCGATTTGTTTAGAAAATCATATATACTATTTCTGTAAACATAAATTGCAATTTAATCTGTTCATAATTCAAAAACAACTGACATAGTATAATCCCCTTACCTGTTCCTAAAGAAAATACCTAAAACTTTTGAAACCACGAAAAACCTAATCGCACAAATTCGCTGAAAATCGATGGCCTACGTGCTGGGAGAAGGGAGAGAGGATTAGAGAGCACTTGCAGAGAATTCCCGAACTAGAGAGAGGGGGAGGGAAAGAGTCAAAACCGTAATTTTTATAGAGAGAGAGAGAGAGAGAGAGAGAGAGAGAGAGAGAGAGAGAGAGAGCAAATGAAAGTTATGAATAAATAAACATAACATATCCCTTAAGTAAGTCTGCCCTTAGGAAAATCATAGACGGTTTTTCCGAGCTTGAAAAAACCATCAACGATTTGGCCTTTAAACAACTCTCGACTTTTTACCTGTAGGAAAACCGTCGACGGTTTTTTTTATCCTCACAAAACCGGCAATGGTTTGGTCCTAGCCAAACCAATTTTCCTCTTTTTCCAGTCCTTTCTATTTTCTTTTATTTATTTATTTATTTTCTTGGTTTGGGTTACTATAATCTCCCCCTCCTTACAAAAATCTCGTCCTTAAAATTTGCTAACTGATTTTCATCACAACCATAAAATGATTACTAATCTGCTGATCCGACTCTAAGAAGAGCCGGTGGCCACCCACATAGCAGCCCCGTCCCAAATTTATTAATTACCCTTAATTATAGAGGAGGAATACCGTGGTTACACGTAATATCTCATGAGATTCCAATACCCACACAAAACTCTCCCGAAGACCAACCATGAATGAAAACAGTAACAATTGATAAAGCTAACAAATCTAGTCTAAGCGACCTATATACAAAACCAACACTTACCTATCATTTTACTTACCTATTTAGTGCTTAGCCTCTCTAAACAGCCATGGATATTTCTAATGTATCTCCATCTCTAATCCCCATGATGCTTCCTCCACTGCATGATTACGCCAAAGTACCTTTACAAGCAGAATCCTCTTAGTACGTAGCTCATATTCCTTATAGTCTAGAATCTGAACCGGTATCTCCTCATATGCCAAAGTGTCTCTGAGCTCCACATACTCATAACTAATCACAAGTGAAGAATCCAGAACTTACTTCCTTAGCATGGAAATGTGGAACACGTTGTGAATCCTAGACAGTGCTGGGGGTAATGCTATCATGTACGCCACCGGACCAACTCTCTCAAAAATCATCTCGAATGGCCCGATATATCTAGGGCTTAACTTCCCTTTTTTCCCAAATCTCATTACCCCTTTCATCGGAGCAATCCTCAAAAATATCATATCACCTATCTCGAACTCCAGCTCTCATCGGCGTATATCCGCATAGCTTTTCTACTGACTTTATGCTGTCTTAATTCTTTCCTTGATAAGTTGGACCTTCTCAAAGGTCTGCTGAACAAGCTTTGGCCCTAAAATCTGCCGCTCACCAGTCTCATCCTAGTACGACGGAGACTGGAACCTCCGACTATACAGTATGTCATACAGTGCTATCTCGATACTGGCCTAATAACTGTTATTATATGTGAACTCAACTAACGATAGATATTTAATCCAACTACCCCCAAAATCCAGTACATATGCATGCGGCATATCCTCCAGAATCTGAATGGTCATCTCTGATTGACCATCATTTTGCGAGTGAAAGCAGTATTGAAAGTGAGTTGAGATCCCAATGCTTCCTATAGACTCTTCCAAAATCGGGAAGTAAACCACGAGTCCTTTATCTAAAATGATGGACACAGGCACCCCATGCGATCTGACTATCTCCTATACATAGAGTCCTGCCAGTCTATTCAAGGAAAAACTGAGTTTAACCAGAATGAAATGGGCAGTCTTCATCAGTCTGTCAACAACTACCCAGATAGCATTATGTTTATGAAGTGCCGATGGTAGTCCCATGACAAAGTCCATGGAAATGTGCTCCCACTTCCACTTAAGAATAAGAAGTGGTTGCAACGGTCCTGCTGGCCTCTGGTGCTTGACCTTCACCTGCTGATGTCAGGCACTGCTAAAAAAAATAGGCGATCTCTCTTTTTACGTTAGATGACCAAAAAGATTCCCGCAGATCCCTATACATCTTTGTGCTCCTTGGATGCACTATATATAGAGAGCGATGTGCCTCTTCCATAATGTTCCTTTTAATCTCAGTGTCATTTAGTACGCATATCTTGGTGTGAAATCTCAACACCTCATCTTCTGAGACATTGAAATCTGCCTTCAACCCATCTTGTACTCCATTCACAATCTCTACCAACTCTGCATCTTTCGTCTAAGTTGTCCTGATCCTTTCCCGTAAGGTTAGTTGAACTACCAGGCTAGCAATGAACTCTTGGTGATTTCCTTCCACTAACTCCATACCTAACCTTTCCAAGTCTATCCTGATCCGATGCTATAGATCCGATGCTAAAATCCAACTGCTGATACTGACGCATTCACTGACTTTCAAATCAAAGCATCAGCTACCACATTAGCTTTTCCTGGGTGGTAACTGATGGTACAGTCGTAATCTTTTATCAACTCAAGCTATCTCCACTGCCTCATGTTTAACTCCTTTTGAGTGGTACTTAAGACTCATGTGATCAGTAAAGATCTCGCACCTTTCACTGTACAGGTAGTGCCTTCAGATTTTTAATGCATAGACTATTGCTGCCAATTCCATGTCATGCGTCGGATAGTTCTTCTCATACTACGTGAGTTGGTGAGAAGCGTACGCAATAACCTTTTCCTACTGTCTTAAGACACACTTGAGTCCTTTCTTAGATGCGTCACTGTAGATCACAAATCCACCCTCTCCTGATGGAATGGTCAACACTGAGGCAGTAACTAGTCACTACTTCAGTTCCTGGAAACTCTGCTCGCACTCACCAGTCCACTCGAACTTCATGTTCTTCCTTATGAGTCGTGTCATGGGACCTGATAGTCTAGAAAATTCCGCTATGAATCAGTAGTAATATCCTGCTAGACCCAAGAAACTTCTAATCTTATGAACGTTCTTTAGTCTCTCCCAATCAACTACCACTTCAATCTTGCTCAGGTCCACTGAAACACCTTCTCTAGACACTACATGTCCCAAAAATGCCACTTGCTTTAACCATAATTCGCATTTCTTGATATTGGCAAACAACTTTTTCTCCCTAAGTACCTGAAGTACCAACCTCAAATGAGTTGCATGCTCCTCAGGACTCCTCGAATAAACCAGGATGTCATCGATGAATACAACCACAAAATGATATAAATACTCATGGAATACCCTATTTATCAGGTCCATGAATGTCGTAGGAGCATTGGTCAATCCAAAAAGCATAACCAGAAATTTGTAATGGCCATATCTAGTATAGAAAGCCATCTTTGGTACATCCTCTGATTTAACTCTCACCTGATGATACCCGAATTGTAGATCGATCTTGAAAAAGACATGTGTGCACTAAAGTTGGTCGAACATATCGTCAATATGGGGTAATGGGTACTTATTCTTTATTATCACTTTGTTGATCTCTCTGTAGTCGATGCATATCCTCATCGACCCATCCTTTTTCTTTACAAACAACATTGGTGCTTCCCAGGGTGATATGCTCAGTCTGATAAACCCTTTGTCAATAAGTTCCTGTAGCTGCTCCTTTAACCCCTTTAGTTTAGGTGGAACCATTTTGTATAGAGCCTTAGAAATAGACGCTATCCCTGGATGCAACTCGATAGCAAACTCCACCTCGTTATCAAAAGGCAATTCCGATAAATCCTCTGGGAAAACATAAGAGAACTCCTTTACCACGGGGATATCCTCTAGTTTAAGTTCCTCCCTCGGTGCTTCTTTCACAAATGATAGGTACCCCTGGCATCCCTCTAGGAGTAACCTCTTTGCCTGAATGGCTAAAAGAATTTGTGGTGCAGAGCGCACCCACGACCCAACAAATATAAACTCCTACTCCCTAGGAGGTCGAAACACTACTTCCTTCTTGTGGTAGTCAATACTTTCGTAGCTGGCTGCTAACCAATCCATCCCAAAAATGATGCTAAAACCATGCATGTCAAAGATAATCAAGTTAACATGCATCATTCTCCCCTGAATCTCCACTGGGTAGTCTCATATCACTTTACTACATACTACCACTAACCCTGTCGATGTGACCACCTCTAACTCGACTTCTAACAATTGTGTTTCTATCTTGCAGAATTTGATGAACTCCCAAGATACGAAAGAGCGCATCGCACCTAAATCAAACAATGCTACAACACTATTTGAAAAAATGGAAATAATACCTATCACCATGTCATCGGCGTTCTCCGCATCTTCTGGTGTAAGTTAGTGCACCCGCGCTTGGGCGGTGCTGTGGTGACCACCTCGGGTGCCTGGTTACCACCTCAATACTAATGTTTTGGAGGTGTAAAATTCAACATCGTGCGACAGTATTGTGCCATATGTCTGTGCCTACAACACAAAAAATAGTCATCTGGTCCGCCCCTGCACTCTACTAAATGCCTCTTTCCACACGTAGGGCAAACAAGGTATGATCTGGTAACCTGAAATGCTCTGCCACCTGTATCCTATAGCTGGCCTCCATCGTTACCATACCTCCTTCAAGGACCCTACCTCGCACCCATATGAGAACTAGAAGGCATCGGCCTCTACTTTGGGTTCTAAACCTTCACATCTCTCTATAGACTCGTCTCTGCTATAGCGGCCTTATCCACCAGTGTAGCAAACTCCTGCACCTGTAACATAGCCACCTACTTTATAATCTCCTACCTCAGACCCCTCTCGAACTTCCAAGCCTTTTTGGACTCGTCAGGTACCATGTAAGGAGCAAAACATGATAGCTCCGCAAATCGGGCGGCGTACTGCTGAACAGTCAGTTGTCCTTGGGTCAGGTTCGGGAACTTTTTTGCCTTTGTTTTCTTGATAGAGGCTGGAAAATACCAATCAAAGAAAACCTCTCTGAAGCAGCTCCATGTCATCACCACTGGTACCATTCTCTATTCCTCTAGTAGCTTTACCACTTCCAACCATCTCTCGGCCTTTCCAGTTAGCTTAAACGTGGCATAAAGCACCTTCTTCTCATCTGTGCATCACAGTACAGCCAATCTTTTCAATTTCTTGAATCTAATTCTCCGCAAGGATCAAGTCAGAACTTCCCACAAAGTAGGAGGCTTCAGGCAAGTAAACTGGTCAATAGAACCTCCCAGCTTAGCAGTGGGATGATCCTGGCCCCTAGAACTCCACATAACCTTGGCCATAAACTATTGGGCAAAATCCCGAAGCACCACTGTAGAATCGTTGCCACCATCATGGGAAGCCCCTCACTACTACTCCCTCCGGCGATAGCGTTACTGTCCTTGGGATCCATCCTGAAGATAGAACCAAAATGAATTTAGAATTATAATATCCTAACATGTCTATTGCAATTATAACACTAAAATTCTCACTTAAAATAAATTCCAAATACTGGCCTAAATCTTCTCCCCTAATTTGCTACATACTTTTTTGAATTTCATATTCTTGTTCTAATTCCAAGTTCCTGCCCCTCCGCTTGGAAACAAAACCGTTGATGGATTGTCATGGTTTTCTAAACTCGTTAACTGATCTAGAAAAATACAGAAGTCCATCAAGGGATTTTTGCCTCCAGGCTTACAAAGCAAAACTCAACATTCCTATTCTACCCATTCCTATCCTCGTGTAAGAACCCGAATAGTGATATATGGGTTTAAATAAATAAGAGAGGGGCAAATTGGGACTTAGCAGGATTCGTCGATGAATCTAGAGTTCGTCAACAAAGTCCATGTATCTCTCATCGACGAAGCTCAGAGGCTCATTGATGAGAAGAAGCTAAGGGGTTTCGAAAAATCGAAGATATGAGGATTCGTCGACGAATCCACCATCTCATCGAAGAGCTATCTATATGACCTCATCAACGAGTGCACCATCTCGTTGATGAAGATTCCCGAGTCAAGGGGCTATAAATATAAGTCTTTTTACTTCCAAGTTAACAAAACTGAAATATCTTCTCTTTCTCTCTTCTAGAACTCTCCCTAGTCTCTATATCTCTAGATTTTTTCAACGTTCATCATGAGAATCGTAAATCTAAAGTTACCACAAGGATCGTGGAAGGATTCTCCACAAGTTCTACGGATCGGAATCCTATTTCGGAGATTTTCAGGTTTTAGCGTAAAATTGAGGTAAGGCTCAGTTTTCAATTATGATCTAATAGTTGTGTAGGGAACAGTCTTGTGAGTATCTTCTATACTATTATTTGTAGGTTTTGGAACTTGGTTCGCTGTTTAGGGACCTTAGAGTTCGGGATTTGCTATTTAGGAAAAGGTAAGGGGAATTGTGTTTATATCGGTTATTTTTGAAATCGGATTTGGTAGAACTGTGGTTCACGGTCCTATGTGTATTTTGGCTACTCATTTGGGAGGATCTAACAGGGAAAACTATGGGTTTTTCATGATTACAGTTTTGGGAAAAAGGGGGTGACAAGCTGCATCCCTAGTTTTGTTGAAAACCGAACGTATATGTTAATTTATACTGTGTTATAGGGATGGCCATACCTTGACTTGTTTTAAATTGTATGTGTTTGGAAAACCATGATTTAGATTACCAAATGGGTGTGGTTTGTTTGGTTATATGAGCATGCATGTGTGTGTGTGATTGGTTGAAATGCTAGTAGGAACGCGGTTTCGAATTGTTCCAGGTCCTGAGAGTGTCCGGTTCTATATCCGAGGGTGTATGAAATCGCTGGCCATAGATTGGTAGAGTGTTCAGCTCTAAATCTGAGGGCATGAGCCTATTCCGGTAGATCAGGCCAAAGGGTGTGGATCCACCAATTTAGCGCCTATATGATGCCATGGGAGTCAGGGACTAGCCATGTGCCGGTGGCGCCATGTTACGCGGGTTAGCTATGGGCCAACACCGTATGTCGCATGCTAGCTTCGTGCTGATGGGTGTGACGACACCAGGATTACTGATCATGTGTGTGTGTGCGTGTATGCATTTTTGTGAAATTAGTACTGGAACTGCATTTAATTGCGTGTATGTTGCATCATCATAACACTCAAATGCCACACACCAATATAACCTGTGTTCTTCCTTACTGAGAGTTGTCTCACCCCTACTATATGTACATTTTTATAGGTCCTTCGAGTAACCAGAACTAGCGTCCTGGTGTAGGGAGCGTAGTGGCCGGTGTACTGCGGTTAGCGTTTGGGTGTAAGTGTTAGGACTGTGTTTTGGTGGGTTGCCATTTTGGGATGTGTTGGGCACCCAGTTGTACGTTATATGATATAGCCTATTTCTGCTATTGTATAGACTCTGGTATGGTACTATATATATATAGAATGACCTTTTTCCGCTGCGTATATGGTTGTGTTTGGATGTGTTTAGGGTGCCTGGGAACCCCACGGGGTTGGACCCTCATCCTTTGTCCTGTATATGTGGATGGTTTATATGATACAGGGACAGGTTAGATTACATTTTCACCCCTGGGTCCTATTTCCGGGTTCGGGGCATGACAGCTTGGTATTAGAGCTAACCAGGTTGTTAGGTCTTGTAGGCTTGGTTAGGCTTAGCTGTGAGTGCATACCAGAGTATAGGATATTGGATATGGGTAGAGTTAGTTGAGGATTGTTCAGTTGCTAGACCAGGATTTTTTTGAGAGTATTCCGTGTTTTTCTTGGGATGACGATTCCAGTAAAAGCAGGGTAGATCATTGATGACTTTTCTTGTCAGTGTGATAGGATAGACTTGAACCTAGTAGGGAGTAGTTAACATGCTTGGGGATAGATAATTGTGTTAACTGTATATTGGTATGTGTTGTAGAAGTACTGATAGATTCCCATTGTGATGCAGAATAGAGCCCAAGGATAATGACCTGGGAAGTGACCTGAGGAGACTACGAGTGATAAGTCTCCTTCTATGCCTCGAGTTTGACGCGGCAGGTATTACAAGAGATCGGGTGGAGTGTAAGGAGACGTAAGGGCTCTTCGATTACTGTAGGGTGCACCATTGATGGGTTCACAATAGTAGATGATTGGGTGGAGAAGACTGAGAGGATCTTGGAGGTCCTGCACTGCATGCATAAGCAGCGAGTCCTTTATGCCACCTTCCATCTATCTGAGGAGGTGGGTCGGTGGTGGACTGCAGTGAATCTACTGGAGAAGCAGAGGGGCGGTCCTGAGGAGATGTCATGGATCCGTTTCAAGGAGGTGCTCTTCGACAGATACTTCCCGGCTTCTGTACGTGATGCGAAGGAGGATGAGTTTTTTGCTCTGACTCAGGGGAGTGTGATGGTGCAAGGATATGCGACTTAGTATATAGAGTTGTCCCGGTTTGCACCGTGTTTGATCTCGAGTGAGTACGAGAAGACTCAGAGGTTCGAGAAGGGTCTGAGGAAGGGTATCCACAGACTAGTGGGTATGCTTCAAATCTGCGAGTTCTCGGTGTTGGTGGATAAAGTCACGGTGATTGAGACTAGTATCCGAGAGGACGAGGTGGATCAAGAATCGAGGAAGAGGACAATACCTTTTGGTTCTCATACAGGATCTCATCAATGATCGTGGAAGAAGAGGAACAAAGGCTCGGGCTACCATTAGAATATCGAGCGCTAGGATTCTCAGGGGAGCCATACTAGTGGTCGTTGTACCAGATGCCATAGATGGCACGAGGGTGAGTGCCGGTCATTTGGGGGTAACTGTTACAAATGTGGCAGGCCAGGTCATATGTTTCGTGATTGTCATGCACCAAGGCGAGACGTGCCTACATCCAGTGTGAACCGAGGGAGCAATCAGATACCTCGGGGAACTGTTCAGATGAATACAGCTTCGGCCAGAGTATACTCGCTTACTCCAGTGGACACTAAGCATGCAAGGAACGTAGTGATAGGTACCTTATTATTGCTTTCAAATAAGGCTTCTGTTTTGTTTGATTCGGGTGCAACCCATTCTTTTTATATCTGTGAATTTTGTTGGACGGTGTGCGATTGAAACCCAAGACATGAACGAGGTGTTATCTGTTACTATGCCATCTGGGAGTGTATCTTTCTGTAGGAAGATGTTGGTAGACTACCCAGTGGTAATTCAGGGGAAACTGCTACCGGTGAATCTTGTGGTATACGACATGTTAGAGTTCGATGTCATTCTGGGGATGGATTGGTTGTTCTATAGTTATGTGGTGATCGACTATCGTAGGAAGGTGGTAGTTTTCAGGCCTCAAGGGGAGCAGGAGTACGAATTTGTGGGATCGTGTGTGCATCCAGAACCATAGATTCCGTTGGCACTACAGGCGAGGAGGCTACTCTTGGACGGATGTCAGGGGTACCTAGCTTGTGTGGAGGAACCACTGTGGGATGAGTTGAGACTCGAGGATATTCGGGTAGTCAGCGAGTTCCCGGATGTGTTTCCAAATGATTTACCCGGTTTACCTCTGAATCATGAGGTGGAGTTTACAATAGAGTTGCTGCCTAGTAAGGCACCGATCTTTAAAGCTCCGTACCGGATGGCTCCAGCAGAACTTTGGGAATTGAAGGATCAGTTGCAGGAATTACTAGATAGGGGTTTTATTCGACCTAATGTTTCACCTTAGGGAGCTCCAGCATTGTTTATGAAGAAGAAGGACGGGTCGATGCGAATGTGCATTGATTACCATGAGATTAATAAGGTAACTATGAAGAATCGCTATCCTTTACCTCGTATCAATGATCTTTTTGACCAGTTGCAGGGGACGATGGTCTTTTTGAAGATCGACTTACGGTCATGATATCATCAGGTGAGGTTTAGAGTTGAGTATGTAGCGAAGACTGCTTTCTGAACCAGATATGGCCACTACGAGTTTTTAGTCATGCCTTTTGGGTTAACAATTGCTCTAGTGGTTTTCATGGATTTGATGAACAAGGTTCTTCATGAGTACCTAAATCGGTTCGTGGTGGTGTTCATTGACGACATTCTGGTATACTTGAGGAGTTCGGAAGAGCATGAGGATCATTTGAGGTTAGTATTACAAACTTTGTGGGAGAAGAAGTTGTATGCTAAACTGAAGAAGTGTGAATTCTGGTTGAGTCAGATTGCATTCTTAGGCCATGTGGTGACTGGTGATAGTATATCAGTTGATCCTAGAAAGATTGAAGCTGTGGTTAGCTGGGTGAGGCCGAAGAATGTGCAGGAGGTTCGGAGTTTTCTAGGACTGGCGGGTTATTATCGTCAGTTCGTGGAGGGGTTCTCTAAACTGTCTGGACCTCTAACTCGATTGACCAGGAAGGGAGTATAGTTTAAGTGGACTAGTGATTATGAGCAGTGCTTTCAGGAGTTGAAGCATCGGCTGGTTACTACTCCGGTTTTAACCATTCCTTTGGGGGATGGTGGGTTTGTGATTTATAGTGATGCGTCTCTGAAAGGTCTGGTATGTATGCTTATGCAGCAAGGTAAAGTAGTAGCGTATGCTTCTCGGCAACTGAAGGAATATGAGAAGAATTACCCTACGCATGATCTGGAATTGGCTGTTGTTGTATATGCACTGAAGATCCGGTGACACTATTTGTGTGGTGTGCAGTGTGAGATCTTCACTGACCATAAAAGCCCCAGGTAATTCTTCACGTAGAAGGAGTTGAATATGAGGCAGAGACGGTGAATTGAGTTGATTAAGGACTACGATTGCACGATCAGTTACCACCTAGGAAAGGCTAATGTGGTAGCCGATGCATTAAGTTAGAAGTCAGGACCTGCGGCTGTATCTGTAGTTGTAATTCAGCATCATATCAGAAAAGATTTGGAAAGCCTTGGCATGGAGTTGGTGTTTGTTGATCATCGGGCTTTCATTGCTAGCTTGGTGGTCCAGCTGACATTATTTGAGCGTATAAAGGTCGCACAAACTAGTGATGTAGAGTTAGCAAAGGTTATGGAAAAGGTACAGTAGGGACTGGCTACAGAGTTTAACATCTTTGAGGGAGGTGTGCTGAGATTTGGGTCCAGATTATGTGTTCTGAATGACGATGAGATCAAAAGGACGATTCTGAAGGAAGCGCATCGTTCCTTGTATACGGTACATCTTGGTAGTACGAAGATGTATCAAGACTTGTGCGAGACCTTCTGGTGGTCTGGTATGAAAAGGTAGATTGCTCAGTTGGTGGAGCAGTGTCTGACGTGTCAGCAGGTGAAAGCTCAACATCAGAGGCCGGTAAGGCCATTGCAGCCTTTGCCTATTCCGGTGTAGAAGTGGGGGCATAGTTCCATGGATTTTGTGATGGATTACCACCAGCACTTCATGGGTAGAATGCTATTTGGGTGATCGTGGATAGATTGAAGAAATCTGCTTATTTTATACCGATGAAGGTTGGCTATCCTCTGAGTAGGTTAGCAAATATGTATGTGCAGGAGATTATGAGAATGCACGGAATACTGGTGTCCATTGTGTCAGATCGAGATCCGAGGTTTACTTCTCGATTCTGGACAAGCTTGCAGGAGGCACTAGGGACGAAGCTTATTTTCGATACAGCGTTCCACGCCCAGACTAATGGACAGTTGGAGAGGACGATACAGATCTTGGAAGATATGTTGCGAGCTTGTGTGTTAGATTTCGGTGGTAGCTAGATACAGTTTATGCCACTAGTAGAGTTCGCATATAATAACAGCTTCTAGACTAGTATCGAGATGGCACCATTCGAGGCTTTGTATAGTTGGAGGTGTCGATCTCCTTTATGTTGGGATGAGGTTGGTGAACATCAGGTGTTAGGACCTGAACTCGTGTAGAAAGCGCCTAAGAAGGTGGGTTTGATTTGGGATAGGATTAAATCAGCACTGAGTCGGCAGAAGAGTTTTGCAGATGTTCGCCGCGTGATTTAGAGTTCGAGGTGGGGGTAAGGTATTTCTACGTCTCACTCCAATGAAAGGGGTGATGAGATTTGGAAGGAAGGGCAAGTTGAGCCTGAAGTATATCGGACCATTCGAGGTACTAGAGTGAGTGGGTCTGGTAGCCTATAGGATTGCACTACCCCCAGCACTCTCGAGGGTCCACGATGTGTTTCACGCATCTATATTGAGGAGGTACGTGCTAGATCCATCACATGTTATCAGTTATGATGAGTTGGGAATTGGGGATACTTTAGCGTATGAGGAGATACTTGTTCAGGTTCTAGACCATAAAGTTCAAAAGCTTCATACCAAAGATATACCATTAATGAAGGTATTGTGGCGGAACCACGAGGTTGAACAAGCTTCTTGGGAACTGGAAACAGAAATACACCAGAAGTATCCACAGTTGTTTTGAGTATTTATCCTACTTTGGGTTGGGATAGGTGGTTAGTTGTCGGGAGAATGTGTATTGTGAACTCCTGAGACAGTTTATATTATAACCACGGTATTCCTCCACCATAAGTGAGGGTGTATATATCTGTATGATGGGGCTATGCTGTAGAAGTCACTAATTTTCTCTAGAGTTGTATGTATGTGTTCAGTTGTATGTATGACTTTGTGAACGAGAGATGGCAAATTTCAAGGACAAAATTTTTGTAAGGAGGAGAGGTTGTAAGAACCCGAACCGTGATATATGGGTTTAAATAAATAAGAGAGGGGCAAATTAGGACTTAGCAGGATTCGTTGACGAAGCCAGAGTTTGTCGACGAAGTCCATATATCTCTCATCGACGAAGTTCAAGGGCTCGTCAACGAGGAGAAACCGAGGAGTTTCGAAAAATCGGAGATATCAAGATTCATTGACGAATCCACCATCTCATCAATGAGCTATCTATATGACCTCGTCGACAAGTGCACCATCTCGTCGACGAAGACGCCCGAGTTAAAGGGCTATAAATAGAAGTCTCTTTACTTCCAAGCTAAGAAAACACAAATATCTTCTCTCTCTCTCTCTCTCTCTCTAGAACTCTCCCTACTCTCTATCTCTCTAGATTTATTCGTCGTTTGTCATGAGAATCATAAATCTGAAGTTACCACGAGGATCGTGGAAGGATTCTTTACAAGTTCTACGGATCGCAATCCCGTTTCGAAGATTTTTGGGTTTTGGCGTAAAATTGAGGTAAGGCTCGGTTTTCAATTCTGATCTAGTAGTTGTGTAGGGAACAGTCTTATGAGTATCTTTTGTACTGTTGTTTGTAGGTTTTGGAACTCGGTTCGCTGTTTAGGGACCTTAGAGTTCGGGATTTGCTATTTAGGAAAAGGTAAGGGGAATTGTGTTTATATCGATTATTTTTTAAATCGGATTCGGTAGAACTATGGTTCATGGTCTTATGTGTGTTTTGGCTACTCATTTGGAGAGATCTAATAGGGAAAATTATGGGTTTTCATGATTACAATTTTGGGAAAAAGGGGGTGATGGGCTACATCCCTAGTTTTGTTGAAAACCGAACGTATATATTGATTTATACTATGTTATAGGGATGGTCGTACCTTGACTTGTTTTAAACTATATGTGTTTGGAAAACCATGATTTAGATTACCAAATGGATGTGATTTTTTTGCTTATATGAGCATGCATGTGTGTGTGTGATTAGTTGAAATGCTAGTAGGAACACGGTTTCGAATTGTTCCAGGTACTGAGAGTGTTCGGCTCTATATCCGAGGGTGTATGAAATTGCTGGCCATAGATTGGCAAAATTTCTGGCTCTATATCCAAGGGCGTGAGCCTATTCTGGCAAATCAAGCCGAAGGGTGTGGATCCACCAATTTAGCGCTGGTACGATGCCATGGAAGTCGGGGACTAGCCATGTGTCGGTCGTGTCGTGTTACGCGGGTTCGCTACGGGCCAACGCCGTATGTCGTGGGTCGGCTTTGGGCCGATGGGTGTGACAACACGGAATTTCTGATCATGTGTGTGTGTGCGTGTATGCACTTATGTGAAATTAATACGTGAACTGCATTTAACTACATGTATGTTGCATCATGATAACACTCAAATGTCATAAACCATTATAACCTGTGTTTTTCCTTACTTAGAGGTGTCTCACCCCTACTGTACGTACATTTTTATGGGTCCTTCGAGTAACTGGAACTAGCGTCCTGGTGTAGGGAGCGTAGTGGCCGGTGTATTGCGGTTAGCACTTGGGTAAGTGCTAAGACTGTGTTTTGGTGGGTTGCCATTTTGGGATGTGTTAGGCACCTAGTTGTACGTTGTATGATGGAGCCTGCTTCCGCTCTTGTATAGAATCTGGTATGATACTACATATATATATATATATATATATATATATATAGAATGACCTTTTTCCACTGCGTATATGGTTGTGTTTGGATGTGTTAGGCTGCCTGGGAACCCCACGGGGTCAGACCCTCCTCTTTTGTCCTGTATCTGTGGATGGTTTGTATGATACAGGGATAGGTTAGATTACATTTTCACCCCTGGGTCATATTTCCGGGTTCAGGGCGTGACACCTCATCCCTAATCTGAACCTATACTATGGTAAAACCATCTGACCTAGTCTGCAAAACCTAACAACCTAGGCTCCGATACCACTTGTAACGACCGGAAAATTTAACCTATTATAAATATAGAAATGCTCTCTGATACCGCATATATACATATATTGTAACCCGCCCTAACTAGGGAATCCCAAGTGCATCTATCATTACTGGAATTAAAACCATACAGCGGAAGATGCTAAAACATCAAAACACTTTATCAAAGTTTTAATTGTTCCCAAAAACATACATACAACTACATGTCTATATAATACAATCCATCAAAATAACAAAATGTAACCTCTGGTGACTCACCAGCTTGTCCATTACCCCCAAAAGTCTAATCCCTGCCCCATAGTAAGTTGAGCACGGTTCCTTGAAGGACCTAAAAAATGATTTGTATAATGGGGTGAGACACTTCTCAATAAGATAATTTATATTATTATCAGTGTGTGGCTAGCATGAGTTCCCGTGTGAAGATAAAACTTCCGTTATTTAACTATATATGAAATGGCATTTTTAAAACTGTAATGCACTATGTATCTAAAAAATACATAATTTCATAATAATAAACTGTTGGCTCAATATAGCACATTTATAGTAAATTTTTCAATATATGCATAAAAGATACAACCTGGACTGCTGAATTAGTGTCGTCATGTTATCACATACTTATATGACATGCTTTCCCTTATGACAAGTTGTGCAGCCCGAAGACTAGACTCAACATATGGCCGGCTAATAACAACTAAGTCAGAAAAAGGTAGTGAGTACGATTGTGCCTACCCTTAACGGTCACTCGGAATTGCATTGGATAGGGCCCCTGAAACTATCTCATGGTAGTACTGTACCCAGGTCTCCAATCGACTATCCCATATCGCACTTCCATCCCTGTGTGATTGCACTTACTGCCAAATCTAGCTAAATTACCATGCTCATATCACATCTCATATCCACAAGGTTCAAGAATCATATACGAAAAATTACATATATTGACCCTATGGGTCATATCCTATTTTGATTATGACAAATATTCTGGTATTTAATGGAATGATGAGTTTGTGTGCAGGACCAATCGAACGTATCATATGGTGCATGCACATGGCACATGAAGTGAAGACCTGAAGACCCTGAAGATCATTTTTATTGTATTTCATTATTATTCGGGTTTGTAATATTTAAATAGAATATGGTCTGTAATAATTAATGTCTTACCTTCATGGTAGGATCAATAAGCTAAAAACCATAGATGGACTTTAAGGAACACCCTTCGGTCGACCGATACTGGATTTTTTCGGTCTTTCCAAACTAAAAAAGGACCTAGAAATGACCTCATGGCACTCACTCATGCATATATATGAATGGTCATTTGAATAGGGTGTTTGCATGCTTAAATAGGACCAAAATGCTCGAAATAGGCACATTCGGTCGACCGTACTTCATAGTACATATGCTCCCGATCGACCGAACTTTGACCAGGTCAACAGTTTGACCATAGTCCGGTCGACCGAACTCATATAGTTCATTTATACCCGGTCAACCAAACTCCCTTTGAGTCAACAATTTGACCTCCTAGTCGACCGAGCCCAAAATGAACGCTAACGCTCTAGTCGACCGAGGATCCTCGGGAGATGCCCCATCAGTCTGGTCGACTGAACCATCTAGTTCATTTCTTCCCGATCGACCGAACCGTGATGTTTGGAAAAATCGCCCTTCCCGGTCGATCAAGACCATAGTTCATTTCCCCCTAGTCGACCGAACCTCGGTAATTTTGCCCTCGACACTTGTGTCAGGTCGACCGAGTCCCCAGTTCATTTTTTTCCTGGTCAACCGAACCATATGAACTTGGGTTGACCGAAAATGTTTATGGTCAACCGAAGCTCTCGGGTTGGACTTATTTTTTTACCGTGGTTAATATTTTTAAACGAGGTTAACTTGGTTAAAACATATTAAAACTTTCCTAATAATTCCATATGTGTCCTTAACGGTTATATTTTAGGGGTTGTCTATATATACCCCCTCATTTGGAATAATTAGCATAAGATTAGCAAATATAATTAGTCAATATCCTCTCAAACTCAAAAAGCCTATATTTGATATTCAAGCTTTAAACTCTCACTCTTACTCATTAATATTGCAAATACCTCCTTGTAAGAGTATTCTTATACTTATCTCACCAAGCTTAAACTCTCTCTTGGTTGTTCTATTTGTGATTTATATTTCATAGAGAGTAAGCTACAAGTTCTCCTAGGGGGCTTCGTAAATAAGCCTTCCATAAGAAAACTTCTTTGGGCTTCTGAGTTTTGCATTCTCATTGCAATACTCAAGAGTTCATATTGTGTTTTGGTTGCAAAAATATTATACATCATTTTCAAAAATATCTCTTGTGCATATCTTTGAGAAATCTATTTTGAGATATTTTATTAAGTGCTAAAAGATCTTTGTTGCTACACCTTTTGTTTGAGATTATCTTTTTAATACAAAGATCAAATAAATATTTTGCAAACCATTTTTAAATATCTCTTGTGGTTTATATTTAGAAATATTATTTGTTGAGATATTTGAAGTGTGCTCGTGATCTTTGTTGGTTCATTATGATTGAAATATTATTTTAACACAAAAATCCTATCATTTACACTCTCACGCATTGATTGCTATATTTGCATAAATATTTGAGAGTAGACAGTTAGACTACACCGATCTTATCAAATCCTATCTCTTGGTAGTGTATTAATTACATTGTGCTTAGTGGTACATAATCAGCTTAGTGTAAGAAGCATTTCCTTGTACGCAAAATTATATACACATCTGTTATATTTCCAAGTACGAGCCTGAAGAGGGAGAATAACCTTGGAATAGTCCCGGTTTGGCTTAGACCTGGTTAGAAAAGCTAGGTGCACCATCCTATTAAGGCATGTAGGTTGAGGTCAGCCCTGCTAATTGACCTAGTTAAGATTGAGGTCAGCCCTATGGTAATTGACCTGGTTGTAATTGGTGTTACTCCACCTTTTAAGTGAGCATTAGTGGAATCCTTGTGCTTGTTAGCCAAGGTGGGGACGTAGGCAGTTTGCCGAACCTCGATAACATTTCTGGGTGTCATCTCTTTTACTGCTTTATTGTGCATGCTTGGTTAATCGTTTATTACAATTTAAATTCCATTGAATATTTACATTGATTCATTTTACACGCACTAGATTGACCTTAGGCTTGTGTAATACTGTTGTTAGAGGATTGATCAAAGGTAATAAATTTTAAATACCAATTCACCCCCCTCTTGGGATTGCACCAAAGCTAACAACATACTAATACGGAAAGCATAATTCATTTTTCATAACACTATATAAAACATATGTTGTTCATAATTCTGTCATTTTCTATCTCGGTATAAAACCAGCATATCAAATCTTAGCTTATAGTCATCACATCACATCACATCTCGACTTATAGCTGTCACATCACATCTCGGCTTATAGTCGTCACATCCTACTATGTAATATCAGTTAAAACATTCTATTCATATATGTCATTTAAAAACTGTTCTCATGCCACACAATTTTTATCTGATAAACCATAAATAAAATAAACTAACAGGGAAACATACAAGTTGTTGAAAAAAGGGGTATAAGCATCTCCGAGGTTTTATTTAACTGAAACTACATATTTTATTGAAAATAGGAGATGTTCAAACCATTCACATTAGTTTTCCCCAAAAACGTATAACAATCAAAATAACTATTTCCATATACCTGATTCATTCAGAAAAACATATATACTATTTCTGTAAACATAAATTGCAATTGAATCGATTCTTAATACAAAAACAACTAACATAATATAATCCCTTTACTTGTTCCTGAAGAAAATGGCTAAAATCTTCGAAACCACGAAAACCTAACCGCATGAATCCACCGAAAATCGATAGCCTAAGTCTCGGAAGAAGGGAGAGAGGACCAGAGAGCACTTGTAGAGACATCCTGAGCTAGAGAGAGAGAGAGAGAGAGAGAGAGAGAGAGAGTCAAAACCCTAATTTTTAGAGAAAGAAAGAGAGAGAGTGCAAATGAAAGTTATGAAGAAATAAACATAACTTAGCCCTTAAGTAAGTCTACCCGCAGGAAAACTGTCGACAGTTTTTTTGGGCTTGACAAAACCGTCGATAATTTGGCCTTTAAACAGCTCTCAATTGTTAACCTGCACCGGTGATGGTTTGGTCCTGGCCAAACCAATTTTATTTTTTTCCTTTCTTTTCTCTTTTCTTTTATTTATTTCTTTATTTTCTTGGTTCGCGTTACTACAGCTGAGGTTTGTTGAGTTACCTAAGGTGGATCAAGCTCCTCTAACCAGTTCAATAAACAAGGTTGTAGTTCTCCTAAACTACCCTCTTTTCATCTTCATATGAACCATGCAAGGAAGTACACTCACTTGATGAGGGTTAACTAGAGAGGATGAGGGAAATCTTTTTTATGCATAAGTTAGAGAAAAGATATGAAAAGTAAAAATGAAAAATATTTTGAGGTGAAGAATATGTCAATCTTTAGTTTAGTTAAAAATACTTACCTTGAGAATGGAGATGGCCAGATCTCCTCCATGCGGTTAGCTCTTGCAAGATGGTGTAACTACTTTATGTTTTTGGGTGTCCCATGCTCAATATGGACTATTATATATCTAATAGAAAATAACTATCCACTTTTGATTATTATACATGTATTAGTTTGCCTTTGTCAGTACTATTGCCCTAGTAATGGTTAATGCCTTAATTAATGGTTTCTTTGCATTTTGTGGTGTTAAGTTGGTTCTCTTTCTCACAACGTTGACTACATTTCCCACGTGACTTGCATATGGATGAGGAGAATTGAAGTGACCTCTTTAGCACATCTATTGACCCTATGGGTCATGCCCTGTTTTGATTATGACAAATACTCTGGTATTTAATGTCTATCAAGTTTGTGTGTAGGTTAACATTGGTGAAATCATATGGTAGCATGTGAAGACTTGAAGACTAAAGACCCTGAATATTCATTTTTATTGTAATTTATATCATGTTTTATTCGGGTCTGTAATAGTAATATAGGAAATCGTCTATAATAATTGATGTGCATCATGCATGTAGGAACTGATAAGATCAAGACCATAGGACACTATTATGCATGAAAATGTTCCCTATCGACTTAAAATTAATCATCATATGAATAGGGACAACCTTATAAAGAGAATAGGACCGAAATGCACAAAAAGGGCATATTCGGTCGACCGAAACTTAATATACAGGGATCTTCAGTCAACCAAACCTCCACCGAGTCAACAAGTTGACCCTTCGGTCGACCGACCAGAAATGTAAAGCAATGCCCTGGTCGATCAAAGGGACACGTGGGAAGTCCCAACGCCCTAGTCGACCGAACCACCAAGTTCAAAAGGACTTGGTCGACCGAAGTTCATAAAGTTCGATCAACCAAACTCAATTTGGTCGACTGAACCTCGGAGGGTTCAGAATCGCCTTTGGATGGTCGACCAAACCTATAGTTTAAAAATCCCGCGGTCGACCAAACTTAGTGAGATGGTCGACCGAACCTTAAAAATGGTTGACCAATCCTCTCGGGTTGGAAATATTTTGAAGTGCTAAAATGTCTTTAAAATTTAATTAATCTTTTCTAAAATACTGAGCGTGTCCCCAATGGTAATATTTTTGAGAATATCTATATATAGCCCCTTATTTGCCTTGATTAAGGTGTGATTATCAAATAAGATTAACCAAAAATCGTCTCAAACATTTTATACTCCCATTTGCCCATACTACATATTTTGAAGCCAAATTTCTTACTCTCTTATACAAATCAGTCCTTTGATAAACCAATCATTGTGAGAGTTATTTGAGTGGTTATTTATTGTTCTATAGTGCTAGAATACTCTCATTATATTCATTGTATTTGATTTTCAGATTGAGAGTTGAGCATAAGATTTATCTCTTGATTTTATTTGATAAATCAATGTGTGGGAAAATCTAGTGGCTAGTGAGTCTTTGCATTATCATTGCAAGACTCATTGAGCTTGTGTTTTTTATTTAAGCAAAAATTGTTTTCACAAGCTTATTTTCAAATATCTATTGTGCTAGAATTTTGAGAAAATCATTTTAGAGATATTTTGATTCAACTATTTAGATATCTTTGAAACCCTACCTATGATTGAGATGTTGTGATATACTGTTTAAAAGATTGATTGATAATACTCTCTTGCACTTGATTGCTTAGCAACATTAGCTTGAGGGTTATTACTCACAGATTTGCACTAAGCTTATAGTTTCTACATTATTGGTGTGCATTGATTATATTGTACGTAGTGGTATATATCTGCTTGTGTAAGAAGCATTTCTGTGTACGTAAATTTTCATATATTTTGTATTTCTGGCGTGGGCCTGAAGAGAGAGACTAACCCTGTTGAATAGTCTTAGACTGACTTAGACCCAGTTAGGAAAGTTAGGTGCACCATCCTGGTAAGGTGCGGTTGTAGGTTGAGATCAGCCCCGTTAAATGACCTGATTGTAAACAGTGTTGCTCCACCCATTAAGTGAGCATTAGCGGAATTCTAGGGCTTGCAAGTTAAAGGCGGGGATGTAGGCAATATTGGCTGAACTCCAATATCATATCGTGTGTGCACTTTACATTTCAGCACTTTATATTTACTGTACATGAATGTTATATTTAATATATGGTTAATTCTACACATGATTTAATTCCCGAATATCATTATCTGCGCAATTGGTGTATGATTAGTAAGACCCTAGGTTGAGTTATACTGTTATTTGGTTTAACCTAGGAGGCAATAGTTTTAAAATACCAATTCACCCCCTCTTGCTCTTGGGAATACACCAAAGTCAACCACATCACCTAAACATGGGCGGGGTCACTTCATTACCACGTGACTACCACATTGATGAGAGCACTGAGATAAACTCCTTACCATGTGACTTGCACATAAATAATGTGAGTTGAGGTAGCCTACTTGCCACTTGACTTGGATATGGATACGATGTATTGAGATGACCTCCTTGCCATGAAACTTGCACATAGGTGAGGAAAACCTATGTGACCTCCTTGCTACAAGACTAGAACAAGCATGGGTGCACTGAAGTGACCTTACCATGTGACTTGCACATGGACGATTCACCGAGGTGACCTCCTTGCCATGTGACTTGTAGGTGGACGAGATGCACCAACACGACCTTTTTACCACATTATTTGCATGTGGAAGTGATGAAACAATGTGAGCCTTTTGTTTAATTTTTTCCTCTCATCTTAAGTGGGTCTTGTTCATAATAGGTGCCTCCTTCCACCTAACAAATTTCCTAGGCTTGAGGAGGAGTAACTATATTTTTTGTGTGCAAGGATGAAGCATTTATGGGGCACCTTATTGATTTTCTAGGGAATGCCTTTTAAATTTTTTAGGAGCTCCTGAGATATTTCCCTTTGGGCTATATCTGTCATCCTGATGTGTTCCTAAAATGTGCTATTTTAGGCCTCCATTTACATATGCTTTGTTCTCATTTTCATTGTAATTATCTCTTTTTATCCTTATTCGGAGTTACGTGTGGCTTGTTAATGTTTCAGAAAATTGGAGCTTAAATTGAGGAGTAAATCATGCAAGAAACCAAGGAAGCAATTGAGAGACACAAGGCTCAACCAAGTGCTCAACCAAGTCTCCAAGGCCTTAGTTTATCGAAAGAAACATAATCGTATTCGACCATGTGGTCTAACCAGCAGACACAAGGGGCGACCAGGTCATGAAATGAAGATTCCAAAGTGTTGACTGAAACAGAAATACTGAGAGCTTCAACCAAATGTGCGACTAAGAGATCTTGGGTGTGCGACTAGGTTGAGGAATGCTTTAACTAAACCTTAGATTTTCCGAAGGATCTCGACCAGGGCACGACCAGGAAACCTTGGAGGCTCGACTAGGTTGACTGAACACGAACTCAATTGAATATTTTTCCCGAGAGGTTAGACCAGGGCACGACCGGGTGAAGACTATGGTGCGACCAAGTCGACTGCCTTCAAGCCCAGCAATCTACTTCGCGAGATTTCTACCAAAACTTTCCTGATTTAAAATCAATCGTTTGTAAACCCTCTTGGGTGTAAAATCAAACTTTGAATAGGTGATTAAGGTTCCCCTTCGGCCCTTTTTTGGTTAGTGACAGACCTTGAATGCCGTTGGGTGCCATTTAGATTAGGTTTTCATACTTTTTTACTTTCATATCAGGTTCCCAATCGGTATCTTGAGAAGCTAGTGATAGACTTTCGAGTTCTGATAGGTGCCATAGAGTAGATTTACTGCTTTTTTTCAAGTCATGATTGGTTTGTATTCGGATTCTTCAAAGGCCTGTGACAACCTTCAAGTTCCAATTGCTGCTGCGTAGAGTAGTTGGTTCTCAGTTGTACTCCCGAACAACTAGTGACAGGCCTTTGAGCTTCAATTGATGTCATTTTCAATTACTTGCCATTTACATTGCTTTGATTTAAATTCTACAATTTCAATACCATGTGGTAGGCTTGCCAAGGCTTGGGTCCTCAACTACCAAAAATACAATTTATAAAACCTAACCAATCCTAAGTTCTATAGAAAGTGAGAAAGTCGGGTGTCAATCCACAGGGAGTGAAGTGCAATTATGAACCACTTCCAATCTAGTTTACTAAAGCTTTGTGTAAAAGAAAGTAAAAAGAAGAGATTTCGATTAGGTTTTATAACATCCTACTGAAAAGCACGTAAATTCCATTTTAACTCCACTCCTACAAAGTAGTGCTCAATTCACAAATCAGACTTAGGTTGTCATGTGCGTAAACTATGTTTGGTCAACTATCCATATTTAGCTAGACGATAAAAGGAACTGTTCGAGGGCATAGGGTAGTAAGGGTGCACCAATCGTCTGAAGCACGATCAGGAACCGGAGTATACCCTATCTCAACGACCACGCAAAACATTTTTAGTATTTATAGCCTATTACGTATATCTGACTAAATCGATAGTAGTGTTATCCTATCTCTAAGACTTCATTACAATCCCAGCAATATAAAAAATAAAATTGTGGGGTTGTTGTGCTAGGCATAGAAGGAGATGAAGATATTGATTACTTTGGTGTCTTAAATGACATTATTGAGCTGAACTATGGAGCCAATAGACTCGTCTAAGATATGCTAGATTGACATTATCTATGATATGCTAAATTGACTTGATGCAATGATTTAATTCATATGTAGATAGGTATGCCTGCATGGGGCAATTTGCATGTGGGTGCTTGCAAGTGTTGGCATGTGTATAGATGCATGCAGGTATAAGTGAGTGTGTTCATGTATGGTTGTTTGCATGTTAATATGTATGCTTGAATAGGGACTTATGCATGATTAACATGCATTCATGTGTGATAATTGCATAAGGGAGTATGCATGTGGGTGCTTGCATATGTGAGCATGTGCACAGATACATGTAGGTGTAAGTGAGTGTGTTCATGTATAGTTGTTTGTCTGTTAACGGGTATGCATAACAAGCTAGCATGCATGGGGACTTTACATGGTTAGCATGCATGCATGTGCATGAATGTGTGTTAATTCATGTGTGAATATATGTATGAGTGTGTGAGTTTGCTTGCATATGCATATATTTATATGTGTATAAAGGTGTTCATGTATGTTAATGAATAACTATAGAAATATGTGTTATAATATGTACACAAGTACTTGGGTTGGTATAAATATGAATACTCATTTGTATATGTGTGTGTGTGTGTGGGTGTGGGTGTGTGTGTGTTTGGGAAGGGGATATTTGATAGATATGTGTATGTATGCATGTACTTGGGTTCGTGTAAATATGAATACTCATTTGGGTGTGTGTGTGTGTGTTAGTATTATACATATAGAGATTTAACTGACCATGTGCAGTGTGTATATAAGTATGTGTGCGTTAAATACACATGTGTGCATGTAGATGTATGTGTGAAGAAGTGTGATTCAAAATAAATAAACGCGAATATGTAAGTGTATGTATATATGATATATGTGTATTTATGTTTATATATGTACCTAAATATTATTATACACCCTAAGTGTGTCTGTAGAAAGAGAAAGTTGTTATGTATAAGCACTATTGTAGCCTTGAAGTCTCCCTACATCCCAAGATTCGGCCGATATGGCCCTCTTTGCAGCCTAAGGCATCCGTGTTGTAGCTTGTGCATCCTCCAAACAAGCCCACCCACCCCCCCCCCTCCCCAAAAAAAGCCTAAAACCCCTAACAACCTCCATTGCTTCAACCTGCAATTATTGTTGTTGATGCGGTTATTTGCAACCCCTAAAATATCCTAAAACAAACCCTAACAGCCTTCTTGCTACAGCCTTCAAGCCTAGACACCCCTAAAAACTTACTATCTCTCTCTCTCTCTCTCTCTCTCTCTTCATTTTTTTTCCGTTGCTACAAAACCTTATCGATTCTAGCACCAACAACCTCTGCTACTACTCATGGCTTCTCGTGCTACCTTTCTCCTTCCCTCTTCCCTTTTATTTTTCTCTTGCCAAGCCTCTCTCTCCCCTCTTCTTTTCTAGAAAGTCATACCTCTCTCTCTCTCTCTCTCTCTCTCTCTCTCTCTCTCTCTCTCTCTCCCCCCCCCCCCACACACACACACAAAAGAACCAAGGAATACAAAATTATATGCTTGTTTTTAGGATAAATGATTTGAGGACAATTCCTAATGCTTATCCTTTGGTGCCCAAGTCGAGCATACGAGGTCTAAACAGAGTGGGATCAATCCCAACACGTCAGTGACATTGATGTAGATGTGCCAGAGCTGACGATGCCAAAAAACTGCTCCCTAGTTGAAAATTGTGTGCTTAGAAGCAAACCTAACAACCTTAGTTGATTTTAAACACTTCAAAGTCCAAGTCAGTTATATGAGGTCCAAACCTAGTGGGGTCAGTCCTAACACATCCGTGACATTGAGCTGGACATGTTGAAGTCGACGGTACCCAAAAACTCCTCACCGGTTGAAAATTATGCACTTAGAAGCAAACCTAGCAAATTTAGTTGATTTTAAGCACTCTAATGTCCAAGTCGGGCATACGAGGTCCAAACTCAGTGGGGTCAATCCCAACGCATCTGTGAAATTGAGCTAGACATGTCAGAGGTGAAAGTTTCCAAAATATTGTCACTAGTTTAAAATTATGCGCTTATAAGAAAACCTAACAAACTTAGTTAATTTTAAGCACTCTAGTTTCCAAGTTGGGTATACAAGGTCCAAACCGAGCGGGGTCAGTCCCGACAAATCCATGACATTAAGCTAGACATGCCGGAGCTGACGGTACTAAAAAACTCCTCCCTCGTTGAAAATTATGCACTTAGAAGCAAACTTAGCAAACTTAGTTGATTTTAAGCACTCTGATATCAAAGTCAGGCATACGAGGTCCAAAATGAGTGGGGTTAGTCCCGACATGTCCATAGCATTGAGCTGGACGTGTCAGAGCTAACGGTACCCAAAAACTCCTTCCTAATTGAAAATTGTGCACTAAAAGAAAACCTAACAAACTTAGCTGATTTTAAGCACTCCGGTGTCTAAGTCAAATATATGAGATCAAAGCTGAGGGAGGATAGTCCCAACACGTCTATGACATTAATCTAGATGTACCGAAGCTAATAGTACCCAAAAACTCCTTCTTGGTTGAAAATTATGCACTTAGAAGCAAACCTAGCAAACTTAATTGATTTTAAGCACTCCGGGATCCATGTCGGGCATACGAGGTCCAAGCCCAGTGGGCACAATACCGACATGTCTATAAGATTGATCTAGATGTGCTAGAGTTGACGGTTCTCAAAAACTCCTTCCCAATTAAAAATTATGCGCTTAGAAGCAAACCTAGCAAACTTACTTGATTTTAAGCACTCCAGTATCCAAGTCAGGCATACAAGGTCCAAATCAAGTGGAGTCAGTCCCGACACATCCGTGACATTGAGCTAGACCGACCAGCACTGACAGTCCCTAAAAACTCCTCCCCGGTTGAAAATTATGTGCTTAGAAGCAAACCTAGCAAACTTTGTTGATTTTAAGCACTCTGGTGTCCAAGTTGGGCATACGAGGTTCAAACCTAGTGGGGTCAATCCCGACACATGTGTGACATTGAGTTTGACATGTCAAAGATGATAGTGCCCAAAAAAACCTCACCAGTTGAAAATTATGCGCTTAGAAGCAAACCTAGCAAACTTAGTTGATTTAAGCACTTTGGTGTCCAAGTTGAACATACGAGATCCAAACTGAGTGAAGTTAGTTCCAACACGTCCATGATGTTGATATGGACATGCCAGAGCTAATGGTACCCAAAAAATTATCCCCAATTGAAAATTATGCACTTAGAAGTAAACTTAGTTGATGTAAGCACTCAAGTGTCCATGTCGGGCATACGAGGTCCAAATTGAGTGGGTCGGTTCTAACACTTTTGTGACGTTGAGATGAATGTGTTGGAGCTAATGGTGCCTAAAAACTCCTTTTTGCTTGAAAATTATGCATTTAGAAGCAAACCTAGTAAACTTAGTTGATTTAAGCCCTTTGGTGTTTAAGTCGGGCATACGAGGTCGAAACCGAGTAGAGCTAGTTCCGACATGTTCGTGACATGGATACCAAGCTCGCCTTAATTTGGAGTTCTCTAGAGAAAGTTATGCCCCAAATACTGAAAGATGTTTGAAGCTAAAATTTCCTAGGGAGTTCAGGTGACTAAACCTCAAAGATCAATCGACTAAATGGTTCAGGTGATCGAACTTGTACTGCCACTATGGATATTCAATTTTAATTGGTTTAGGTGACCAAACACACAGGTCAAGTGCCTGAAGTGTGCGATAAGTATTGTGAATGACTTAAAATATTTCTGATTTTGAAAAATAATGTTACCAAAACATGCCCAAACAGTCATATTTCAAACCTAACTATAAATGCCCAATCTTAAACATGTTAAGGCAAACCCAAGAGCAAGCAAACACATTGATCTTACTTTAAAAAATTTGTTGTGCGTCGTTCCCTTGTTGAAATTATTTTCTGGTTCAATCTTTCAAGTTCTAAACTTTCAAAAATCCAGATAACCTAACAAATCTCTTTGAGCTTCATAGAAATACCTTTGTGAGAGTGCATTAGATTTTATTGTGTACAAATCTGCTCTTTTGAGAGAGTTTCTCTTACACGAAAATCTATTGTTACTTGTGTTGTTACTTGATGATTCGAGGATAGAATTGTTGCCCAGCAAAAGGGGTGTTCTTGCTAGAGAGGGGTCTCCACTTACCAATAGAGAAGGGGAGCCCCACTTACCAATGGAGAGAGGGAGCTCCACCTATTGAACAGAGAGAGTAAGGAAAATCTTTACAGCAGGTTCCTTAAGGCAAGGACGTAGGTAGGCCACCGAACCTTGTAAAAAATCTGGTTGTTCCATTTTTCCCTAAATTTTTATGCTTTTCTGCAATTTTAAATTTTTTATTATCTATTGTGAATGATTTAAAATTCAGTTGAGAAATGTTGAATGCTGAGATTGATTTGAGAATATTGTGAATGCTTAGATAGACTTGTGGACATTGTGAATAAACTAAATTTCCATTGTGAATCAAACGCTGCTGAAATTTTGAATTGATTTAAATCGACTGAGATAATTTTATTTGAGTTGAATAATTATTCAAATACCAAAAGGATATTTGCTTGGCTGAAATTATTGAGATTGTTTGATATTGACATATTCATTGCTTAAATACAAGATTAATATTTGTATGGTTAAATATCTTATCACCTATGTTAATATACTGGAAATAAAATAAGCCTTGTGTTTTGATTATATATATTTAGGATTGCTCATTGGTATAGCTGTTTGCTGATCAAAGTTTTATGGTGATTAAATTATCTAAAGGGGACATGATAAATAAGTGTTAAGATTTTAAAATACTCAATTCACCCCCCTCTTGGGATTACACCGTCACTTTCAAAACCGTCACTAAAAGGTTTATTTTTTGTAATGAAAAATCCATCTCTACTACAACCAAAAAAAAAAAAAAATTGGATAAACCCCTCTTATATCATAACCAATGCATAATTCATCCATAAATTAAAACAATCAACTATATAATCAACTTCAACCATTCAAAGGGGTAGCACCATTAACAATAGTCCCCAAACGACTCTTATAACTTCTAAACTTTGAAGGGAAGCCAATCAAAACAACATTAACAATTAATGTAATTGAAAAATTAATAAAAATTAATCAAAGTCTTGTTATTTAGAATCATGCACTCATCTGCAGTGTTGTCGGGCATTTAGAATTCAGATGGCACATGCACCCTAACTGTATGTTTCGATACCCCTAAACAACTTTAATTAAAATTATTTTATAATGAGAAAATTTGCTAAATGAGAATTACATCCTCTTTCTTTAATTAATAGTAGAATAGTATATATATATATATATAGGGAAAATGTTGAATTGTAAGTTAAATTCTCCTATCCATAGTCTTTCTCAATGGCATTAAAAAAAACACCTAGAAATTAAACACGTGATATTTTTTTTAAGACTTGGTGACTTTTGAGTATGCTATATTATATATACAAATTATCTTCACATAGATATACCATTTATGTTTGAAAGTATAAATTTTAAGTTTAAAGTTTAAAAGCTTATGAATTTGAATCAATATAGTTTTATAATGTGTTTTATTTAACTTGACAAAAATCTAAATCATTTATACGATTGTGAGGAAGAGGTAGGAATTATTCTACAATTTTAAAATATTGATCACAGTTGAAACTTCTTCATTCTTTTTCTTTGGTAGTAGAAATTAAAATTTTCAAGATCTTAAAATTTCTCACCACAATTAGAAATATAAATTTCATATTAAATTTGAATTTTGCAGATTTCGCAAGAATTAGGGATAGAAAATTAAGCAGAACGTACCATTCAATGTAACATTCATACCCGTATAAATTTATTCCATTTCAAGTTTTCAATTAATTGCTCACTAATATTTTTTAAATGGTTACAATTTGATATTTAAATCTTTAAAATTCAAATTCAAATTTAAAAAATAATAAATAAAATTAAAATGTAGTAGGAGAGATAAGTTAAATCAAATAAACATCAAACCTAAAATGCTCATTATGAATTGAATCTTATTAAGGAAATCAAACAACATTATACACAAGACCAAGTTGGTCAACAATTTTACCGGCAAATTTAAAATTATCTCTCTATGCAATTTTAGTATTTTACTGACAATTTTTTTAAATAATTAAATGCCTAAAATCTGCTTTTCTTTTTCAAATATGTTAACCAATTTTCCTGGTCAAGATTTTCATATATTTATATTTTTTCTTTCTACACAAAAAAATAAAAATAAAAAAAGGATCGGACACATGCATTGAGTGAACTCAATACATTCATGCATGCATGTATGATTATGCATGAACATACATACATACATATATATACATACATATACATATACATATATATATATATATATATATATATATACATATATATATGCCAATGATTTAAAGTGAGGAATCACCTGGGAAATAAATAAATAAATAAATTGGAAAAAAAAATTTACAAGATCTGACGGGGCAGATACACATCAGCTTCTGAGCCGGGTCTCAACAGAGCCAGCCGACAGAGCAGCCGACTCTCAATTCCAAACCCCCGAGGATCCCAAGAAGCTAACCTAATTAACGTTTTAGCCCAGCCGGCACATGTTCACGGCGCGGCTGGAGCTAAGCTGAGATGCAAATCTAGGCCCACTGGGTCCTCAAAACTGGTCCCACTATCTCCTCTCGAGAACCTGCTCAGCGATGGCCCGTCAACCTTTCCGTGGGCCCGTACCTGCGAAGACGCCGCAGTCAATGTTGACTCCCCCGCACTGCCGGCGTACGAGAACGGGCTGGGCGCTCTCCCGCCGGCGGACGGAAAAACGCATCCATGGGATACGTGGAACGGCGGGGCTGCGCGCGGGAGGTAGACCCACGACGGAGACTGCTGCGTGGTGGCCGGGACGACCACAGGGCCCGCCGGAGCTAGGAGGTGCGGCGGGGGAGCGAAAGCGGAGATTATGGGGTTGCGGACGTAGGAAACGGCGGCGTTTCGACTGGCCTGCATTTGGGCGCGTTTGAGTTGCTGACGCTCCTTCTTGTGGGCGTTTTGGTGGCCGCCCAATGCTTGGGAGTTGGCGAATTCTCTGCAGCAGTACTGGCACTCGTATTTCCGGCCGTCCGGCGCCGGGAACCCGCCGGGCTCCGGCGACCCAGATGGGGTCTTGGTCGAGTCAACCTCGTCTTCGTCTGAGACGTTGAAGCCAAAGAGCTTTAGCTTGGTGCCGGTTGCGTTGGTTGGTTTAGGTTGGTAGTCTATCTCTGCCATGAGAGAGAGAAAGAGGGTGAAGTTTAGATTTAGGAGAGAGATGAGAATGAAAATGAAGAAGTGACGGAGAGCAGCGAGATGAAATGGGTGTGTAAGGGAGTTGTTGCATGTGTGGGGTATTTATACAGGATAAACAGAGGGTGATATATATAATTCGTACACAGAGAGAGAGAGAGAGAGAGAGAGTTGCGGACATCCCAAGGAGAAGAAAGTGTAATTGGGAACACGACCCAAGAACTCTCAGGGACCCAAGGATTGCACTTGTCCTCCAATTTCTCCTAAGTTTATTTATTAGTTTCCTAAATTACCCTTTATTTTAAATGCATAATTTAAATAGTACTTAGACCCATTACTTCATCTATCCCTTTTCTCTTTTTCTCCATGAGAATGCAATATTTCTTTTTTTTATAATTCCGTTTTTTTTTTTTTTTTTTTTTTTATTTTGTTTCTATGCAGGAAAGTGGAGGCGAAGAATGTGATGCATGTGAATGTCGGAAAGGTTTGTGAAGCATGAAATGATTGCTTTTTTTCATCTTTTTTCTCTCTTGTTTCGATCAAGCAAACTCCTTTCATCTTTATGCTTTTTTCTCTCCTTGTTATAGAGGAGCCAAAATGAGCTTCAATACTCAATTCCAGATATACACCTAATCTAATAATTAATTAAAGAAGACATTTTTTTTTTTGGTTATAATTTAATTTAATTTTAAAGAAGCTGGCAGTTTTCAGTACGGATATTTATAATTAGCATTCTAATTGGCAATTTATAAATGATACTTTGAATGGCACGTATGTATATGACCATATATCCCACCTACCAATCTATCTGGCCGTTTTCTTAACACAAGCAGCATCATGTATGCGCCAACTTGCACCCTACTGGCTCACAGAAGCATCAAACATTTATAGCTTGTAAATAATTAATTCCATGCAACTCAAAACCGATGCAGAAGAACAGCTGTACCCATTTAATGAAATTTCAAATTCAAGGAGCGTGCAAAATATCTAGCTCAACAAGGTCGTCTTCTTCTTCTTCTTCTTCCTCTCTCATTAATTTGTACCTCGGCATCGAGTGATATGATTGAACAGAATTTAAATGGATCACTAATCACACTGTCCCTGTCTCTGTCAGCGGAGCGTGATCTGTGGGAGTTATTCTTTTACCTTGACATCACAGATTGAATGTAGGTATGTACAAATAATATTGGAGGCTTAGAGTTCTCTACGAAAATGCCACCAAGTGTTTGACATTGCATGGCGAAGCCCTTTAATCAAGTTATTTTTATAACAGAACTTACATTTTATGCATATTGTTCAGAGAATTATTCTTCTGGAATTTCAAATTAAATGTAGGTATGTACAAATAATATTGGAGGCTTAGAGTTCTCTACGAAAAAGCCACCAAGTGTTTGAAATTGCATGGCGAAGCCCTTTAATCAAGTTATTTTTATAACAGAACTTGCATTTTATACATATTGTTCAGAGAATTATTGTCGCTGGAAAGATGGGCACTTCTGTGATTTCAAATTAAATGTAGAACTGGAACGCAGTGGAACGAGCCCCAATGAGCTACCGTGAAGCCCATGTCCCTGTTGCCTGACTCGACTGCATGCCCACCGCAACTGCTAGCCAAAAGAAAAGAAAAGAAAAGAAAAGAAAAGAAAAAAAAAACTCAAAGCCTTCTCACCTCTCTCTCTCTCTCCCTCTCTCTCTTCAATGGTAAACTTTGGCTTAATCTCAGGAGCCGACACCACCACCCACCACCAATATCTCTTTCTCTGAAAAGTCAAAGCATCCATGCATGCAGTCCTTCGATGCATATGTTGTTTAACTTATTTGATTTAAATTTTTGTGGCAAATAAACAAAGATGGACTAAAGAAAGCATCCAAAATACCACATATATATTCTCTTCACCCCAATGATTATCCACGTAACAACAGTATCCAACCCCAGATACATATGTTTCTGATAGATCTAGCACCGTTGGGTCCTGCCAATCACTGGTGCATGGCCCAGGTGTCACCATCGCATTCATCCCCTCATATCCACCATTTAGATACTATATAAACGCGTGGCGTACTTCACAACCCAGACCCATATTGATGATGGCGTTTCTGTGATTTTCGTCAACATGGGATGCATTACTTTTACCTTTGTTTGAAAGGGTATATACGTACATAAATTATATTTATATGATATATCAATATCATATACATCATATATAAGTTCAGGTGTTTAAACTTTACTACACGACCCCGCCATTACGTGCTGATGATGAATAATTGCATAGGATGTTTGCGTGATTGACGTTGAAATCTATATATATATATATATATATATATTAATTAATATATGGTTTTCTTTCTTGGGGAGAGATCTCTCCGAATCTTACTAACTACGAGAGAGAGAGAGAGAGAGAGAGAGAGAGAGAGAGTTTCCCATAGTAATCTTCCACTTAGAAAGCGTATGTATCATTTCAAAAGCTCTTCCAAGTCTTCATCGCAACTCCAAGCATGCCCCACCTTGTCCCCTCTTTCTACTGCTTCTTTCTATTCAAAGCCTCTCTGCCCACCACCTAGCCCCCTTATGGTCAAATTTTACCACATAAGCTATTGAAATCCATTCCCATGGTCATCTCATCCATCGCCTTCAGCTCACAAAAAAAGCCTCTCCTCTTTCAGCCGTAGGATCTCATCCTCCTCAGTACCACCCCCATGACTTATATCATACGTGGGGTACGTACGTAGAGAGAAAGAGAGATCTAGAAAGAGAGAGAGAGAGATATGGAAGTCAAGATAGTTGATCATGAATTGATTATGGGTTTCTTTGGGTTGTGTTAATGTAATACCCTTTTCTTTTTTTTTTTTGTTAATTTTCCTGTTATGGGCAAGAAATTCTTGGGCATGGTGGTAAGTGTCTAAGCGCGCAGCAGGTAAAAGAGCGGATAGTTGCAATGACCCATTCATGCATCATTGGAGTGGGACCCATGCAGTGTGGGTTTTGAATATATACCTAACATGGGGGCAAGGCAGACCCTCGATTCATTGATGAAGCCCCCATTAAAACGATATTTGGTCATATATTAAAGATTTAGGGCTCAGATCATCGGGATCTCCAGCCATTAGTTAGCTTACTTAATTTGAATTAATATATATATATATATATATATATATATATATGTTACTTGCAAAACTTAATTAGCTTTTATTGTGGGCATCCAAGGGTTAATTTCTCTTTGGGTCCTTATATATATTATATTTGGGAAGGTAAGAAACCTGCAAGGGTTGGGCCACCATCACCCACTATGGGGCTCAAGGAGTTGGTCTCACTCATAAAGAAAAATGCATTAATTAATCAAGTGATCTTGTCAAATTAAAGTGAGGGGTCATGCTCATAAGGTTAGAGTTCATTTAGGGTTGTTGGGACTTTGGGTTTTTGGCTTTACATATATATGATCTTGTCAATTGTCTTTCATTCCTAGCTAGGGTTTTTCTTCCTTGTGGGGCTAATAAACTAAAAATTTCCCAACACCACAAAGGATTACCATAGTTAATGAATATATAATTAACACCAAAACCTTGCATGCACATGTATTGCTGGGTCAAGTTAGGTCTAGCAGCCATGAAACTTTTTTTTTTTTTCAAATAGTAAACCATTCTATGAAGATATAAATACCATAAAAACCTTACATAATTAACTACTTTTATGTCAGCAAGTTTCGAGTTTAAATTTTAAGTTAAAATTTATAAAATTCAAATACATCAAGAGCATGTCCATCTAAACCAAAATTATAAAGGATCAAAAATTTATGCACCCCAAATATGAAAGTAATAGAGAATCATTCATTAATTATACCAAATATATTTAAATATAACAGTTGATCAAACTTGTTAATACAAAGGTGATTAACTATTAATTTTTTTTATTAAAAAGGAACATGAGAGAGAGAGAGAGAGAGAGAGAGAGAGAGAGAGAGAGAGAGAGAGGACATGGTTGCTAGGGAGTTGGGAGACTAGAACAAAGCTAGGTAGCTATGAATGAAAGAATTGAAATGGGAGAATGGGGTTGTGAAAGGTAGAGGGGAGGGTGGGTAGCTGCAGCTATAGGCACAAGGTTTTCTCCACTGATGGAGGGTGACACATGTGAGGGAGCATCTAGTTGTTTGAAGAAACTGTGGTAGGACCAGCGCACATCAGGGCACATCGTGGGGGGCCACATGTGCAACTTCGCTCCCGGGGGCCCCACAAGAACAGTTAAAACCTAATTAAGAAAGTAAAATCAAACAAATTATTTTATTTATTTATTTATTTAATTTCCAAAGCAGCAAGTAGCAGGGTCTATTAATTGATAATAAATTAAATTAAATTGCATGTCCAATCACACTTTCCCCAATCTCCTTGTTTCATCAACACAAAAAGTACTTGTCTTTATTTTAAAACACAAAGTGGGGGAGGGGGAGGGCTTTCTTTCTTAGCTTGTTGCAATGGTTTCCACCATGTAATATTAAAATGGGTGTTTGAGGGACACTAATCATGCTTTCTTTGTTAATATGTTTATTGAAGTGATGCCGATATTATCGTTTAAGATCACCCGAATCGCAAACATGGCCCACCAAGATGTGCTTATCAAGGAAAAATTAGCCAATGGGACAATATAAAAATAATTGATGCGGGCAGGGGAAATCATATTACTTGGGGCATTAATTAATTCTCAGTATTATATTCATCCTATCATAATAGAACTCCATTAACTTTCTAATCATCTTTAATTTGTTTCTTTTTGAAACCATTACTTTGGAAGCATCCAAAAAGGATAAAAAAGAAAGATGCAACCCTTAAATGTGGTTTGGTTTTCAGGTCGATGAAATCCCTTTTATGGATATGTTCAAAGCATTCTTATACAATCCAAAAAATGTGGGTTATCACTAAAATAAGCCCATCCCTCCATCCATGTATTCCAACTTATACCACCTACTTCTCTTTCTTTCTTTAATATATATATATGTAAAGGTGGTGTGTTGGGTGGAGTTTGCTTTAAGTCATGTGAAATCTCTCTCTCTCTCTCTCTCTCTCTCTCTCTCTCTCTCTCTACTGTGTATCTATATAAAAATTATCCAACATGATGCTAAGCCTAGATCACAGTCTAGAATGTCTTGATTTACAAAGGCACTCAATGGATTCCGTCAAGGTTTTAGAGCATAGAATAATAGAATAGGAAGTCCCGTGAATTGAGTTTCGGAGTTTGGAGAGGTTGTAGAGGAATTTGGTCAATCAAAGAGACAAAAATAATGTGATTGGGTTTCCATTAAAGTGAGACACTCGGACGGCTACACCAACACCGCATAACATAAAACTTAAGGACGCATACTCGGGAGACATCTGCACATGACAAGATCTCTATCGGTTGAAAATTCTATTTGGATACCACAGTCTCTGTTCCATCCTGTGACACCAAGCTCCCGTCCCACATGGATCCTCCACGCTTCTCATTTGACCACTTCTATATTTTTATACTTCTTTTTCTCCTTAATTTCCTTTGATTTTCATATATTTTTTTCTTACGATATTAATTAATCCCTCCTAAATATTTTTAATGCTGATGGATTTAGCCATCGCAATGGGTTCGGTCTTGACTAAGAACGGTTACTATTATTATTATATACCAATAATTTTGCATAATTTAATCTAAATACCTATAGTAATGAGTGAACGCTCACACTAATTAATTTATACGGATATATCGAAAAAAAAATTAGAAAATGATTTAACTCTTATTAATTTGCATTCATACATGTGTGTATATCTATATATATTGACCGAATATGCTAAAAGTTTAGAATTTCAAAAAATACAACAATTGACATGATGATAATACTAATCTTGATTTTAAATTTTGATGATACTAGCTAGCTTGAGATTATATTTTATCTTTCATCATGCACTTGGTATGTAGGGATGGAATGGAATTGATATGAATGGAATCAAATTTATCGTTTGATTTCATCATACTCTTCGTTCGAATTTTCATTTGGCTCCTTTCCTATCCCTGTATTTTTATTTTTATTGTTTTGTAAACCAAGCATTACTATGACTTTGTCCTAAAAAAAAAAAAGAAAAAAAATTAAAAAAAAAAAAAAGAAAACTAGAAATTGGTATAGGAACTCCCTAAGGTAAAAGATCTACAATTTGAGACACAATGGACTTGTAAGTATTTGTGTTGCATGTTATTGAGAATATTAATAATGGATGTCAAGCTTAATATGTGTCAAGTCCTTGTTAATTTTGAGAATATGATTTGATTTCTTTTTTTTTTTGGAAAAATATATAGCTAACTATGATACTATCATAGAGAAATTTGTAGGTTGAATCAAATGAATTTGAATCCCAGAAACTAGGTTTTGAAACTAGTTGGGCTAAATTATGGCATGTGCTAAGCCATGGTACTTCACCCTATAAGAGGATTAAAAAAAAAAAAAAACATAATTTTTGTTTTTGTGCAATATAGTTGACCAAGTTGTGTTGTGTTGATCATCAAGATTTCTTACCTATTTGATGATCAAATAAGCATGCAAAGTAATTAACAATAAAGGGTACTTCTAACAAGGACCCTATTACTTTATAATACACTACAAAAAATGATCTTTTTAGTGACGAAAGCATTAGTGATGAAGCAAAAATCATCACTAATAATGCACCATTAGTGACAAAATTTAAATTTGTCAATAATAGTTAAGACATTAGTGACGGAACTAGAATCCATCGCCAATAGAGCACTTTTGGTGATAGTTTTTTAGACCTTCACTAAAAACCTTGCCTAGAAAAGTCAATTATGCTTCTTCATTTCGCATAATCCCCAACCCCCCCCCCCCTAAAAACCCCAAAACCCCCCCCCCCCCCCCCCGATCTCCCACAAGCCATCGGCCGTCCATCAACTCCCCTCTGCCATAAGCCACTATCGCCGAACTCCCCTCTGTCGTAGGCCCAAGTCCATGGATTCTGCTTCCCTAACCCTTCCCTCCAAACCCCTAACCCCTCCCTCAAAATACCTAACCCCCCCCCCCCTCTCCGTCGCAAGCCATGTTAGTTGCCAAACTCCCCTCCATCGTAGGCCACCTATCATCCATCGACTCCCCTCCACTGCAAGCCACCGTCGTTGGACTCCCCTCTATCTTAGGCCCAAGTCAATTTGCTCTCACTTTCTTTTGATGAATTTTTCTTCTAAATAACTGATATATAAGTGTTGCTCTAGGCTTCTAAAATGAAGTAGAAGATTTAAAGGGAGCAATGTTGGACACAAAATTTGTTGTACATTAGTATGAGAACAATGCCCAATTTTTTTTCAACCAAGATTAGGTTTATGTTTTTTCCTGTTCATTAAATGATTCTTCATGTGCTTAAAAGCAAACCTAGCTAACTTAGTTGATTTTAAGCACTCTGGTATCCAAGTCGAGCATACGAGGTCCAAATCGAGTGAGGTCAGTCCTAACACATTTATCACATTGACCTGGACATATATCGGAGCTGACGTTGCCCAAAAACTCCTCCCTGGTTGAAAATTATGCCCTTAGATGCAAACCTAGCAAACTTACTTGATTTTAAGCACTTTGGTGTCCAAGTCAAGCATATAAGGTCCAAACTAAATGAGGCCAGTCCCGACACTTCCATGACATTGATCTAGACATGTTGGAGCTGACGGTACCCAAAACTTCCTCCCCGGTTGAAAATTATGCTCTTAGAAGAAAACCTTGCCATCTTAGTTGATTTTAAGTACTCTGGTGTCCAAGTCAGGCATACGAGGTCCAAATTGAGTGAGGTCATTCCCGACACGTTCATGACATTGTTCTGGATGTGCCAGAGTTGACGGTACCCAAAAAATTCTTCTCGATTGAAAATTATGTGCTTAGAAGCAAACCTAACAAACTTAGTTAGTTAAGCACTCTAGTATCCAAGTTGGGCACACAAGGTCCAAATTGAGTGGGGCCAGTCCTGACATTTCTATGACATTGAGATAGATATGTCAGAGCTGACAGTACCCTAAAAATCCACCCCGATTGAAAATTATCTCCCTAGAAGCAAACCTAGCAAGTTTAGTTGATTTTAAGCATTCTGGTATCCAAAATAGGTATACAAGGTCCAAACTGTGTGGGGTTCAGTCTCAACACATCCATGACATTGAACTAGACATGTTGGAGCTGACGGTGCCCAAAAAATCATCCCTGGTTGAAAAGTATGCACTTAGAAGCAAACAAAGGAAACTTAGTTGACTTTAAGCACTCTAGTGTCCAAAATTTCTTACGAGATCCAATCTAAGTGGGACCAATCCCAACACATTTGTGACATTGACCTGGACATGACAAAGCTGATAGTGCCTAAAAACTCCTCCCTGGTTGAAAATTATGCCCTTAAAAGCAAATCTAGCAAATTTAATTGATTTTAAGCACTCTAGTATCCAAGTGGAGTATACGAGGTCCAAACTAAGTGACGTCAGTCTCAACATATCCGTGACATTGATCTCGACGTGTTGGTGCTGACCGTACCCAAAACTTCCTCCTCATTTGAAAATTATGTGCTTAGAAGCAAACCTTGCAAACTTAGTTGATTTTAAGTACTTTGGTGTCCAAGTCAAACATACGAGGTTCAAATTAAGTGAGGTCATTCCCGACACATCCGTGACATTGTTCTAGACGTGCTAGAGCCGACGATACCCAAAAACTCCTCGATTGAAAATTATGCGCTTAGAAGCAAACCTAACAAACTTAGTTGGTTTTAGGCACACAAAGTCCAAACTGAGTAAGGCCAGTCCCAACACGTTCGTGACATTGAGATGGACATACTGGAGTTGACAATGCCATAAAGATCCACCCTAATTGAAACTTATCCTCTTAGAAGCAAACCTAGCAAGCTTAATTGATTTTAAACACTTCAGTATCCAAGTCAGGTATACGAGATCCAAATTGAGTGGGGTTTAGTCTCAACACATCCATGACGTTAAGCTAGACATGCCAGAGCTGACAGTGTCAAAAAAATCCTCACTGGTTGAAAATTATGCTCTTAGAAGCAAACCTAACAAACTTAGTTGAAGTTAAGCACTCACGTGTCCAAATTGCTTACGAGGTCCAAACCATGTGGGATCAATCCCGACACATTTGTGACATTGAGCTAAATGTGACAAAGCCGACAGTGCCTAAAAACTCCTCCTCGGTTGAAATTATGCAAGCAGAAGTAAATCTAGTAAACTTAGTTAATTTAAGCACTCAGGTGTCCAAGTTGAGCATACCCTCTCCAAATTGAGTGAGGTCATTTATGACTGATCTAACTTAGTTATTTAAAATTGTATCACTTTTTTTAACTCTGTATAAATATTCTTGTTATCAAATCATTTGTATTTATAATTCGTACGTATTCACAAATTGCATACTAATTTTTTATATAATTATTACTTCGTAAGGTCTACGGTTTGCCATAGGATGATGAGGATGACGACGAGCACTATAATAACGATACAACTTTTTTTTTTTTTTTGTATTTTTTGTTATCTGAATAGATCATGTATTATTATATGATGTACACACATTCTAACGATTTTCATGTATATTTTTCATTTTCTGAACAATTTTGGAATTTATCCTTAATTATGGTTCAATATTATATGTGCAAAAAATTAATTACAGGGTTCTCACAGGGATTAATGCATGATTTTTTTTAAAAAAAAAATAAATCATTTTAAACTTTTAGTGGCGATTTTACAACTGTCACTAAAAATTTAGAAATAGTAACTATTAGTGACGGTACTAAAACCATCACTAATAGTTTCTCTTTAGTGATGATTTTATAACCGTTTAAACCGTCACTTATAGTTTCTCTTTAGTGATGTTTTTTTATGCATCACTAATAGTTTCTCTTTAGTGACAATTTTTTTACTGTCACTAAAAGTTAACAAATACTAACTATTAGTAACAGTTTTGAAAGCGACACTAATAGTGTATGTTTAGTGATAGTTTATTGAACCGTCACTAATAGTGTGTCTTTAGTGATGGTTTTGAAATCGTCACTAACAATATGTCTTTAGTGACAATTTTAAGCCCAAAAATTGTGTCAGTTATAGTAACAGTCTTAGTCTTTTTGTGACGGTTTTCTTCTGTCACTAATACTCCATTATTAGTGACGATATTGAAAACTGTCACTAATAGTGAATTGAGATCGCCATTATAGTCACCACTTAGTAAGCGTCACTAAGTCGTCACTAATAAGTATTAGTGATAACTTTCTAGTCTTAGTGAAGGTTTGAAACTGTCACTAAAAGCCTTTTTTTTTTTTTTTGTAATGATAGTGTATAATCATGAAGTAGATCTTGACTGAAAAGTGAAAGGGGCTTCTTCATTGCAATGAGGGTGGTAGAATAAGGCTCAACATTGGACATATTAATTTGGTCCAAGAAATTGGAGACATACTTGATTTGACCCATATATTAGGATTAGTTAGCATAAACTCCCAAAAAAAAAAAAAACACAATAGTGAATGATGCCTGGCATTTATGAGTGAAACCAGTTTGTAGATTGCTAGTGAGTGTCATAATAGAATAGTAGTTAGTACATGTACAAAAGAGGATATCATCTATAAATATCAAGATTAGAAGATCGAAAGAGAAATTTTGAGACTAATTGATGGGACTTGTGAGCTTTAAAAATTATGAACCCAATCAGAGTAGACAAGAGATTTATTTTATATATTAAACCCTTAATTGGCACCTATTTAGGGTTGTAGAAAAATTTTCGTAATTTGCAATTGAAGTAGGGACATAAATTCCTTGTACTGTTGGAGTTGTGACACTAAACAATTGTAGAAAGGAATTTTAGACATCCAAGTGATAAATAACCCAATACACAAAAAGGAAAGCACAATTTGAATAATGGTGCACTTTACAATAGGCATGATGGTCCATTCTCTTTTTATAATTACATCTCTTCATTGCCAAACATGATGCGTAGTGATCAACTAAATAAATCTTTCAAATTTCATTTGATTCTAAAAAAAAAAACCCAAAAGAAAAAAGAACCATTCACAACCAACAATATTTTGAGGAGAAAAGGGTGGAACTACATTCCATATGTTGTTGAAATAATAGCTTAGAACTCATAATCAACAACCTACTACAAATCAAGAAATTTGATGCTTACGCTTAACATGCGGATGAATATTGGAAGAATCCTCATCAAGAGTGTACATAGCCCAATTTTAACCAGACCTCTCTTTTTTCTCTCTGAGGGGACCCTACATAATAGGAAGTCGACTTTGTATTCTGAGAATTGAAGGATCATTTTTGAAAAATCCAATTGAGCCCTAAGCCTTTGTGATTGAGTTCCTATTATTTTTTAGCTCGTGATATTTTAAAATTGAGTCCCTTGATTTTAAAATTAAGTTCTTTTAAGAGTTCTTTTAATTTTAAATTTGAGTTCTTTTAATTTTAAAATTTAGTTCCCTTAATTTTAAAATTTGAGTCCCTTTTATTTTAAAATTTTGAGTCCGGGTTCTTCTCTCTTTGGGAATTAAGTTCACTTTTCTAGCTGGCCATTTTTTTTATTTTTGAGGATAAAATTGGGCCATTAAGGGGAATGTATGGGTCATGCAAATTAAGACCCATGCAAACACAAGAGGGGAGAGGCAACACACTTAAAGGTGACAGGAATGGTGTATTCCCAAGAACGGGGTTGAATTGGGTATTAAAAAAATTTTAAGTCAATTTACCCCTATTTAAAAACCACAAGCAGTATTACACAACTTATGGTTAGTCTATGTAATCACAATAAAATCCGATATTCAAACATGCATATATTTAAATCATTCACAACAATCACAATAGATTATATATATAAATCTACAAGTGCTAGAAAGTAAAGAGTATAGGGAAGAGAGAGATTCAGACAATATTTTTATCGAGGTTCGGCCAATCTTGACTACGTTCCTGCCTTGAGCGAACCACCCAAGGATTCCACTATATGCTCACTTAACCGGGCAGAGCGACGCCGTTTACACTTCTCCTTACGGGGCAGAGTCTCCCCAGCTCACTTACCGGATTGAGCTAAACTGGTTCTCCTTACGAGGCGAAGTCTCCCCAGCTCACTTATCAAGCTGAGCCGAACCGGTTCTCCTTACAAGGCGTAGTTTCCCCAGCTCACTTACAAGGTTAAGCCAAACCATTTCTCCTTATGGGGCAGAGTCTCCCTAGCTTACTTACGGGCGAAGCCAAACCAATTCTTAATAATATTTTTTTTTTGTATAATAGAAATGCTTTTAAAAAAGCAGAGATGTAAAATATGAAGTTCTATATGCACTCTTAAATGATATGAAGTTAAGCTCAGTAGAATAGATGTATTATTCTCTCAAAAATAGTTTTCCCAATAAAGATGAGAGAGTGAAAATATTTTTCTCAAGATTGGGAGACCTTTCAAGTAAAGATATATATGATAAATATATGCTCAAGGCACTCTTTAATAACCCAAAGATTTTCTTAAAAAGGATTTTCAAAATGAAAATAGGAGAAGCTAGGGTTTATGCACAAAAGTATTTTTGCAATAAAAAGATTTATATATATGAAAGCTCAAATGCAATAAGACTTTTCAAGCACCTTATATATGAGTGTAAATATATGCTTAAGCCTTTTAAAATAAACCCATGAAGATTTTGTAAAACAAGAGAGAAAGAGTAGAAGAGTATAAATATGCTCTTGTTTTTTGAAAGGATGAGTGAAATCAAATAAATGCAATAAAAGCTCCTTCAAAAATCTAAGCTCAAAAGATGTTTTGAGTGAAATCAAATATATGCAATAAAAGCTCCTTCAAAAATCTAAGCTCAAAAGATGTTTTCTCCAAAGAATATTTTTGAAAAAAAGTGTAGGAGAAACTAAATTTTAAGCACTCCAAAAAATATTTTTGCAATGAAGAAATAGGATGGAGCTTTGATTTTGAAATAAAATGCCCAAAATATTTTAGAGAATTTTTGGCTAATCAAAAGCACTAGTTAAGCTTATGAGTGGGCTATATATAGACTTCCCCAAATTTTGACCGTTAAGGGACATGGAGGTCAATTTTTAAAATGCTTGATTAAAAATTAATGACTATCTTATGTTGAAAATTTAACCAACCCGAGAGGTTCAATCGACTGGGGGCTTCACTAATCGGTTGACCTTAAGCCAAAATTCAAATTTTGGAGAGGTTCGGTCGATTGAAGAGGGACCAGTCAACTGTCCTTTGACGAATTTCCAAACCGTGAGAAACAGCATGCCAACCTGAAGAACCGATTGGCCGGGTGAATAGTGCCAATCAACTGGACATTTTTAAGGCATATAGGCTAGTCAACTGGGGCTTCAAAATTGGTTGAAATGAATAGACCAGTCGGCTAGGGTTTTCGTGTTTCAAAATGGACCGATCGGTTGGGCTTTCAAAATCAAGCCAAAATCTTAATGTCGGTCGGCTGGGGCTTTGAGGCTTTGAATATGGCCAATCGACCGAGGCTTATAAAACAAGCCAAACCATGGTCGGTCAGCTAGGGCATTTAAAACAGAAAAGGGTCGGTCAACCAAGGTCAAATTATGGCTCTCGTAGCTAATATCATCATAACTCTTTTGCCGACTCTGAGCAGTTTTTATTATATCCCGTATGAGTTTAATTTCTTTAGAAGTCAATTGAATAATCTTCAATCCCATTCTTATAAGTTTACAATTTACCTGTTCTATACCTATCAAGCACTCACTGAAATTGTGGCATTTCGTAACGCCAACCCTCAATTCAACAATTCATATCCTACTTACTTAAACAAATAATAGTATTTTTACAATTTTCCAATCATTCAGGTTTTCCTATAAAACTATCATACAAATTACTCGGTAAAAATCACATTTCAATATGTAACACAATTTCACTGTACAGATAGTGTCTCCAGACTTTCAATGCTAAACCACTACCGCTAATTCCAAATCACGCGTCAGATAATTCTTCTCGTACTCCTTGAGTTGCAGAGAAGCATATGAAATACCTTTTCCTCATAGCATTAGCACACATCCAAGCCCTTATCTTAGCCACATCACTATAAATTACAGAAACTTCTTTTTCTGAAGGAACTATTAGTACTAGTACAGTGTTGAGCCGCTGCTTTTAATTTCTGGAAGATTTATTTGCATTCCTCTGTCCACTCATATCTTACATTCTTTCTAGTCAACTTGTCAACGGAACTGATAACCTAGAAAACCTTCCACAAATCAGCGGTAATATCCTGCCAATCCCAAGAAACTCTTGATCTCATAGACATTCTTCGGTTTGCCCAATTCACTACTACCTCTATCCTACTTGAGTCCATAGAAATACCATCCCTAGATATCATGTGCCCGAGATGTACAACTTGTTCCAGCCAGAACTCACATCACTCCACACCTGAAGTACCATCCTCAAATGATTTTCATGCTCCTCAGGACTCTTTGGATACACTAGATTATCATCAATAAACATTACCACAACAAAACAATCCAAATATTCATGGAATAATATGTTCATAAGGTCCATGGATTCAGCAGGAGCTTTAGTCAATCCAAAGGGCATAACAAAAATTTAAAATGATCATATCGAGTTCGGAACGCAGTCTTTGGAACATCCTTTGCCTTGAACCTCACCTAATGGCACCTGGATCAAAGATTAATCTTAGAGAAAACCCATGTTCCCTGAAGTTAGTCAAATAGATTGTCTATACGAGGAAGTGGGTACTTGTTTTTAATTGTTACTTGGTTTATTTCCTGGTAGTCAATACACATTCTTATCAACTCGTCTTTCTTTTTGACAAACAACATTGGTCCGCCCCACGGTGATACACTCGATCTGATAAACCCCTTGTCCAACAATTCCAGTAACTATTCTTTTAATTCTTTCAACTCTTCCGGAGTCATTCTGTATGGAGCCTTAGAAATTGGTGTCGTTCCCAGAGATAGCTTGATAGCAAACTCCACCTCACATTTGGGAGGTAACCCCAGCAAATCCTCCGAAAACACATTGGGAAATTCCCTTACTATTGGAATATCCTCTAATTTTAATTCTTCCTTTTGTGCTTCCTTCACACAAGCTAGGTACCCTTGACATCCATCCAAAAGTAGCCTTTTTTAACCTTAATGGCTAATAGGATTGGTGGCGAAGCGCGCACATACGATCCCACGAATCCATACTTCTACTCCTCGGGAGGTCCAAATACTACTTCCTTCTTATAACAATCAATACTAGCATAGCTAGGTGCTAGCCAGTCCATTCCCAAAATTACGTCAAGACCATACATGTCAAAAACCACTAGGTTAACCGGTAGTATTCTCCCCTGAATACTAATTGCATAATCTTTAAGAATCCTTCTACACACTACCACAGTCCTTATCGGAGTGGCCACTGATAAATCAACATTCAATGGCTGAGTTTCCCTCTTTTGTAATTCGATAAACTCCCTAGCTATGAACGAATGTGTTGCCCCTAAATCAGACAAAACAACAACTTTATTTGACAGAATTGAAATATTACCTGTCACCACATCATTTGCCTTTTCTACCTCTCCCAGCGTCAGAGAATAGACCCATTCCGGGCCGATGTTCCTCTGCTATCCTCTTCGAGATACCTGACCATCTCCCCGAAATTGATTGATGGGGGTGGCATTGATAAGTTGTGTACAACAGTCTCGTGTAATGTGGCCAGGGTGACTGCACCAAAAAAAGATGTTCGTCCTAGCCCGACATTTGCCCACATGTTTCCTGTTGCATTTGGGACAAGGAGGGCGTGATGGACTACTCTGCCAAGCTTGATTTCCACCACTAGTCTCTGGCCCACTTTGTTGTTGTTCCTCCTCCATGGATCCTGACTTGAACCGGCATGAAAACTAGGAGGCATGGGCATCTTCCTTTGAATTACCATCTCTACACTCCTCCGCAAACTGGTCTCCAACACCATGGCTTTATCCACCAGCTCTGAGAAATCTTGGACCTAGAACGCCACTACCTGCTCGTAGATCCCTTGTCTCAAACCGTTCTCGAACCTCCGTGCTTTCTTTGGTTCATTTGGGACCATGTATAGGGCAAAGCAAGACAACTCGATGAATTTGGTTGCGTACTATTTTATGGTAAAGTGTCCCTGGGTCAGATTCATGAATTCCTCCACCGTTGCATCCCTAGTAGATGTAGGGAAGTATTTGTCGAAGAAGATCTCTTTAAAATGGCTCCAGGTCAAAACTACAGGTCTTGGCCTTTACTCCTCAGCCAGCTTTATGGCTCTATGCCATCGCTTAGCCTCCCCAATCAACTTGAACATGGCATATTGAACCTTCTATTCCTCTGTGCAGCGTAGAACAATCAATAACTCGTCCATCTCCTGTATCCAGTCCTCCACAGCGATCAGGTTAGCTCCCGCTACAAACGTCGGAGGATTCATATGGGTAAACTACTCAATTGAGAAGCCCTGGTCTGCAAGTGGGTGATCTTGACCTCTGGAGTCTCACCTCATCTTTGCCCTAAGCTGTCGGGCTAAACCTTGCAGCAATGTGGAGGTATCAATGTCATCCTTGCTGGAAGTCCTGAAGTCATTATCCCCTCCAGCGTCCATCCATCCCGAACATACGACAATAAATACTTTTATTATAACCATACTGTTGGAACACGACCTATATCGTCTGTTAACTAGAACCATAAAATTCACTACACTCTCATACTAAAATACTTAGACTTCCTCCACACAATAATCTAGTACCCTCCAAATTCCTAATCTCAAGTTTCGATTTTATTGCTCAGAAACAAAACCGTTGACTATATGCCATAATTTTCTTGAAACCGTCCCCTTAGGAAAATAATAGAAAATCATCACAAAATTCTTGCCTCCAGACTGTTAGCCTAACTAGGTTTTTCAATCTTGTTTTGATGATAACAAATGTAGATGGTTTAACATGTATGTTGTTGAGTGATTCTATTTCATGTATATATAATCTCATCAGACACATTTGAAATGGATACAAGCTTGGAAATTAAAGAAAGTTAAGTGAAAGTTTCTTCAAAACGTCAAGCATCAAAAGACCAAAGCTTAAAGATAAAGAAGAACTCAATGAAAAGCTTGAAGTATCTTAAGGCTTGAAGATGAAAAGACCAAAGCATGGAGACTCAAAGTTTTCAAGAATAACAAAAAGTTTAGAAGTCTTTATGTAAGTGCTTTAATATTTAAATATCTTTTGAAATATTGTTGGAGCTCTTTAGGGGATGTTATATAGACTTAGAGACCTTTTAAAAACCCCGGAAAATGGTTTTATGAAATATCAAAACATATGAGCAAAACTAAATTTGAAAAATCAAAAAGGAAAAAACAGTTAATGGTCTGCCCAGCCGACTGACCAAAAAGAACTTGGTTCATTCAGCCGACTGACAGAAAAGAACAAAAAAAATATTTGTCCAGCTAACTAACTTAGCAAAGGAAAAATCACCCAGCTGACTCACAGCTAGCCGACTGACCCAAAATGAATTGTGTCTCTCCAGCCGACTGACAATTTCTTGAATTAATTTCTGAAAGATAGTAGGGTGTCAACTGCATGTCCAACCGACTGACCCTGTGAATTTGCACTACCCAGTCGCCTGTCCAGCCAACTGACTCCACAGGTTTTTGAATTTTTAAACTCCAACAGAACATTTTCAAAAATTGGTTTTTCAAAGAAGAATGTTGTAAAAACTTGGAGGACACTCAAAGTCACTTGGGGAATAAGGAAACTAAGCCTAGAACGCCTATAAATATTTCTTTAATCTCAAGATTTCAAAGAGACAAAAAATTACACAACACACTTGTATCAAATCTCTCAACCTCTTTAAAAGCTTTAAATTGCTCAAACTCTTGGTGAAGAGAGATCATCTGAATTGCTGTTGAAATACCAACTCAAGGTTCTCATATTGAATTTTCTCAAATCACAAAGGAACCCTTGGTAAATTCTACTCTTGAGCTTCAAGTCTATTTCTTTGTGGTATTTAAATTATTGAAGTACCTAGAGCTGAAATTGTACTAATCTACTCTGTTTTGAGAGTGCTTTGTACGCAGTATTTTCTTCATATTTTGTGTAGTTCTTGGACGATTCGAGGTGTTTGGATCATTGGCTAAGCAAGGGGACATTGCTTAGAGAGGCGGGTTCTAGCCTAATTAAGGAGTGACCGAACGAGGGAACATCGTTTGGAGAGGCGAGCTCTAGCCTAATTAAGAAGTGACCGAACGAGGGGACATTATTTGGAGAGGCGGGTTCTAGCCTACTAAAGGAGTGTGTAAAGGTTTTGTTCCACACGGTAAAGGAACTGCGGCAGTGGAACCCTTTGGTGGTTTGTCAAGGGTGAGGACATAGGCTATGTTGAAGCCGAACCTCGTAAAATCTTGTTCCTCTCTCTTTCCCTTACTCTTTACTTTCAGTACATATAAAATTGCGTGGATGGTTTAATTGATAAACATACAAACTACGTAATTTAGAAGTTAAATAAACTTAAGGTTCAATTTTGATTTGGGATTGCGGAAATCGAAAGGGAGTACGTTGGTTAAACCTTACTTCGCAAAAACCATACGGGAGTACGTTACTTGGTTAAACATCCAAAGATAAATTTACCAAGGGTTTATTTGAATTCTAAATATTTGGAAAGAGGGATTGGATACTGAAGAAGCAAATTCATTAATATAGGGTTTGATTCAAATTCACTACAGGGCTACAAACCAAACAAAAACTGAAAGTTAAATTGTTTAAAGTTTGATATTTATTAGAGTGTGTTTATATTCCAAGAGTACTGAATCTTGAATGCTTTCATCAATCTAAATAGTGTTGCAGTTATCTTAATCTTGACTTGGTTGTTTTGCTTTCCAATTGTGTTTGATTGGTTTGGATAGTGTGGTTGAAGATTGGATGTTTAAATGGTTGTGTTGTTGATTGTATAAAAGAAATCAAGTTGTTGTGTGTTTGAAAAATTAAACAAACAAGTCAAAGAATTGGTTAAAAAATAAAATAAGTTAAGTATTTTTCCAAAGGAATTAAAAGAAATTTTTTTAAAATCCCAATTCACCCCTCCCCCCCTCTTGGGAAGCTATCTTAATTTCAATTGGTATCACAGAGGGGTTATAACAAATCCTAACAAGTAGTTATAAAAAGATCTATATGACTAACTTAGGCATAGCTCCCTTTGGAGATGGACAATCTTCAACTAAGCCTCCTATATTTTGTGGTATAAATTACACTTATTGGGAAAAAAAAAAAGAATGCAAATCTATCTCCAAATTAGGAATTGGAAAGTATAGGAAGTTGTTATAGATGGAGATCAAATTCCTACTAAGATAGTAGATGGAAAACAAATCCCAAAAGAGAAAAGAGATGACCAATATAGACTATAAGATGCTGCAAGTTAGTTCTAGTACCATGAATGCTCTATATTGTGCTTTTAATGCAAATGAATTTAATAAAATAATGGCTTGCAAGTTAGCTAAGGAGATATGGGACAAATTAGAAGTAACATATGAAGGAACTATCGATGTTAGGGATAATAGGATCGATATGCTTACATGTGAATATGAAGCCTTTAGGATGAACCCAAATGAATCCATAACTAATATGTTCACTAGGTTCACTCACATAATCAATTCCCTAAATGCACTAGGAAAAACCTACACTACTTATGAGATGATAAGGAAAATTCTTAGATGGCTGTCACCTAAATGGGAACCAAAAGCCAATGCTATAACGAAAGGAAGAAATCTGAAAACCACTTCCTTAGATGAGCTTATAGGTTCTTTACTCACATATGAAATGACAATAAATGAAAAGAGTGGCAAAACTAAAGCCCAAGAAACAATAGGCTTCAAAGCCTCAAAGGAAAACTCAAGTAGTGAAAAAGAGATGGATTAAGATGAAGTAGCCTTCATATCTAAGAAGCTAGCAAAAATTCTAAGAAGGAAAAATAAATTTAAAAGAAAATCCAAATCTGAATTAGATGAAGAAGAAGAAGAAGTTAGCAAGAAATCAAAGAATAAAACTCCTATGTGTTACAATTACAACAAAGTTGAACATATTAAACCAAAATGTCCACTACTAAAGAAAGAATCTAAGAAGAAAAATAAAAAGGCCATGAAAGCCACTACTTGGTACATTATGAGTACAAGTAGTTCAGAAAATGAATCAAGTGACCAAGAGGTTGCTTATACATGCTTTATGGCTTGGGACAATGAGGAAAACTCCTCATCCAAACCCTTAGATAATTCTTGTAGTAATTCATCTAGTAAATCCAATGATGAGGGTATGCCATCTTATGATGAACTACAAAATGATCTATTCAAAGTATGTAAGATGCTTATCAAAGTAAATAAACAAAATGCTTCATTGAAGAATAAGAATGAAGGATTAATGAAAGAGTTAGAATCCCTTAGAAATGCTGAAAGAGAAAAGGATTCAAGGATCCAGAAAATAGAAAATAAGTATGAAGCTGCAATAAAAGAAATAGAAGCTAAAACTCTTGCAGAAAAAGAAAATGACTTGAAAATTAGGAAATTAGAAAGCAAGGATGAACAAATGATAGAAGACCTTCAATCCCTATCTTTTACGGTATATGAGAAAGATATGTATATTTCTGAATTAGATGATAGAATCATAAAATTATCTCTAGAGTTAGAGAAATCATTAAAGAAAGTTGACAACAAGAAAGAGATGGAGATAAACGATCTCAAGAGTCAAATCAAAGATAAAGATAAGATCATTTATAACTTCACTAAAGGAAAAAAAAAAATCTTGATAAGATGATTGGCTCACAAAGAATGTCATTGAACAAAGAAGGCATTGGTTTCAATGGAGTTGAAAATAAAAGGAAAAAGAATCTATACATGGGATAGTTCTCAAAAGGATCTAAAGACTATGCAAACATGTCTTCTAATACCTACACTAACATCATATGCTATCAATGTAAGAAAAAGGGGCATATAAAGTTTGAATGTCCATTTAAAAGAAAAGGTGTTAAAACAAAACAAGTATAGAAGATAAAAGAAACATCCCTTGTGAAACCTATCGGACCCAAAAAGGTATGGGTACCAAAAGTGAAATAATAACCTCATACAAACATAAAGAAAATAGCATTGTTGGTCCAAAATCATAGGATGATTTTTAACAAGGCTTAAACTTAAGAAAATATCAAATTAAGCTTATTACATAAGTATCTTGATTAAGAAGAAGATATTTTGAGAATGAAAGCCTATATACTACCTGCTTACATGCCTATATGATATGCTCCCTATTTATGTGATGTGCTGATATGCTATATGCTACATGACTTGACTTATATTGATAATTTATGGCTCACTATGTTGAAAATTTGAGCATGAGATTATTGCGTATAAGCATGGATTTTGATATGAGATTAATTCTTGACTATGCATGCTATTGATGAATCATATGGATAAACTTACTACTTTTACTATTGATATCTATGAGCTATGAAAGATATAACAATTATATTGGTATCCATGAGCTATGCATGATGTGATAATGACTTTGGTATCTATAAAGTGTTTTTGGCATCACATTTTAAAATTTTCAATTGGTATCAAAATTTAAAAGCTCACTTAGTATCACAATCTAAAAGTTCAATTTGTCTTTGAGCATGACAAGTATGATTATGTCTATGAGCATGGTATGACATTGATGATATTAGCATGATGTTGATATTTGATACATGACATGATTAAATGTTTTGAAACATGGGATGATAAATGCAAAGTTGGTAACAAAACTGAATGTATTGAACTCAGGGGGAGTTATAACTTACTGCATATATTATGATAATTTCCTTATTAATTAATTGATATCATGAATTAAATTTTAAATTTTAAATTAGTATCAAAAATTGGTATCTTGAATAATATCAAAGGGGAAAAAGCTGTTAGTAAAGATATTACACTTTATACATGTTATATTGAAAAATAATAACTTGAGTGTGTACATATGGTTGATATGCATGATATGCTCAGAATGTGTTGTTATTTTGTTTCTCTTTTTGATTGATGTCCAAAGGGGGAGAGTGTGTGAAAAGCAAAGATAAAAGTGTTTGAATTCCATGTATGGAATATGGAATGCATATGGAATGATGTATGGAATTATGATTATTTATGAATGGAATTATATCTATTTATGTGTGGAATGTTTATCCTTATAAATGATATGATTGAAAATGATGTATGTGCATCTAGGATGTATGGAAGACTAATGGAATATGGCATGTATGGAAGATTTATGGAATATGACATATTTATGATCTTGAGGATCTTGAGTATATAGATATCTATGACTTTAAGCACATAATAAGGAATGCATATAGTTAAGGGGAGTTTTATCCCTATCTTTGCTTCTCATTTGTCACCATCAAAAAGGAAGAGATTATTAACCTAACTAGGTTTTTCAATCTTGTTTTGATGATAACAAATGTAGACGATTTAACATGTGTGTTGTTGACTGATTCTATTTCAGGTATGTATAATCTCATCACTCACATTTGACATTGATACAAGCTTAGAAATTAAAGACAAGTCAATTGAAAGTTTCTTCAAAACATCAAGCATCAAAAGACCAAAGCTTAAAGATAAAGAAGAACTCAATGAAAAGCTTGAAGTATCTTAAAGCTTGAAGATGAAAAGACCAAAGCAAGGAGACTCAAAGTTTTCAAGAATAACAAAAAGTTTAGAAGTCTTTATGTAAGTGCTTTAATATTTAAATATATTTTGAAATATTGTTGGAGCTCTTTAGGGGATGTCATATGGACTTAGAGACCTTTTAAAAACCCCGAAAAATGGTTTTATGAAAGATTAAAACATATGAGCCAAACTAAATTTGAAAAACCAAAAAGGTAAAAACAGTTAATGGTCTGCCCAACCGACTGACCAAAAAGAACTTGGTTCAGTTAGCCGACTGACAGAAAAGAACAAAAAAAATATATTTCCAGCCGACTGACTCAACAAAGGAAAAATCACCTAGCCAATTGACCCAAAATGAACTGTGTCTCTCCAGCTAACCGACCATTTCTTGAATTAATTTCTGAGAGACAGTAAGGTGTCAGCCGCCTGTCCATTCAACTAACCTTGTGAATTTGCACTACCCAATCGCCTGTCCAGCCAACTGACTCCACGGGTTTTTGAATTTTTAAACTCCAACGGGAAAATTTCAAAAATTTGTTTTTCAAATAAGAACGTTGTAAAAACTTGGAGGACACTCCAAGTCACTTAGGGAACAAGGAAACTAAGCCTAGAAGGCCTATAAATATTTCCTTAATCTCAAGATTTCAAAGAGACAAGCAATTACACAACACACTTGTATCAAATCTCTCAACCTCTTTCAAAGCTTTGAATTGCTTAAACTCTTGCTGAAAAGAGATCATCTGAATTGTTGTTGAAATACCAACCCAAGGTTCTCATATTGAATTTTCTCAAATCACAAATTCTACTCTTGATCTTCAATTCTATTTATTTGTGGTATTTAAATTATTGAAGTACCTAGAGCTGAAAATGTACTAATCTACTCTGTTTTAAGAGTGCTTTGTACGCAGTATTTTCTTCATATTTTGTGTAGTTCTTGGATGGTTCGAGGTGTTCGGATCGTTGGCTAAGCAAGGGGATATTGTTTAGAGAGGCGGGCTCTAGCCTAATTAAGGAGTGACCGAACGAGGGGATATCATTTGGAGAGGTGGGCTCTAGCCTAATTAAGGAAAGACAGAATGAGTGGACATCGTTTGGAGAGGCGGGCTCTAGCCTACTAAAGGAGTGTGTAAAGGTTTTGTTTCACCTGATAAAGGAACTGTGATAGTGAAACCCTTTGGTGGTTTGCCAAGGGCGAGGACATAGGCTATGTTGAAGCCGAACCTCGTAAAATCTTGTTCCTCTCTCTTTCCCTTACTCTTTACTTTCAGTACATATAAAATTGCATGGATGGTGTAATTTATGAACATACAAACTATGTAATTTAGAAGTTAAATAAACTTAAGGTTCAATTTTGATTTGGGATTGCGGAAACCAAAAGGGAGTACATTGGTTGAACCTTACTTTGTGGAAACCGTACGGGAGTACGTTACTTGGCTAAACACCCAAAGATAAATTTACCAAGGGTTTATTTGAATTCTAAATATTTGGAAAGAGTGATTGGATTTTATATTGAACATCATATTGAAGAAGCAAATTCATTAATATAGGGTTTGATTCAAATTCACTACAAGGATGCAAACCAAACAAAAACTGAACGTTAAATTGTTTAAAGTTTGATATTTATTGGAGTGTGTTTATATTCCAAGAGTACTAAATCTTGAATGCTTTCATCAATCTAAATAGTGTTGCAGTTATCTTAATCTTGACTTGGTTGTTTTGCTTTCCAAATGTGTTTGATTGGTTTGGATAGTGTGGTTGAAGATTGTATGTTTAAATGGTTGTGTTGTTGATTGTAGAAAAGAAACCAAGTTATTGTGTGTTTGACAAATTAAACAAACAAGTCAAAGAATTGGTTAAACAATAAAAGAAGTTAAGTGTTTTCCAAATGAATTAAAAGAAAGTTTTTTAAAATCCCAATTCACCCCCCCCCCCCTCTTGGGAAGCTATCCTAATTTCACGAGCTATAAGACAAAACCCAATACCCCTTTCCTATCCTTTCCTTAACTCATTCATATACTCTTGTAGTATATTCTACTATAGTCTGTAGAACCTAGTAACCTAATCTTTGATACCACAATTGTAGCGCCCCGGAAAAAAAAAATAGAGCACATACATAAATTAACGTTGTCAACGTACGGCAACTCTGATACCATAACTGTACTTTCCCAAAATTACAACACATACTACACAAATGCCTAAAATCCCAAATTTGTAAATATTCAAAAACCTTGTAGGGTCCAAAGCATCCTTGTGTTTAATTTAATTGACAAATAACGGAAGTGAAATATTTTTCTACTATCATACCTACCAGAGTACTTACCCAACTATGACTTCTACAAGTTCCAAAATAATACATATGTCCACCCCAAAATGTCCAAAAATGGCTAATGTAAACCATACAGTATCTTGCCCACACTCACCCTCAGCGAGATCGTCTAAGTCTCGCCATTGATCTCCTAGGCTTGACTCCCTGAAGGCCCTGAAAATTTGATATATTTGTTGGGGTGAGACACCTCTCAGTAAGATGGAATACATTATTATCAATGTGTGGTAGATGAGTTTTATTATACAATCATTTAAATACTTTTCTTATATTATCCAAAAATAAATATGACGTCAATATAAATAAATCACATCTATAAAATTCATAACACCGATATCACAGCAGTTTGTAATAAACCTACTAACGTATGTTTTACAGCATATCACAGATAATATGTTGCAGTTCCTAATGAATCTACACATTACATAATCCATTCATAACTAACAACCGCTAAGATTGAGGCGTCTCATACCGCCATCCCCTAATCTAGCCATTCATATTGGGCACTCGCTGATAGGCATCTCGTTTCGTCGTCCCTCAGACCAGCAAGCCTTGGACTAAGGTCCCCAGGATCGCGGCATTTTGCCTCACCGTCCCCCTCTGTCTTTCCTTACTTTTATCGGGGCATTTCGTGTCGCCATCCCTCGTTTCCTTTCTTTACGTTTAATGGGCCATTTCATGTCGCCATCCCTTATTTCCTTTTCTTTTACCATAATTACTAAAAAAAACATCAGTATTTTCATTATTTCCAATCAAGCATATGCCCATGTCAATTATCATTTATATAACTCAGTTTCAACCGTCACTACCTTAATTTGGTATAAAAGTCACATTTCTGTACATACTTACACCACAGTATAAATTCACAATTCTGCTTATATTTGTAACTCAATATAACTCACATCTCACAAATCAATGCAAAGTCTATCATACCACGAAATAGAATTAAACCTGTTATTTCATAATTAACGGAGTTAAACTGTCATATTCAAATACCCATATTGAACCTGTCATTTCATAATTTCATAGTAATCCCAATATATATATATATATATATATATATATATATATATATATATATATATATTCATAAATCAACTTAGCAACACATACTCATAGTATAATGTCGTTACAGCTCAACAGATCCATTTAAAAATTTATTATTAATTTATCCCATGCCACACATTTTACATTAAATTATAATTAAATAATATGGCTGGGAAAAGTACGTTTTTCTAAAAATTCTGTTCGATCGTCTCTGAAATTTTATTTAATTTTGAACATGCAATTTCAAAAAGTGAAGACGCCCAACCTACTCACCTGGTTTTTCCCAAATACATATATAATAACTAAAAAAAACATTGTTTCCATATGCCTAAATAATTTAGGAAACTCGCTAGAATCAAATTCCCATAGTTTGATTTATTTCCAAAATATTCCCAAAAGATGCTATAATCAAATCCCGGCAATTTAATTTAATTCGGCCATATTTTAATTAACTTAATGCTAATTAAATTCAAGTACTTAAATTTAATTGAAAGTATTCTAAAATAGACTGACATTATATATCCCCTTACCTTATCCTAGGAGTGGTGTCTACGATGCCCAAACCATGAAATCTCCCCGATTAAAACGTTGGTGGCCAAAATTGAAATCCAGGGATATTTTTCGTTCTTCAATCGATGTAGGGTTTGCCGAGAAAATTGAGGAGAGAGAGAGAAGCATGAGAGAGAGGGGTAATGATTTATTTAATTATTAATTAATTAATTATTTATTTATTTATTTATTTACTTTTTTTTTGGAACCACTATAATACTGGTTGTTTTTTTATGGGAAATGATATTTTATGCAAAGTAATTGGTATTGAAAATGTCAAAATCAAAATGTATGATGGTGTTGTGAGAACCGTATGTGATGGAAGACATGTACCGGAACTAAGGAAGAATGTAATTTCATTAGGCACTTTAGACTGTAATGGATATAGTTACAAGTTTGAAAGTGGGAAAATGAAAGTGTGTGAAGGCGGTTCGATAGTGATGAAATGGGAAGAGGTAAAGGGAAATATCTATGCACTGTAGGGTGTTACAATTGTAAGTGGAGCTGCAGTTACAGAATCTGAGTCAAATGTTTTCTAGCATATGCAGTTAGAGCATGTGGGTGACTACATGTATTCATATGTTTGGGGACCAATGAGGATGACATCATGGGGTAGACATATATTTTTCATGGGTGTATCACGAAAGGTCTTGGTTTATCTCATGCAGCATAAGCCTAATGTGTTCCCCAGGTTTAACTCGTGGTTTAGGTAGAGAAACAGATCAGAAGAGAGTTCCTCAAGTCAGACATTGGGACTGAGTACATTGGTTTCGCTTAAGAAGTTTGTGTGAGCAGGGCAGGTTATATGCAGAGCTTGCAAGATACTTCTTGGTGAAGTCAGTGAGTATAGAGCATTTCTCATGTGACTGATTGCAAAAGGTATCACTAGATAGGAGAGTTGTAGGTGAATTGTGGACAGGTTTTGCAAGATACTACTCGGGTGTAAGTGGATGTCCACTGGTGCACTATTCTAGTAATAGAGGATCTAGGCTTGGTGTTATGTCCGAATAGTACATCTTTCTGGGGTATAAGAAAGGTGAGTACAAGTTGGGTGATCTTGTGGCAAAAAAAGGGGTGATCGAGGACATAGATTTTGGTAAGAAAGTCATGGGACAGCGTACTTAGGTTAAGGAAGAGAAACAAATGCTAGAAAATTGCGATAGCATAAAACATGTAATTTAGGTGGAGTTAGATACTCAGGGTATAAATGCAGGGGGTTCTATCTCAGGTCAATAGTATCATAATATAAATGAGCATGTGATGCAGTTGGAGCAACAGACTCAGGGCAAAGATGACATTGTTCATATTGCAGGGAGTTTTAGCTCGGGAGACCAGCAGGATCACGGTGGGCCCAGGTGTACTATCATACCACCACTCAAGTATAAATTTGGCATTCTAGAGTTGTGTACATTCATTACTACCAACAGCATGGTTCCTACTATTTTTCAAGTTGAAGTACACAGCAAAGGGAAAAATAGAAGGATAAGTGTTATAGTGGAGGAAATGGAAGTATTGCATGAGAACCAGGTGTGGGATTTGGTAATGCTTCTAGTGGAGAAGAGGGTGATAGGATGCAAGGAGTGATGTATCTGTTATGTGTGAATGATATGTTATTGGATGGGAAGACTTTGACTGAGGCTAATTAGTTGGAAACTCTGTTGAAAGGTTTTGATGTAAATATGTTGGGTACGATAACTAAGGGTCTTGGTTTGATGATTCACATAGACAAAGCTGCAGGGAGATCAGTGGTATTTTAGGGTGGCTTTGTGGACAAAGCTGCAAGGAGATTGGTGTTATCTTAGGGTGGCTTTGTGCACGAAATTGTAGGGAGACTTTGTTTTCCGTCTGAGGGGGGGTTCTATGGATAATCAATATAAAATTTCTACCGCTTGGTACCCAAGGATGGGTTGTGATGCCCGGGATATGTCAAAGGTCCCCCATGATGATGTAATGGGCTATATCGGCATGCTGCAGAGTGTACCGTTAGTCATGAGATTTTTTGAACACTATGCAAAGGGTTTTGGTGATAGAAGGCTTGTAGCAACTTTTGTGTTTACTATTGTAGGAATGCCTTGTTGGAAGCCTAAGGTGAAGTCTTCGGGTGTAACATCTATAACTGAATCAGGGTTGATAGTAAAAGCTAAAGCTGCCATTGGCAAGTTTATGCTTTGTTGCTTGGACTTGGTGTTTGTCTCCAATTACAAGATGGGAAATGGTCCCAATCTAACATCCCAAGTTCAAGGTGGAGTAGCGGGTTCATGTTTTTAGTTGATCCTAAGGGGCATATATTTGCCAAGGTGGAGATTTTTGTAAATTGTGGCTCACATATTGAGTGGAAAGCATACACAAAATGAAAGCATGAAGGAAATCAAGCAGCAGTAGGGGAAATCGTCGATGGTTTGGAGCAAGATTTCAGACAATTACATTATGTCTAAAACCGTCGACGATTTGGCTTGTCCCAGCGCAAATTTCAAATTTTAAAAGGGAAACATTATTTTGGTTAAGGTTTGGAGGGAAAACCTCTGAGAACTCTATTTATATGTCATTTGTTATGTATTTAGAGAGATGGTTGGTGTTGATTGTGAGAATTAAGAAGGTTCATGTATTGCTCTTGTAATTTACACAAGAAGATAGTGAATCCTTACCGTTTGCTCCCGTGGATGTAGGCATTATCGAACCATGTAATTCCTTGTGTTCTTGTGATTGTTAATGCTTTCATTAATTTGTTGTGGTTGTGGACTATTCCTTGTTTTTACCGTTAAAGTGCTGCATTGTGTGTTTGATTCTTTACACACAAATATATATTTCGTTGTGCATATTTAGGGGTTTTACACAATAATATTAAATTCAAATGGAGGTTAATACATGTACAAAAAAGGATATCATTGAAAAATATCAACATTAGAATATTGAAGAGAGAAATTTTAGGATCAAGTGACGGGAATTGTTAGCTTCATAAATTATGAACCCAAACACAGTAGACAAGAGGTTAACTTCAAAGAGAGACCCTTAGTTAGTACCCATTTAAGGCTGTAGAAAAGCATTTGTAATTTAAATGTAGAGACATAAAGTCCTTGTATTGTGGGAATTGTGACACTAAACAATTGTAGAACGACATTCTCGACATTCAAGTGGTAGATAATCAAAACACAGCTCGAACAATGGTGCACTTTACAATAGGCATCATAGTCCATTCCCTTTGTCTAATTGTATCTCTTCATTGCCAAATGTGATGCATAGCAATAAACTAATTAAATATTTTTTGATTTCATTTGATTCTTAGAGAAACCAAAAAAAAACCATTTCCAACCACCAACATTTTGAGGAGAAGAGGCTGGAACTAGAGTACATATGCTATTAGAAATAATAGCTTAGAACTTATCATTAATAGCCTACGACAAATTAAGAAAGTTGATGCTTAAGCTTAACATGTGGGTAAATATTGGAGGAATCCTCATCAAATGGTACAATAGCTAAGAACAGTAGTCTTTGGCTTGAACTTGGTATTCATAGGTTAGGTGTTGGTTGATGAAGGTGTGATTGTTAACTTTCATCCATATTTAAGCTAATGCGTGGTGGATCGACTAGTTATGAAGATGGTCCAATTAGAATTGTCTGATAATTTTGCACTTAATATTAAATTCAAAGGGAGGTTAATAGCCAAGAAGAGATTTAGAAGTCCTAACACCCTAAAGCACCTATTCCAAGAATGGTTATATGAACTTATCCTCTGTGTGTGTGTGTGTGTGTGTGTGTGTATTCCATTTTCAAAATAAATATTTTTGGAGAAAAAAGGCAAAAAATAGCTAAACTTTTACTTGCAGCAACAAGTGGTCAACTTTCTATAGAGGGCGATTGACCGGTCTGTGTTGAATTTGATTTTTCAATTTTTACAAAACTTTAAGCTTTCTCTTATCCCTTCCCCCATTTGAGAAGACTTTCATGGAATTCATGCATAGGTAGAAGGCCCATGAGAATTCAACTACTTTTTGCCCACTCAAATCCTCAAACAATCACTTAAAACAACAACAACAACAAAAATAATAATAATAATAATAATACAAGTAAAGAAAATTGAAAGGTTTTTTTTATTGTTGTGGCTGAATCTACTATGGCAGACAGCCCACATATCCTTCAATGGGGGAATCAAGCCACCTGTAGTCCTAAAAATGTTTTCAAAATGAGTTTTTAGAAAACATTTTGGTGCATGTTTTGAAAAATCCCTTAAAAATACTTGAAAACTTGAATTACTAGGTGATTACTTTGAAAATTGATTTTTTTTTATAAATAAATAAATAAAATAACTTCAAAGTTTTGTGAATTTTTGGTCAGAAAACCACAAGCCCACCTTGAAATCTTGTGTGAAACTTGGAAAACACCCAAAAGCCGCATCATGGGTGTATGACTCTTAAGTATTTTTAGAAAATATTATGAAAAACTTGAAAACTTTTTGAAGAACTTGAACTAGTTTACTTAAAGCATGAGAAAACTTGGTTTTTTTAATGGGAAAACAACAAAACCCATCGCATAAATAGCAGTACACTCGACCAATTACACCCAAGTGGGTGTAGAGACCCAAAACATGCAAAATCCTAGAAGAAATTGGGAAAATAACTCAAAAGTTAGAATTTGGATGGGATTGGTCGACTACCTACAGAGACCGGTCGACCGCCTATTTGGACGCAAAACAATTTGGTGGTAAAAAGGGTCTGTCGACTGCCTCAGTTAGATGTTCTCTCTATATATATACATATTGTCTTAACTTTTATTTTTTTTATAATCAACTTGGTCTTTACTTTGGAAGGTAAAAAATGACTATTGACAAGGTGGTTAAGTAGATTACCAAGATAAGGTTTAGTAAAAGAAGTTCATGAGGCTAGTAAGCCTCTTTTAAGTACTAATGGAACCATAGAAGAGTGTCTCAATTGAACCTTCCTAAAGTCAAGGATGTAGGGTCTACACTCGTGGTTCTAGCAAGTTTTATGTATGGTACTTTTAAGCTAGTACCAAAGTTCTACTCAAGAGAGGAGACAATAAAATTGTTGCACAAACATATTGTGAAGTATTAGGGTGTCCCCTAAGACATCATTAATTACCAAAACACAAGATTCACAGAAAAATTCTTGACAAACTTGACATCACTTTAAGCTATTATCCACTAACATATTGATAAAAAAAAAATCCAATAGGATACTAAAGGAGTGCTTACTCTTTTTTATTTCAAACAAAAGAATCAGATGCAACTACTTGGCATGACTCAATTTTGTTTTAATGCTTAACAGAGCTTAACAACCAATAGGAGTATTTTTAAACTTGTTATAGACTAACAACCTCATTTACCTGACATAATGTATGAGTATGAGTGATACAAAAGAAAGAATATATGAGTGTATTCTTCAAAAAATAATGGAACTAGAATGGGCCTACCTAGAGATAGCTTTAAAGTTGATAAAAAAAAAAAATGTGAGTTGATCAAGCAAGAAGTCGTTGCACTTCAACGTGGGTGACTTCATGCTGGTTAAGCTCCACTTGTAACATATCAAATCACTATGAGTTCGAGACAAGTGACTACTTTAAAAAATATAATGGATCAATCCCTATCTTTGCAAAAGTTAGGAAGATCTCTTACAAGGTTGAACTATCATCTTGGATGAAGGTGCATCTTACGTTTCATGTTAGCTGCCTAAGGTCATCCATTGCTAAAACTAAAGATTTAACCTAAAGTTAATCAATTAGAGCCCCATTGAAGATCTCGCAACCAGAAAAATGAGATGTGAAAAATCCTTACAAACGAAGAGTTTTCTACATCATTGAGGCAAAAGGTCCATGAGTTCTTAGTGAACTAAAAGGGCCTTGAGGATAAAGAAATCAACTGGCAGAAGACGTACAACTAATTGTTTTTGGAAAAAGTTTAAAAGTACCTAGCGTCAATGTCCACAATGATATCAACTACATAAGTTGGGAATAATATTGCAACTCAAACTTGTTCAGGGGATTATGTTTACATGTGATTAGTTATCTTGTATATCTTGGTTTGGATAACCACAATGTAAATATTACTATAGTATTTATTCTTTAAGAAGGATAATTGCCTTGGAGAAAATAGGGAGGCCATGAGTTGATGTTTCCTAGTGGCTAAGTGAGAAAAAATTGGGAGCACTCATTTCAAATATGTATAAAAAAACATTTTTTATCTTGTCAAGCACCATGAACATCTCAATCAGATACAAATTATGCTAATAGTCTATAGTTTCATAAATTCAACAATAAATATGATGATATGATTTATATATTTTAAATTATAAAAAAGCCTTCACATTTTTCATTTCTTTTTCTGTTAGTTTTCCAAAGAATTATAAAAATTTGGCTTATTTTTTGGTTTTCAAGATTCTATTAAAAAGGTAGAAAATAAAGAGTGTGTTAAAATGTTCAAAACAATTTTTAAATTTTTATTTCTAGAATTAAAAATAATTACAAAAATTTTTTTTTTTTTTTTTTTTTAAGTTTTCAAAAGTTGTATAAGGTATTATTTTGGAATAATGGATTTTGGAGTTTGAATTTGAACTTCTGTGGATTTAAAAGAAATTATATGCATAATCAATACAAATTAAAGTGTAAATCTAAGTTTCATGCTCCCATACATAAAGTAAGAGATAGAAATTTAAAAGAATAAAAAAAAATATTTCTTCCTCTCCCATAAATATTTGAAAATTTGAAAAACAAGGTAGCATTTTTTTTAATTATTTGAAAAATGAGAAATGAAAAATAAATCTATTTCCACAAGCAAATAGTGTAAAAAATATTTATTGTCATTCATTTATTTCATAACAATATTGTAAAATAAAATTCTAATTAAAATTCTAGTAATTTTTTTGAAAAACTAAAATTAAAAATGAAAATTTTTTTGCCACAACTAAACAAAACCTAATATACTTTAAATATTAAATATCAAATATAAATAAAGGAAATTATTTTCCATAACATTTCTATTACAAACAGCAAAATATAAAAAGTGGTCACACGCTACAACACTATGACCTTTATGTTTTGAATGCCATTTTGTGTGTACAGGAGCCAAATGTTTAGCCAATTATCAAGCCCACAGGGCAAGAATGGAAGGGCTTAAATGTCCAAATGCCACCAATATGATGAGTGTATTTATAGTGTTGTGGAAAATAAGGGTAGTCTCTCCCAATAATACGCAGTGGAATGAACATTGTATAAAGGATCACACATACATACTTACAACAAATAAAATGGTGGCAAACAGAAAACATTCCACAACCATAGCAATATAAAGAGAGTAATAATAAAGGCAACAACACCAGGAATTACGTGGTTCGGTAAAGCCTACATCCACTGGAGCAATCGGTAAGAGATTTCACTATGAAGATCAAAGATTACACACTACAATGATCTTCTCTCCTTCTGTCACCCTCTCTCACTGTCTTACATGTTGAAATATGCTCAGAATGACATATATGACAACCCCTCGGAAGTTTCCCTTTGAATACCCAATCACTCCAACGTTCAAATTCAAAATTTAAATTATTTTTCATAATATTTAAATACTAGTTGATATGTATTTCTTCCTTTTAAAGCTTGTCTTGATTTTTTTTTTCCAAGTTGGCAAGCATCACAAATTTTATCTTTAATAAACTTTGTATTAGGTAAACCTTTTACTAAATTCTTCTTAGATAGCTTAGATAGAAGATCCATGCTTGCATGCTCTAATATTCTATGCCAAAGCCAACTATTTTCACTTATGGCAGCCAAGCAAATTACATCTTGAGAAATTAGACTATCAAGATTTATGCAATACACATTGTTCATTCTATATGTTGTGAATAAAATTTCATGATTCTTAGGATTTTGTATTATGCATTTGTCCTTCTTAAAAATTATGTCAAACCCTTTGTCACTAAGTTGACTAATACTTAAGAGATTGTGCTTTAGACCATCGACTAGCAAAACATCATCAATGGTGAGTGAGGATTCTTTACCTATCTTACCGATTCCGACAATTTTGCCTTTTGCGTTGTCACCAAAAGTTACATATCCTCCATCTTTTTGAGTGAGGGTGGTGAATTTTGATCTATCTCCTGTCATGTGTCTTGAACATTCGCTATCCAAGTACCATTTTTATTTTGATGGAGTGCATCTAAAGCAAACCTTTTCATTGTGTGCATGGAGCACACGTTTTCCATCCCTTGTTCACTGGATTCGTTCTCCGATTCTCTTGAGCTTGTGTTATCCCATGTTGCTTTCATTGCTAGCTTTTTCTTCTTCTTTTCTTTCTTGAGCTGAGGGCGCTCCAGTTTGATGTGTCTGACCTTTTTATAATGGTAACAAGTAGGTGGATCATTCTTATTTTTGTTGTCCTTTTTACTAGTTCCACCTTTTTTAGTTTTTGAACCTTTGAATTTTCTAGTGAATTTCTTGTTTCTTTTGAAGAATTTTCCAAGTCTTTAGTTATAAATGCTAATTTTTCATCATCTAATGCACTAGTTTCATTCTCTTCATCACTTGTACTTTCTTTATAAGCTTTAAGAATTATGGATTTCTTATTTTTATTTTCAATGTTCCTTTCTTTCATAGCCATTTCATAGGTGACAAGTGATCCTATGAATTCATCTAGTGAGGTTGTTTTGAGGTTTCTACCTTCCGTAATTGTTGTAGCTTTAGGTTCCCATATAGGAGGAAGTCCTCTAAGGATTATCATTTCATAATTTGTGTAATTTGAGAGGGTTTATTATTTGAGTGAACCTAGTATACATATTAGTGATGGTTTAATCCGGGTTCATCTTGAAAGCCTCATACTCGCTTGTAAGCATGTCGATTCTACTATCTCCAACATCTATAGTTCCTTCATAGGTTACTTCTAGTTTGTCCCAAATTTCTTTGGCTGACTTACATGTCATGACCCTATTAAACTCATTAACATCTAAGGCACAATATAATGCATTCATAGCACTAGATTTTTGTAAAGACCCAAAAATTTAAATTATGAAATTAAAGAAGGAAAATAAATTTTATATAGGAAATTCACAAGGCCTCGTCGATGAGTGCCCTAGGCTCGTCGACGAGTGCCCTGGGCTCATTGACGAACTTCCTTCTATGACCCATCGATGAGGACACATGTCTCGTCGATGAAGAGAAAGTGAGAGTAAGATTACAAGACATTCAGGTTCGTCGATGAATTCATGGTCTTCATCAACGAACTCTCTTCTTCGGCTCGTCGATGAGTCCACGTGTCTCGTTAACAAAGCCACATGGCCAGCCACCTATAAATATGGGAAAATCAAATTTTTGGTGAGATCTCAGCTCTGGTTTTCTCTCCCTCTCTAGAATTTTGGTTTCTCTCACTTCTCTCTAAGATTTCGGCTTCGTTTTTCCCCGGTTCGACGATCAGAAGTTACCACAATGATCCTAGGGAGATTCTTTATAGCTTAGCTAGAGCAGAATTTTGATTTGAGAAGTTTAGGCACCATCATAGGTTATTTTAAAGTTTTTGTAGTTATCAGGCTTTTCTAAACTTAGATTTTGTATAAGATAGAAATATACTAGTGTTTGAGTTAATTAAAATAGGGTGTTGTAATTTCAGGGTTTGGGTTTCCAAACACCACGGGCATGGGTTGAAGATCCCAGGAGGTGTTTCCTCAGACTCGGAAAATATTGATAAATAATTAGTAGTTTAGAATTTTATGGATAAAAGATAAAGGTGAGCTTAGGGAGAAGATAAATATAGTTATTATTCTTAGTTGGATTATTGAAATTGGAAATATATATATATATATATATATATATATATATATATATCGGGAGTTTGTGTAGTACACTATGGGCGTGAGGATAGAGTTGAAGTTAGGCCTTCCAGTTAGTCAGGTAAGGGAAATATGCTATGCTAGTAATTTTAGGAATTTTATCAGTAAAATGTATGTATTTTGGGATATGAATTTTGTATGAAATTATGTGTTTATAGGGAAAATATTACAGATTATGAATTACTTTTATTATCATGAAAATACATATTCTAATACAGGGGTTGTATTTATTTAGTTTTGTGATATGAGTTAATAACATATCAGCACATAATTTATACAACTTTTAGAATATCAAGATTTACAGTATATGCCCAGAAAAATATTTTATAGCATTTACAAAATACCATGATATATAGATTTCAGAACTATAATATTCATATATTTCAGTTATTCAGATACTACAGTTTGTTCAAATCAGTTATTACAATGTTATGGTATTTCAGTTGAAACAGAATTATGATAAAACAGTAAGATATATATTAAACAGTATTATATATTATCAGACCATGAATGGACAATTCAGATTACAGAGCACGGTACCGTAGCTATTTCATATCAGAGTGCAACCACATATCTCATATAGTGTGTGGATTTATTAGCAGTCGATCGTGCCTTGGAAGGTGTTGCAGACTCCCCGGTAGTCTGGGTTGAGGTGGCCAATTTGACTAGGGAGATTCAATTGACTTATCTTGGTAGGCCAACCAGCATTAACTCTCACCTATGGGCCGCACAACCCTTTCAGGAGGGGGTTAAATTATGACATACAGCCATCCAGGGAAGTTTTCACAGTTATGTATACATATAGATTTACAGAAAAATAGCGGATATATTTATAATTACTAAAAATATGATTAAATAGAAAATTCAAAAACAGTTGTACTTTAAGCCACATTAATGTGAGTTATACTGTATATTATTTTACATGCTATGTCAGTTTCAATTGTTTAACAGTATATTATTCATGTAAATTTAGCTACCATACATCGGTAATAGCATATTTTGTCTTACTGAGAGTTGTCTCATCCTAGAAATTTAACATTTTTCAGGTGATCCAGTTAGATGAGAAGATTGGGCTCGGAGATAGAGAGGATATTTATATTGCCTTGTTAGGAGGGTAAGTATTTTGGGGAGTGTGTTTATTAGTAGCATCTACGAGGTTTGGTGGAGGATATTTGGAAAAGATGTATATGTATATATGGTTTGGGTAAATACTGAATTCTGGTATTGTATTTATGAATGTATGACTTTATGTTTTCTATTGCATAGGTGTGTCATTACGAGCAGGGATTCCTCGGTACCTATTCAAGTATCGAGATTTTATAGTAGGTCCTTATCAGTTCGATATCAGAGTGATATTAATTTATAGCATATAGTTGTATAAAAAAAATGGCATAAATTTTCTGGTCATTATAGTTTCGTATCAGAGCCTAGGTTGCTAGGTTCCACAGACTATAGAGTATAGCAAAAAACATTACCAAAATATTGGAATATAAATTTTGAGAAGGATAGAAATTGGGATAGAACAGAATTATAATGAATTAATGTTAAGAAATTAGGATGAGAATTTAAGGTTCTATTTTGCAGTATGGAATTCGAATTTCATGGTGGTTTCTGTGCTTCTTGTAGGGTGACGGTTTCAAGAAAACCACAGTAAACTATCGTCGGTTTATATTTCCATATGATAGGACTAGGCCTTAAATTAGTAATAGGTGGTATGAGGATATTTTAGTTATATTAATGTAAGGATAGCATTATGAGATTTGGATTCTCAGAATAATTTGGAATTATTACAAGATGGACCTTGCAGGTAGTAGTGCTCACACTAGCGGCGATGATGGTGCAGGGCCATCTAGCATGTGCAGTGGGCATTCAAATGCTGGTTTGCGCAGTGTGGCTCAGCAGGTTATGACTGAGATTGCATGGAGCTCCAGGGAGCAGGGAGGCCCGTCTACAACCTTAGGGTGTACAATAGAGAAGTTTACCAAGATGAACCCTTCAATGTTTTTAGAAGGAGCAAATCCTACAGTTGTTGAGAACTAAGTGCCGGAGATCGAGAAGGTACTAACGGTGCTCCACTGCACCGATGTGCAGAGGGTCCTTTATGCCATGTATAAATTGACGGTGAGGCCAAGAGATGGCGAACAACTACGAAAATATTGGAGAAGTAGAGGCCCATACCAATGGCTATGACCTGGAGCCAATTCAGGGAGATATTTTTCTACAGATAATTTCTTGCTACCATCAGAGAGGCTAAGGTAGTAGGATTTCTGAATTGACCTAGGAAAATCTCACAGTTCAGTAGTATGTGACGAAGTTCATTGAGCTGTCACACTTTGCCCCCTACGTCGTTCCATATGAGGTTAAAAAGGTAAGGATGTTTGAGGGGCTTGAGGTGAGAAATATATGAATAGGTGGCTCTTGTAAAGATGTAGGACTTCTCTGAACTGGTTGACAAGGTCACAGTGGTAGAGGAGAGTGAACAGAGAGATATGGAAACACGGATCCATAGAAAGAGGCCCACACCTCCAAGTTTCCGGGCGGGTTCCAGCCGAGGCTCATGGAGAGGAGACTGGTATGGCGAAGATCAGAGCCAGATGATGGGACATAGTGGTTCTCATGGTGGGCAGACTTATCCCATCTGCCCTAGATGTGGCCGAAGACATTTGGATGAATACTAGATGGGAGAGAGCATCTTCTATCGGTGTAGGAGATTCGGCCATATGGCTCAATCATGTCAAGGACTGCTAATCCATGCACTAACTCCTAGACCATTCCAAGGAGGTTATGAGGCACCCCGAGAAGGCTAGCAGAGGAACACAACTCCGACGAGGATTTATGTGTTGACGTCGAGAGATACTGAGGCTGCTAGAGACGTTGTTACAGGTATTCTTATTGCTTTAACTTATAAAGCTATTGTTTTATTTGATTTAGATGTCACCCATTCCTTTGTATCATCAGGATATGTTAAATTATCTGGGGTTGAGGCACAACTGTTAGATGTTGAATTATCTGTAGCCATGCCAACTGGATTAGTAGTGAGGTGTAAAAAGGTACTTAAAAGCTATCCTGTGGGCATTCAGGGGAAAGTATTACTAGCCGATCTCGAGGTGTTAGACATGCTAGGATTTGATGTGATATTGGGTATGGACTAGCTGCTAGCTAGTTATGCCAACATTGATTGTCATAAAAAAGAAGTGATCTTCTAACCTCCAAATGAGCAGGAATTTTGGTTCATGGGATCATGTGTACGTGCCTCACCACAGTTAGTGTTGGTCATTTAGGCAAGGAGGCTGCTTTAGGGTGGTTGTCAAGGGTATGTTGCTTATATAAAGGAGATGCCAAGGGAAGAATTGAAACAAGTCGATATTCCAGTAGTTAGAGAATTTCTAGATGTTTTTCCAAAGGAATTAACTAGTCTACCACCAGATAGAGAGATTGAATTTGTTGTGAATTTACTACCAAGGTTAGCACCGATATCTAAAGCACCCTACAGGATGGCTCCAACTGAATTGAAAGAATTGAAAGACCAGTTGCAGGAGTTGTTGGATAAAGGGTTTATCAAGCCTAGTATGTCACCTTAGGAACACCAGTCCTGTTTGTGAAGAAAAAAGACAGGACTATGACAATGTGCATTGATTATAGAGAGATAAATAAAGTGACAGTCAAGAATAAATATCCTCTTCCCAGAATTGACGATTTATTTTTTTAGCTCCAGAGGACCCAGGTGTACTCCAAGATTGAGCTTCAGTCGGGGTATCACCCAATGAAAGTTAAAGCAGATGACGTTTCGAAAACAACTTTTTGAACTAGGTATGGGCACTACGAGTTCTTGGTAATACCGTTCGGATTGACTAATGCACCCACAATGTTTATGGACCTAACGAATCGGGTATTCCATCAGTATTTAGACCAGTTTGTTGTGGTATTTATTGATGATATACTGGTCTACTCGAAGAGTTTTGAGGAGCACGAGGATCATCTGAGGCTGGTATTACAGGTATTAAAAGAAAAGAAGTTATATGCTAAATTCAAGAAATGTGAATTCTGGCTGAGGCAAGTCACTTTTCTAAGGCATGTGATCTCTGGGGACGGCATATCAATAGATCTAAGTAAAATAGAAGCAGTGGTGAATTGGGTGAGATCAAGGAATGTTTAGGAGGTCAGAAGTTTCCTAGGTCTAGAAGGGTACTACTGGCATTATATGGATGATTTTTCTAGATTATCAAGTCCACTGACACGACTCACGAGAAAAAATGTAAGGTTTGAATGGACAGATGAGTGTGAGCAAAGCTTCCAGGAATTGAAGCAGCAGTTGGTCACTGCACCGGTATTATCTATTCCATTAGGAGAGGATAAATTTGTTATATACAATGACACGTCCCAGAAGGGACTCGGTTGCCTATTGATGCAGCATAGGAGGGTTATTGCTTGTGCTTCTTGGCAACTTAAAGAGTATGAGAAGAATTACTTGGTGCATGATTTAGAGTTTGCTGTAGTGGTATATGCTCTAAAGATCTGGAGACACTATCTTTATGGTGGGAGATATGAGATCTTCACTGACCATAAAAGTTTGAAGAATTTCTTCACCCAGAAAGAATTGCATATGAGGCAGAGAAGATGGTTAGAACTTATTAAATATTATGATTGCACTATCAACTACCACCCAGGGAAAGTAAACATGGTGGCTGATGCTTTGAGTCGAAAATCAGTGGGAGCAACATTGTCAACAGTCGAGATTTAGCATCTGATTCAGATGGACTTGGAATGGCTTGGTGTGGAGTTAGTAGAGAATGATCACCAGACATTTATTGTCAACCTAATGTTACAACCTACTTTGCAAAATAGGATCAAAGCTGCTTAAAGGAATGACGCAGAATTGGTAGAGTTGACAGATAAAGTACATAACGGACAGAGAGAGGAGTTCAGTATTTTAGATGATGGAGCTCTGAGGTTCCATGGCAGGCTATGCGTACATGCAAATGCTGATATTAGGAGGGCTATCCTAGAGAAAGCACACATATCCCTTTACACAATGCATACTAGAAGTACTAAGATGTATCAGGACCTCCGAGAATCCTTTTAGTGGAGCAATTTGCAGAGGGAGACAGTTGGGTTTGTAAAGTAGTGTTTGACATGCCAGCAGGTAAAGGTTGAGCACTAGAGATTGGCAGGACAGTTGTAGCCACTCCACATCCCTGAGTGGAGTGGGATCATATATCCATGGATTTTGTTACAGGGTTACTGTCAGTGATGCATGGACTGAATGCTATTTGGGTGATTGTTGATCAATTAATGAAGACCACTCATTTTCTCTTGATTAAGATTAACTACTCCATGAACATACTGGAAGAGTTATACATATAGGAGATAGTTTGATCCCATGGTGTGCCAGTATCCATAGTTTCAAACGGAGACCCACGATTTACATCACGATTCTTGAGAAGTCTACAGGAAGCTTTGGGATTTCAATTAGCATTCAGCATGGCATTTCATCCTTATACTAATGGGTAGATAGAGAGGAAGATCCATATACTTGAGTATATGTTATGAGCGTGTGTGCTGGATTTCGGGGGCAGTTGGACCCAGTATTTTCCACTAGTAGAGTTCCCGTATAATAACAGCTACCAGGCCAGTATTAGGATGGGACCATATAAGGCATTATATGGTAGAAGGTGTCGTTCTCCACTATACTGGGATGAAATGGGTGAGAGGCTAGTTTTGAGACCAGATTTGGTGCAACAAGCGCATGATAAAATCCAATTTATTAAAGACAGAATCAGTGCAACTCATAGTCAGCAAAAACATTATGCAGATACTCACTGCCTGAAGTTGGAGTTTGAAGTGGGAGATCGAGTATTTTTTAAAGTAGCACCTCTTAGAGGAGTCATGAGATTTGCGAAAAAGGGTAAGCTGAGCCCTAGTTTTATTGGCCCATTCGAGATACTTGAGAGAGTGGGCCCAGTCGCTTACAAGCTAGCTTTACCGCCAACTCTATCCAGGATACATGACGTATTCCATGTTTCCATAATAAGGAAATACGTCCCAGATCCCTCCTATGTGATCAGTTATAAGGTAATATAGCTCAGGGATACTTTAGTATATGAAGAAACACCAGTAGAGATTCTAGATAGAAGAGAACGGGAGTTGCGCACTAAGAAAATTCCACTAGTAAAACTCCTGTGGAGGAATCATACAGTAGAAGTGGTGTCGTGGGAGTTTGAGGAGGAGTTACGACAGAAACACCCACATTTGTTTAGTGGGGATCAGTATTAGATAGAAAAGAAATAGCAATAGTTCAGATAAAGTAAGTTTTATTTTGATATCGTTTATCTAGTACAAGGTAAGTAATGTACAAATTACATTTTAGATCATAGGATAGGTAGTGTTTTGTCTTTGGGAGAATTTTCTTTTATGAGTATACTTGTAATCTTCCAGAATCATAAATGTAACCACGGTATTCCTCCGCCATAAGTGAGGGTAATTAATAAAACAAGTAGCAACTTTTCTTTAGAGGATAGTGTATAGTACATATAACAAATTTCGAGGATGTAATTTTATGAGGAGGGGACAATGTAGAGACCCATAAATTTAAATAGTGAAATTAAAGAAGGAAAAGAAATTTTAAAAAGGAAATTTACAAGGCCTCGTCAATGAGTGCCCTGCGCTCATCGACGAACTGCCTTCTGTGATGATGTTGACTTTTTGAGTCTGATCCCCATTTTGATGCTGACAAAGTACCAATATCTTATGTGTGCATTTAGTGTGTGAACAGGTTTTCATTTCAGAATGAACATAAGATATCGAAAAACGGATGCCAACAAAAACATAAAGCTCACACTCTCTTGGCGTTTTCCATGAATATTTAAGAGCAAAGAAGATAAAGAAAACATTTGTTTTTACTTATATATGCATTTTTTTTATATATATATGGTTTGTAATAATGCATATATTTTGCATGATATGTTTTAAATGCTCAGATGGCCGTAGAATGGCCATAGGGATTGATTGACCTTAGGGCACTCTTCAGTCGACCGACGCCAGATTTTTAGGGTTATTTCTCAAAGGCCTTAGACAGACCTTAGGACCCCGAATATTGCATAAAAATGTCCCCCATAGTCTTGAAAATAAACATTATATAATTAGGGACATAAAGGGAAAAAATCGAAATGCCTAAGGATGGCATGTTCGGTCGATCAAACTTAGTTACATTGAGTTCTTCAGTCGACCGAACTCCCACCAAGACAATAAGTTGACCTCTCGGTCGACTGACGAGATATATACAGGCAAGACCTGGTCAACCAAACTTCCTCCAATCAACAAGTTGACCTTCCGATCGACCGACCAAGATTATATGGGCAATGCCCTGGTCGACTGAACCCTCACGTGGGAAATGCCAACCTCCTGATCGATCGAACTTTGTAGTTCAAAATGACCCGGTCGATCGAACCACACGGATTTGGAAGATCTTCCATGAACCTTGCAAGTTCAGTCGACCAGCCTTCTAGTTCAAATTTCTCCCGGTCGACCGAACCCTACCACTTGGTCAACCGAACCACAAGTACGTTCGAGCGAGCCTCTCGGGTTATTGAATTTTGTACCATGGTAAATGAGGTTATTTTTTAATTAAACATCATTAATATTTTTCTAAAATGACCTCCGTGTCCCCAACCGTCATAATTTTCACAAACTTTATAAATACCCCCTCATTACTCCAGATTAGCAACTTTGATTAATTTTAAAACCTTTCAAATCATTTTCTTAATCAAAGTTCCCCCACTCATATTTTCATTGCAAAATCTTTCTAGGGTTACAGTTTATACTCTCCAATCTCTTCCAATCATTATTTTGAAAATCGTTTTGAAAAGAATATTTTACTTTGGGCATTTATTTTACACTCATTTACATTTACCCTCATTTGCAACTTAATTTATTACAATCATTTTTTAGAGTAGCTTTAATATTTCTTCCGGTTATTTTTTTTATAAACATTTTTTTTTTGCGAGAAATTTTTTATTGCACAAATCCTTTTGAACTTAAACTCCAGATTCTTCAAATATTTTTATTTGCAAATATCTTTGTTGGAGAACATAATAATCATTTTATATATTCATATGTTTTATTTGTGCATTAATTATTTAGATAAACACCCTTTAGTCTACTGAACTCAAATCATATCATAAGAGAGTGCATACATCTTAGAGCCTTAATGTGTACATTTCAACTTGTATTTAGAAGCATTGTATTATGTACAAATATTGCTTTTCATGTACTGGTTGGGTTTAGCCCATTAATTGAACTGGGGAGTCTCAGCCCCGTAAGTAAGACCAGTTCGGTTTAGCCTAAAAATTAATTTGGGGAGTCTCAGCCCCGTAAGCGAGACTAGTTCGGCTCAGCTTAGTAATTGAGTTGGAGTTTTCCTCGCCCCTTAAGGAGAGGATGTAAACAGCTTCTACTCCGTCCATTTAAGTGAGAAGGGTTAGTGGAATCCTTGAAAGGTATGCCCAAGGTGGGGACGTAGGCAGTATTGGCCGAATCTCGTTAACAAATTTGTGTGTCATTTTCTCTCTATCTTATTTAAATTCGTGCACTTAAATTTCAGCATGTGTATGTGTAACGACCTAATTTTTCATACCATTTTTTTTCTTTCCTTATAAATATATACTGTGAAATTTCACTACCCTAATACCTTTTATTATAAATCATACCACCATCATGGTCTTAAACTACCTATGCAGTGGAAAATGGATATACATACAACCATATCGATATATATAATACCAGAGTGTCAGAATATTTTCCAAAATATGTATACACAACCATTTCCCGAAATACCCTCATCTCGACCTAGGAACTACTCAAAAAATGACTTCCCAAAATACTCATCCTATAGACAAGACAGTATTGTAGTCCCCTCTATCTGCTCGCCTAATCTGCTCGCCTAGTTAGATCACCTGAAAAATGTTAAATCAATGGGATGAGTCAACGCTCGGTAAGATGAAATATGCTATTACTAGTGTGTGGCATGTGAGTTTACATACTTGTAAAATCTGATTTAGAACTACCATAAATAACTGAGTCTAAGAAAACACATATAAATATTACAATATAGCTCATACCTATGTTGCTTAACATAAACTGATTTTTTGAATATTCTATTCATAATACTTCTAGTATTTATAGGTATGTCTACAATTTCTATAAATCTGATTATACATATATATAATAACTGAGAAACTTTTCCTAGATGGATAACTGAAAGTCATGATTTAACCCCTCATGACAGGGTTGTGCGGCACGAAGGCGGGACCTATCCTGACTGGCTGACCAAGATAAGTCAACTAAACTCTGAAAGTCAGATCAGCCTCCTTAACCCTAACCGATGGGGAGTCTATCCATAACATAGGCATGATTGACTGCTGAATATCCACATACTATCTGAGTTATGTGGTTGCACTCTGAACTGAAAATAGCTACAATATTGTACTCTGCTGACTGAATTAGGTCCATCAGGGTCTGATGCCATATACATATGTAATAGATATATCTATATTACTGTTTTACCATGATTTTTTAAATAACCTAAACACAGTAAAATTTTGACCCTATGGGTAATATCCTAATTTTGATAATGACAAATACTCAAGTATTTAATGGCTATCTAGTTCATGTACAGGTTTATATTAGCAGATACACTGATGACACATGAAGTAAAGCATGAAGACCCTGAAGATCATTTTTAGTGTATTTAATTATTTTTCAATTCGGGTCTGTAATATTTAAGTAGGAAAGTTCTATAATATTTAATGCATATCATGCATGTAGGAACTACAAAGCTTAAAGATCTTAGAATGACTCTAGGTCCCTATACAAAATCATGATCTTAGAAAGACCTTAGGGATCACCCTTCGGTCAACCAAAGGTCGACCAATGCTAGATTTTTTTGACATCCTAAATAAGACCTAAAATGACCCTAGGACACTCACACAGACATATATATATATATATATATATATATATATATATATATGGTCATAACGAAAGGGTGATTGCATAAGTAAAAAGAACTGAAATGAACTTAAGTTGCATCTTTGGTCGACCATACCCTCAAGTACAATTATTCTCGGTCAATCGAATCGGGACTGAGTCACCCTTTGACCACTGCCGAGTCAACTAAACTTACCTAGTTCATTCTCACCGGGTCAACCGAACTCCCTAGGAGTCAACTGTTCGACCTTACAGTCGGTCGTGCCTAGATTGCATGCCAACGCCCTGGTCGACCGAACTAGTTAGTTCAATAGGTTCCCGGTCGACCGAACCATGCTAAATAGGAAAATCGCCCTAGAACCTTCATGTCCGATTGACCGAAATTGTAGTTCAAATGATGCCCGGTCGACCGAACTCAGCACAGCTCGGTCAATCGAACTTCCTTCTGTCGACCGGTGCTCTTGGGTTGTCCTATTATTTTTACCATGGTTAATATTTTTAAACGGGGTTAACTTAGTTAAATTGTATTAAAACTTTTATAATGTTTCCCTATGTGTCCTAGATGACTTTAATCAAAGGGATGTCTATATATACCCCTTCATTTGTGCAAATTAGCATGAGATTAGCAAAAACAATTAGAAAATATCCTTTGAATCTCAAAAAGCCTATTTTGACAAATTCTATCCCAAATACTCCTCTACTTCGTTTTCTTTGATCATCCAAGCCTAGAGAGAGTGTTTAGAATATTAGTGTTTCATTCTAAATAGCCCTATACTCTCGTTGATATTTGTTTTGTTTGATTTTTGTTGAGAGTTTGGCTAGAGTTCTTCCCACGGATTTAACTTGATAAATCTTGCGCTGGGAAAACTCTTTAGCTTAAGGATCTTTGCATTGTCATTGCAAGATTTCTTAAGTAATTATTTTTGTGTGCAAAATATTTTATAAAGTTTTTTTTCAAACAACTCTTGTGCTTAATACAATTTGAGAAAATATTTTTGAGTCCGTTTGAATAATATTGCTAACATCTTTGAAACACTAATCTGATATTGAGATTTCGTATGCTTTGTTTTCAACGATTAGCTTGCTTGAACACTCTTGTGCTTGACTGAGTATAATCATTACATTGAGTGTAGATTGCACATATACACCACTGAGCTTACAGTTCTTACATGATTGGTGTGGATTGATTATTATTTGCGCATATTGTAGTACATATATGCTTTGTGTGAGAAGCATATTTCCGTGTATGCAAAAATTGTAATACACATTTGTTGTATTCCAAGAATGGGCCGGAAGAGGGAGACTAACGTTGTTGAATAGTCCAAGATTGGCTTAGCCCAGGTTAGCAAAGTTAGGTTCGTCATCCTGGTAAGGCGTGTTGGTTGAGGTCAGCCACTTTAAATGACCTGGTTGTAAACGGTGCCACTCCACCCGTTAAGTAAGCTTATAGTGTAATCCTTTTATTGGTGTAGCCAAGGCAGGGACGTAGGCATAGTTGGCTAATTCCGATAACATATCGTGTGTCTGTTTATATTTCTGTACTTTATATTTACCGCACGTGTATGTTATGGTGTGAATGATGCGCATGATTTAATATTCTGCATATTATATTTATCGGCGCATTTAGGATTGCATAGAAAGACCCTAGGTTGTATTATATGGCTATCTTGTTTAACTTAGGAGATAAATTTTAAAATTCCAATTCACCCCCCCCCCCCTCTTAGGAATACACCAATTCAAAATAAAACGGATCTGATAATCTGAATAACTAACTGAATATTTAATATCTGTATATCTGAATATCTTACTGAAATCATGGTATTCTGAAAATACAGTAAATATATGTTTCTATACATATTTTGTAAATCATGGTATCATGGAAAATATATAAATCATGGTATTCTAAATATCCTGTAAAATTTCTATCTGTGTGTATACTGAAAATTCATCATTTTATAGAACATATATTTATTCCATGATGTTTTCTATCTAGTATACTATAAAACATGGTATTTGTAAACTGTATAAATACTGTACTAATCTATTCTAAGCTCATGCCACATAATTAAATAATAAGATTCACATGCTCAGAAAACTGTATTTTCTGTTATACTAATATTTTATAGTCTAAATAATAATCTAGTATAACGTATAATTCATACTAAAACCATACTAAAATTTCCTAGCACAGCATATTTCCTTTACTTAACTATTTAAACACTAACTGCTATTTACAGTCTCACACGTGCGGCATTTATAAATTCAACATCTTGAGATAATACACATATAATTTTCCAATCAAACAACTGAATTCACCTAAATAATAATCGCATACATACTTCCCCAAATCCACATATGCTCAATTCCTAAACTATAATTCATATATCATTTTACTTGCATTCCTAAAATACCACCCACTGGGGTCCTCAACCCTTACTTGCAAGGTCCCAAAACACCCTATTCCTGAAAATATAATACCCTGATTTTACTTCAAAAAACTTCATTATATTCGCATATAATACAGAATTTGGCCTTAAATAAACTGGGTAATACTGAAAATACTCAAATAATCTACTTGCCCTGGTTTTGGGATGGTTCCCAAACTTCTCAACTCAACATTTCACTCTGACTATGTTGTAGAGAATCTCCCCAGGATCACCGTGGTCGCTTCTGATCGTCGACTCGGGGAGAGACAAAGGCGAATTTCTAGAGAGAAGTTAAAGGAACCATGTGGAGAGAGAAAAAGAAACTAATAAAATGAATTTTTTTCATCAAAAATTCGTTTTAGGGTTATATATAAAATGTTGTCCATGTGACCTCGTCGACGAGTCCAAGTTGTAGTCTTGTCGATGAACGCCTACTCCTCATCGAAGAGATTAAGGTCCTGAAAATGGCCCTCTCAGTAACTTCTCGTCGACGAGATGAATGTCCCCGTCAATGAACCCAAGAAGGATGCTCGTTGACAAGCACCCTATGTTTATCGACAAGACCTTGTAAATTCCCTTTAAAAATTTTCTTGTTTCTCTCTTTTCTTTTATTATTTAACTACTATAATTCTTCCGGTCTCTACATTCTCCCCTCCTTATAAAAATTTCGTCCTCGAAATTTATTATATGTATTGCCACCATATTTAAAAGAAAATGGGCTACTTATTTTCTTATTAACCCTCACTTATGGCCGAGAAATACCGTGGTTACATAAGCAGTTCTGGGAGATTACAAATATACTTATAAAATAAAATTCTCCGAAAACCAAAAAGCTACCTATCATATATTCTAATTTACAATTACACATTCATCACTCTATACTAAATAAAATAAATCTTCCATTACTTGAACTTTACAAGTCACTATTGTACCCCACTAAACAAGTGCGGGTATTTCTGTCTGATTTCCTCCTCAAGTTCCCAAGAAGCTTCTTCCACCGCGTGATTCCTTCATAGGACTTTTACTAATGGTATTTTCTTATTGCACAATTCCTATTCTTTCCTGTCTAAGATTTGTACTGGAGCTTCTTCATATGCTAAAGCATCACTGAATTCTAATTCTACACAACTGATGACATGGAAATGATCTGGGATGTATTTCCTCAACATAAAAACATGAAATACGTCATGTACTTTGAACAGCACCGGTGATAAAGTTAGCCGATAGGCAACTGACCCAACCTTCTCAAGTAACTCAAATGGGCCAATAAACCTAGGGCTCAAATTCCCTTTTCTCCCAAACCTCATGACTCCCTTTAATGGTGCTATATTCAAAAACACATGGTCACCCACTTTAAATTCCATTTCTCGGTGGCGAGTATCTGCGTAACTTTTTTGTCGACTCTGAGCTGCACTAATTCTATCTCGAATAAGTTGGACTTTATCGTACGCCTACTGCACTATTTCTGGCCCCAAAACTAGCCTCTCACCTAACTCATCCTAGTATAAAGGAGCATTACACCTCCTACCACAAAGCACCTTGTAAGGTGTCATGCCAATGCTGGCCTGATAGCTATTATTGTAGGCAAATTCAACCAGTGGCAAATACTGGGTCTAGTTACCCTTGAAATCCAATACACATTCTCACAACATATCCTTAAGTACCTAAATCGTTCTCTCTGTTTGACCATCTGTATGAGGATGGAAAGCGGTGCTAAATGCTAACTAAGACCCCAAAGCCTCTTGCAAGCTCTTCCAAAACTGTGATGTACAATGTGGGTCACGGTCCGAAACTATAGATACTAGAACTCCATGGGGTCAAACAATCTCTTGAATGTAGATTTCTGTCAATCTATTCATAAGGTAGCTAACTTTAATAGGTAGGAAGTGAGCTGTTTTCGTCAACTGATCGACCATTACCCAGATAGCATTCTGACCATGCGCTGCCGGTGGTAGCTCAGTGAAGAAATCCAAGGATATGTGGTCCCACATCTACTCAGGGATGTAAAGTGGTGCAACTACCCTGCCGGCCTCTAGTGCCTAGCCTTAACCTGCTAGCACGTCAAGTACTATTGCACAAATTTGGTAATCTCCCTCTTTATGCCACTCCACTAGAAATACTCTCGCAAATTCGTACACATTTTAGTATTGCCAGGATGAACCGTGTATAGAGATCTGTGAGCCTCCTCTATAATCGTTCTTCTGATATTCATATCTTCAAGAAAACACAATCTGGAACGGAATCTCAGAGCCCCGTCATTAGAAATTCTATACTCTTCTCCCTGACCATCCTGTACTCTGGCTATTACCTCTGCTAATTCTAGGTCCTTTTCTTGAGCAGCTTTAATATTTTCATATAGTGTAGTTTGCACAACCAAACCAGATATAAATGCTTGGTGACCATCCTCCACTAACTCCACCCCGAGCCTTTCCAAGTCCATCTAAATTGGGTGCTGAATTACAATTACTAACTGCGCTATACCTCCTGATTTATGACTCAGCGCATCAGCCACCACATTTGCTTTACCTGGGTGGTAACTGATGGTGCAATCATAATCCTTGATGAGCTCTAACAATCTCCTTTTCCACGTATTCAACTCTTTTTATGTGAAGAAGTACTTTAAACTTTTATGGTTTGAGAATATCTCGCATCTCTCACCGTACAAGTAATGTCTCCAAATTTTTAATGCGTGTACCACAGCAGCCAATTTCAAATCGTGGGTAGGATAGTTCTTTTCATACTTTTTCAACTATTGGGACACATAAGCTATGAACCTACCATGCTACATCAACACACAGTCAACCCCTTTCAAAGACGTGTCACTGTAAATTACATAACCTTCACCACTAGATGGAATCGTCAACACTAGTGTAGTGACGAGCCGCTATTTTAATTCTTGGAAGCACTACTCGCATTCATCGTCCCATAAAAATCTAGCATTCTTCCTAGTCAGTCGTTTCAAAGGCCCTAATAGTCCGTAGAATCCCTCTACAAACCGGCGATAATATCCCGCCAGTCCCAAAAAACTCCTAATCTCCTGAACATTCCTCGACCTTTCCTAATTCAGCACTGCCTCTATTTTACTGGGATCCACTAAAATTTTTTCCCCTTATATAACATGCCCTAAAAATGCAACTTTCTCTAACCAGAATTCACATTTACTAAACTTGGCATACAATTCCTTTTCCCTAAGCATCTGAAGTACTAGTCATAAATGTGCCTCATGCTCCTCAAAAATCTTCTAGTAGATCAGTATATCATCAATGAAAATCACAATGAAGTGATCTAGATATTGATGAAACATCCGATTCATTAAATCCATAAATATTGTTGGTGCATTAGTCAACCCGAACGACATCACCAAAAACTTGTAGCACCCGTATTTGGTTCGAAATGTTGTCTTAGAGATATCTTCTACTTTAACCTTCACCTGATGATAGCTTGATCTGAGATCGATCTTAGAATAGACTCGTGTACCCTGAAGCTGATCAAATAAATCATCTATACGAGGTAGAGGATATTTGTTCTCAATGGTTACCTTGTTTATCTCCTAGTAATCTATGCACATTCTCATTGACCCACCTTTCTTCTTTACAAACGGCAATGGTACTCCCCAGGGTGATACACTAGGTCTGATAAACCCTTTATTCAATAGATCCTGCAACTGGTTCTATAATTCTCCCAATTCAACTGGAGCCATATGATAAGGAGCCTTAGAGATCGGTGTTGTCTTTGAAGGTAAATCTATAGAAAAATCTACCTCATGATCGGGAGGCAACCCAGGTAACTCTTGTAGGAAAACATCTAAAAATTCCCTTACCACTGGTGTCCTGTCAAGTTTCGATTCATTTTCTAACACTTCCTTTGCAAAAGCCATAAACCCCCAACCTCCATCTAGGAGCAGTCTTCTTGCTTGCATGGCTAACACTAACTATGGCAAGGCACGGCACACGTGAGCCAACAAATATATATTCTTACTCACTCGAGGGGTCTAAAAATTACTTCTTTCTTATGGCAGTCAATACTGGCGTGATTAGTTGCCAACCAATCCATGCCCAATATTACATCAAACCCCTGCATGTTTAATATCACAAGATCGGCTGGTAGTACTTTCCTTTGAATAGCCACTAGAAAATTCCTAAGTACCTCTCACAGTTGATCCAGTTGGCATGGCTACACCCAACTCAACATCTAACAACTGTACTTCAATCCCAGCTAACTTAGCATACCCCCATGAGACAAAAGAATGGGTGGCACATGTGTCAAATAAAATAATAGCTTGATGCAGAAAAGTAGTAAAGATACCTGTAACAACATCTCCAGCCACCTCAGCGTCTCCTGGCGTCAACGCATAAACCATCGTTGGAGCTACATTCCTCCACTGGCCTCCCTAAGGTGCCTAGTAACCTCCCCAGTAGGGTCGGGGAGCTGGGGCCTGAATCGGTGGTCTTGGGCATGCTCCTGTCATATAGTCGGGTCTCCCACACTGATAACAGATGTCTCTCCCAGCCACAACACTCTCCCAGATGTCTCCTCCCACACGTCTGACACACAGGGTAGGTCTGTACACCCTGATGCTCATGAGGTCCAGTCATCTACCTATGACCTCCCCTATAACGATCTCCTCTCCATAGGCCCCAGCTAGAACCTGCCTAAAAACCCTAAGGCGTGGGCTTCTTTCTCTAACTCTGAGCTGCGATGCCTCTCTGCATGCCACTCTCAATAACTACAACTCTATCCACGACCTCTATTAATGTCTAAGCCCAAAAACCAATAACCTTCTCAAATAGGTTCTGTCTCGAACCTTCTTCAAACTTCCTCGCCTTTTTCTCTTTATCTAGTGCCAAATCTCGAGCAAACCGAAACAACTCAATAAATCAAGTTGCGTACTATAATATTGTCATATTCTCCTAAACTAAGTACATAAACTCTACTGCCTTTGCACTCTGAATGATAGTAGGGAAATATTGCTTAAAGAACAGCTCCTTGAATCGACTCCATGTCACTGGCACTGGATCCGACCTCAGTTCCTCAATTAATCGCATAGATCTCCACCAGCGTTTTGCTTCTCTTGTCAATTTGAACGTCACAAATACTACCTTCTATTCGTCTATATATGTAAGTACTTCCAATGTCTCCTGAATGTCCTAGACCCAATTTTCAGCCACAATTGGGTCAATACCCCTAGCAAAATATGGGGGCTTCATCCGCGTAAACTACTCGATTGTACAGCTACGCTCCCCCGAATTCCTGGCCATCTTAGCCATCACTTACTGGGTGACGTTGCGCAATACCGCATCAGTATCTCCACCTCTTATACTAGAAGGTCCTGCTCCATCACCCCTAGCATTCGTACCACTACTACCTAGGTCCATCCTGAAAAAAACAAAGAACACTATTTAAGGACCCTATTTCCCATACAGATCTAATTTATTTCATTCAACTAAAATCTCATATTTACTATTAACTATCCTCCCTTATCTAAATTCAAAATTCAATCCTGTAACCTGGACACATGACTCAAAAATAGTTTACTATTACTTTCCTAAAATCGTCACCCTAGGAAAAACACAAAAACCACTATGAAAATCTTATACCCAGACTACAGAACAAAACTTCAAATCCTTTCCTATACTCTAGTATTGGTTCCGTTGCACTCTCAAGTCTATAGAACCTAGCAAACTAAGCTCTGATACCAAATTGTAATGACTTGATTTTTCATACCATTTTTTTTCTTTCCTTATAAATATATACTATGAAATTTCACTACCCTAATACCTTTTATTATAAATCATACCACCATCATGGTCCTAAACTACCTATGCAGCGGAAAGCAGAGATACATACAACCATATCGATATATACATTACCAAACTGTCAGAATATTTTCCAAAATATGTATGCACAACCATTTCCCAAAATACCTTCATCTCTACCTAGGGACTGCTCAAAAAAATGACTTCCCAAAATACTCACCCTACAGACAAGGTAGTACTATAGTCCCCTCTATCTGCTCACTTGATCTGCTCGCCTAACTGGACCACCTAAAAAAATTTTAAATCACTGGGATGAGTCAATGCTCAAGAAGATGAAATATGCTATTACTAGTGTGTGGCAGGTGAGTTTACATACTAGTAAAATCTAATTTAGAACTACCATAAATAACTAAGTCTAAGAAAACACATATAAATATTACAATATAGCTCATACCTATGTTGCTTAATATAAATTGATCTTTTGAATATTCTATTCATAATACTTCTAGTATTTATAGGTATGTCTACAGTATCTATAAATCTTATTGTACATATATATAATAACTGAGAAATTTTGCCTAGATGGATAACTGAAATTCATGATTTAATCCCCCATGACAGGGTTGTGTGGCCTGAAGGCGGGCCCTATCCTAGCTGGCCGACCAAGATAAGTCAATTGAACTCCAAAAGTCAGATCGGCCACCTTAACCCTAACTGGTAAGGAGCTTGTCCACAACATAGGCATGATCGACTGCTGAATATCCACACACTATCTGAGTTATGTGGTTACACTCTGAACTAAAAATAGCTACGGTACCGTACTCTGCTGATTGAATCTGATCCATCAGGATCTGATACCATATACATATATAACTAATATATTTATATTATTGTTTTGCCATGATTTTGAAATAACCAAAGCACTGTAAAATTGATCAGATAATTTGAATAACTGACTGAATATTTAATATCTGTATATCTAAATATCTGACTGAAATCATGGTATTCTGAAAATGTTGTAAATATATGTTATCATGGAAAATATATAAATCATGGTATTCGGAATATCTCGTAAAATTTATATCTGTGTGTATACTGAAAATTCATCATTTTATAGAATATATATTTATTCCATGATATTTTCTATCTAGTATACTATAAAACATGGTACTTGTAAATTGTATAAATACTGTACTAATCTATTCCAAGTGCATGCCACACAATTAAATAATAAGATTCAAATGCTCACAAAAATGTATTTTCTGTTATACTAATATTTTATGGTCTGAATAATAATCTGGTATAAGGTATAATTTATACTGAAACCATACTAAAATTTCCTAGCATAACATATTTCCCTTACCTGACTATTTAATCACTAGCTGTTATTTACAGTCTCACACGTGCGACATTTATAAATTCAACATCCTAAGATAATACACATATAATTTCCTAATCAAACAATTGAATTCACTTAAATAATTATCACATACATACTTCCCCAAATCCATATATGTTCAATTCCTAAACCATAATCCATATATCATTTACCTTTGTTCCTGAAATACCACCCACTAGGGTCCTTAATCCTTGCCTGTAGGGTCCCAAAATACCCTATTCCTAAAAATATAATACCTTGATTTTACTTCATAAAATTTCAGTATATTCGCATATAATACAAAATCTGGCCTTAAATGAACTGGGAAATATTCAAAATACTCAAATAATCTACTTACCCTGGTTTTGGGATGGTTCCCAAACTTCCCAAGTCAACATTTTGCTTTGGCTATATTGTAGAGAATCTCCCCAAGATCATCGTGGTAGCTTCTGATCGTCGAACTGGGGAGAGATGAAGTTGGATTTCTAGAGAGAATTCAGAGGAACTGTGTGGAGAGAGAAAGAGAAACTAATAAAATGAATTTTTTTTCATCAAAAATTCGTTTTAGGGCTATATATAAAATGCTTTCCACGTGGCCTCGTCGACGAGCCATGTCACCTCATCGACGAGTCCAAGTTGTAGTCTTGTCGACGAACGCCTACTCCTTGTCGATGAGATGCAGGTCCTAAAAACAGCTCTCTTGATGACTTCTCTTCAATGAGATGAATGTCCCCATCAACGAAACCAAGAAGGATGCCCGTCGACGAGCGCCCGGTGTTCATCGACGAGACCCTGTAAATTCCTTTTAAAAGTTTTTTTTTTCTCTCTTTTATTTTATTATTTAACTACTATAATTCTTCGGTTCTCTACAACATAAATTTTTGTTTAATGTCATAATTATTTGCATACACACATTTGATTTAAATAAGATATACTATGCACGTATATGTTTACTTTCACTGTTAAAATTATTTTACATACACGCGTGTACAATGAATGGGACATGATATGTGGTGAATTGACTTAAATATTTAATTTGGTTGAAAAGTTTTTAAAACTCAATTCACCCCCCCCCCCTCTTGGGATCACACTAATTCCAATAATTGGTTTCAGAGTCTGCTTGCAATAAGCTTAACAGCTATTTGCATAAAGATCGCAATGACTCATTTTTCGGTGTATCCTTATTTTGAGAGTTATTCCTTTGCAAATCCTCTATTATTTTATTGCATAGATTTTATTGTGTTAAATTTGAAAATATTTTTGTAAAATCAAATGATTGGTGGATTTGGAAACTATTTGTCAAAGTTATCATATCCCGTTGAAAAATGATTTTAAAAATGCATAACTTCCCAAAATTTGAAAATGAATTAAATTTGCATGATGTGTGTTTTAATGCATATCATCTGTGTGTTATGCAAACTTTTTATGTGCCTTAGTCACTAATGATTTTATAAGTTTATATCTTTCTATGTGCTAAGGATTTTGGGAATCATAAGGATTTTGAAAATTTGAGAGAGAGAAAAGACATCACTCTGAGCATGAACTATTATGGAGAAGTAAATTGTAAAGGTATATCTTTCTCCTTCAACTTTATTAAAAATTCTATGTCATGATTTGTATGACTTGTGTTGTGTTAAATTTTTATGAATCATGATATATTGGATTTTGCTAGCATGTCATCTTATGAGAAATACTTCAAGGAAATTTCATATACTCATAAGAATTTAGAAATTGTTATACATAGGATTAGAATACTTTAAATGCCTAAATAGTGTATAATGCTTACAATTCTAAACCTTGATATACACTATTGTTATACTAAGAACCCTAAGAAAATCTAGCCAACATGTGAGTTTTAATGATCTTATCCAATCTAAGCTTAATATATACACATATAACTATGATTGGTTAATATATGATAATTTTGGCTAGTGCATGCTTATATCATTATTAGTTTTTAAATTAAATCTCATTCAAATGGACAAAATGTTTTAATTGTTATAAGAATTTTGATGCTATATATGCCTAAATTTAAAAATCTTGAATACGGCATGATTTGTCCATCATACAAATTTAGGCGTATAGAAAATTTATATCCTATACATTTTATAACCCTAAACTCTTTTTGAAGCTTAATAGTTTAATCATCTTCAGTTGGTTGCATAATTGAGGGGGAGCAGCCTTGTTTTTCAAAATTCATCCAATATACATTTTATTGTATTGTGCTTATATTTTTTGGATGATTTGTTGTTGAGCTGAATGCAGATATCAATTTTTGGTGAATGAATATATTATCTAATGGATAGTTTATTTTGATTGTCTACTGAAATGCATGTCTGTATTTAATGTCTCCTGCATGGCGGATGTAGTGATGTGAATTGCATGCTGGTAGTGGATATAAGTTCTTGCATGCTTTTAAGTGAATGGTATATGCTTGATGCAAATTATTTTATATTGCTTGCTTGAATCTATCACATTTTTTGTACATGGAAAAATGGGAAAATGTTCAAATTATAGACGAAATGTTGTCGAAATTTTGATAAAATTTTTCCCAAAAAAATGAAGCCATGTACTAGAATAAATGATGATAAAAAGCATGCTAGGTGAACTTTTTTTATTATTGTTTTAATACATGCAAAATAATTAATAAGTTAGTTAGGGTATGTTGAATTATAAACGGTATGTGTTTAACAAAAAAACATGCACAATCTTTATGTCATTTCCTAGGTTGCTAGAAAATGAAATTGATTAGTACATGTTAAATCCTATTGTTTTGCGCTGAACTGAAAACATGTACACATTTTATGGACCTAGGAGAAACTTAGTGCATAGACACCATTTGGTCCTAACTGTGGGATATGAACATCATGAAGGACCCAAATGGTCAATCATCATGTTATAATATTCAAAGTCCATGTGACTAGGAATTTTTGCATGACTCGGGGGGAGCATTTATACTGCACACACTCATTGAGCATTTTGAGTTGTGTCATCCTTTTGAACCCCTATTGCATTACCTTTGGAGTATAGCCTTGATTGGCTATCATGTATTAAAATGAAATGCAATATGTCATGCTAGCATGTGCTAAATGCCTATATTTGTTGCATGCTGAAAATCTTTTGAAAGGATAAATTTTTTAGGAATGCTCTTAAATGACTATCATCCTGAACTTAATGCAAGTATGTATGCATGCAAATATATAGGGGGAGTTTAAGCCCCACTTTTAATAAAAATGAACTTAATGCCTATAATCTCCTGCATGCTAAGTAATATTTAGAAGGATGAACATGTGTTGAGTGTGCTTAATTGAAATCCATCCTTGAACATTAATGCACTTTTGTATGCTTAAGACTATACCAAGGAACTTAAGCCCCATCTTTGAGAAAAGGATCATAACTCACTTGGCCCATGGACTCCTATTCTCATTGTTTCTACTTTTTGAGTCCAAAGGTTTTCTAGGCACCTTGAACGTCGTATCCAGTCTCCACTAAATATCTTTGATATGGATTGTTCCCGGTACACATGAACACCATGCATGACTTAGTGTTTTATTTTTTAATGCATGTGTGTTTAAGGACTTTTTACTAGTTAAATACAAATTTCTTTAACATATATCCAGTAAAATTTACTTAGAATAAAATGTAGTTAACAAAATCTAAGCATATATTCAAATTGATAGCGAGAGCACCTAAACATTACTTTTCTATCTTGTTGTGCTCACAACATTTCTAGTTTAGATTTAGGTTTTGAATTCATTGTGGCATGTGCTTAAACGAAATAATCTTTTTGAAAATTTTGATTTAAAATATACTACTTAGCCATAGGTGTATTAGGTTTTTCCATATGATCCCCATTCTTAAATTTATTTAATATCTTTGGATCTATATGGTTGCATTTTTCTAGTACTTTGTGATTTGTGCTTAAATGATAACCGAGAAAAATAATGCTTGATTGAGTTTGAATTATAGTTTCTTTTTCAGCAAGCATAAGCCCCTAGTATTTATCAAAAATTTTAAGGGGATATATTTTTATACATATATATATATATATATTTATATACATTTATATATATACATTTATAAAAGCAAGAATTGAACTTATATTGAATATATTTTATGTCTTGCTTGTGTGTTGAAATATTTTCATGACTTGTGCTATTCTATGTTAAAATTTTGTGTCATGAATTTTCAAATTTTTTAAGGGTGCTACATAACTGGTTCATGGATCTTACATGAAATGCATGTGAACTAGTTAGACCATTCTTATGCTCAAACCTACTTTTCATTTGCCGCATGTTCTTAAATTCCAATCTTTGCGGGGACTTGCATTGTACTTGAATTGAAATGGTTTGAGGATATTTCTGGTTTAATCATCTTAACATGTCATTTCAAATTTAAATAACTAGTTAAACAGTTGTGTGTGCTTCATTGCTATATTTTTAACAGTTATAAAAAAATTTATGTCCAATTGCTATATCACATTGGGGAGAGTTTTTCAAAATGGGGGAGTTCTCTTTGTTGAGTCTGTTTTAAATGATAAAATTATTTTATACTCAACTTAGCCCATTTTGTTGATGCCAAAAGAGGGAGAATTTTAATAAGCAAAATGTTTATGACCATAGGGGCAAATATCTTGAGGGGCAAAAACATATAAGAGCAAATATTTGAGCATGTTCTTTAACATTAAAATTGAATGCATAATCTTTTGAAATGTCTTATTTTGTGAATATGCTTGAACTTTACTATTTATATTTTACTTTATACATATTCTTAGGGGGGGCCTTTTTAGGCTGTACCCATTTTGCTATTGCGTGTTTGTCATCATCAAAAAGGGGGAGATTGTTGAATTTTTGATTCTGATCCCAGTTTCGATGCTGACAAAACACCAGTATCTTATGTGTGCATTTGGTGTGTTAACAGGTATTCATTTCAGTATGAACATAAGACACCGAAAAATGGATGCCAACAAGAACATAAAACTCATACTCTCCTGTCGTTTTCTATGAAGATTTAAGAGCAAATAAGATAAAGAAGATATTTGTTTTTACTTGTATATGCATTTATTTTTATATTTGGTCTATAATAATGCATAAATCTTGCATGATATATTTTAAATGCTTAGATGACTATAGAACGATCATAGGGACCAAATGACCTTAGGACACCCTTCGGTCGACCAACGCCGGATTTTTAGAGTTATTTCTCAAAAGTCTTAAATTGACCTTAGGACCCTGAATATTACATAAAAATGTCCCCCATAGTCTTGAAAATAAATATTATATAATTTGGGACAATTTAATAAAGGGAAAAAACCAAAATGCCCAAGGATGGCATGTTCGGTCGACCAAACTCAGTTACACTGAGTTCCTCAATTAACCAAATTCCCACTTGGTCAACAGGTTGACCTCTTGGTCGACCAACTAGGTTTATACAGACAAGACCTTCTTGACCAAACCTCCTCCAGTTAACAAGTTGACCTCTCGGTCGACCGACCAAAATTATATGGGCAACACCCTGGTCGATCGAACCCCTACGTGGGAAATGCCAACCTCCCGGCCAACCGAACCTTGTAGTTCAAAATGAGACAGTCGATTGAACCACATGGATTTGGAAAATCGCCCTTCAACCTTGCAAGTCCAGTCGACCAGCCTTCCAGCTCATATTTCTCCTACTCAACCAAACCCAGCCATTTGGTCAACCGAACCTCAAGTACGGTAGACCGAGCCTCTTGGATTGTTGAATTTTTCATCATAGTAAACAAGGTTATTTTTTAATTAAACATCATTAATATTTTTCTAAAATGACCTCTGTGTCCTCAACGGTCATAATTTTCACAAACTCTATAAATATCCCCTCATTACTTCAGATTAACAACTATGATTAACTTTAAAACCTCTCAAATCATTTTCTTAATCAAAGTTCCCAACTCATATTTTCATTGCAAAATCTTTTTGGGGTTACAGTTTATACTCTTCAATCTCTTCCAATCATTATTTTGAAAATCATTTTGAAGAGAATATTTTACTTTGGGCATTTATTTTACACTCATTTACATTTACTCTCATTTGCAACTTCATTTATTAAAATCATTTTTGAGAGTAGCTTTAATATTTCTTTCGGTTATTTTTTTTATAAACTTTTTTTTTTTGGAGAAATTTTTTATTGCACAAATCCTTTTGAACTTAAACTCCAAATTCTCCAAATACTTTTATTTGCAAATATCTTTATTAGAAAACATATTAATCATTTTATATATTCATATGTTTTATCTGTGCATTAATTATTTAGATAAGCACCCTTTACTCTACGGAGCTCAAATCATATCATAAGAGAGTGTTTACATCTTAGAACTTTAATGTGTACATTTCTGCTTGTATTTAGAAGCATTGTATTATGTACAAAAATTGATTTTCATGTACTGGTTGGGTTCATCCCATTAATTGAACTGGGGAGTCTCAGCCTCGTAAGTGAGACCAGTTCGGTTTAGCTTGGAAATTGAACTGGAGAGTTTCAGGCCTGTAAGTGAGACTAGTTCGGCTCAGCCTTGTAATTGAGTTGAGGTTTTTCTCGCCCCATAAGGAGAGGATGTAAACGGCTTCTGCTCCGCCCATTTAAGTGAGTAAGGTTAATGGAATCCTTGGGGGCTATGCCTAAGGTGGGGACGTAAGCAGTATTGGCTGAACCTCGTTAACAAATCTGTGTGTCATTCTCTCTCTATCTTATTTAAATTCCTGCACTTAAATTTCAGCATGTGTATGAATGTTTGTTTAATGTCATAATTATTTGCATACACGCATTTGATTTAAATAAGATATACTGCGCATGTGTATGTTTACTTTCACTGTTAAAATTATTTTACATACACGCATGTACATTGAATGGGACATGATATTTGGTGAATTGGCGTAAATATTTAATTTAGTTGAAAATTTTTTAAAACTCAATTTGTCCCCCCCCCCCCTTTTGGGATCACACCAATTCCAATAAACCCGTCGACAAGGACATGTGTCTCGTCAACGAAGAGATACCTAGAGCAGGATTACAAGACATTTAGGTTCGTCGATGAATTCATGGTCTTCACTGATGAACTCTCTTCTTCGGCTCATCGACGAGTCCACATGTCTCGTCGACGAAGCCACGTGGCCAGCTACCTATAAATATGGGAAAATCAGATTTTTGGTGAGAGCTCAGCTCTGGTTTTCTCTCTCTCTCTCTCTCTCTCTAATTTCAGTTTCTCTCACTTCTCTCTAAGATACTGGCTCCCTTTTTCCCCAGTTCGACGAACAGAAGTTACCACGATGATCCTGGGAAGATTCTCTAACACTTAGTCAGAGCAGAATTTTGGTTTGAGAAGTTTGGGCACCATCCCAAAATTAGGGTAAGCATGTTATTTTAGGGTTTTTGTAGTTATCAAGCTTTTCAGAACTTTGATTTTGTATAAGATAGAAATACACTTGCATTTGAGTTGATTAAACTAGAGTGTTGTCATTTCAGGATTTGGGTTTCCAAACACCACACGCATGGGTTAAAGATCCCAGTAGGTGTTTTCTCAGAAACTCGGGTAATATTAATAAATAATTAGTAGTTTAAAATTTTATGGATAAAAGATAAATGTGAGCTTAGGGTGAAGATAAATATAGTTATTATTCTGAGTTGGATAATTGAAATTGGAAATATATATATATATATATATATATATATATATATATATATATATATATATATATATTTCAGGACTTTGTGTGGTACACAGTAGGCGTGAGGATAGAGTTGAAGTTAGGCCTTCCAATCAGTTAGGTAAGGGAAACATGCTATGCTAGTAATTTTAGGAATTTTATCAGTAAAATGTATGTATTTTGGGATACGAATTCTATATGAAATTATGTGTTCTTAGGGAAAATCTTACAGATTATGAATTACTTATTTTTTCAGGAAAATACAGATTCTAATATAGGGGTTGTATTTATTTAGTTGTGTGGCATGAGTTAATAACATATCAACATAGAATTTATACAACTTTTAGAATATCAAGATTTACAATATATACGCCCAGAAAAATATTTTACAGCATTTACAGTATACCATGATATATAGATTTCATAACTATAATATTCAGATATTTTAATTATTCAGATGCTACAGTTTGTTTAGATCAGTTATTACAATGTTATGGTATTTCAGTTGAAACAGAATCATGATAAAACAGTAAGATGTATATTAAACAAAATTATATATTATTATACCTTGATGGGATAGTTCATATTACAGAGCACAGTACCGTAGCTATTTTAGATCAGTGTACAACCACATATCTCAGATGGTGTGTGGATTTATCAGCAATCGATCGTGACTTGGGAGTTACTGCAGACTCCCCAGTAGTTCAGGTTGAGGCGGCCGATCTGACTAGGGAGATTCAGTTGACTTATCCTGGTAAGCCAACCAGTGTTAAATCCTGTCTACGGGGTGCACAACCCTGTCATGAGGGGGTTAAATCATGACATACAATCATCCAGGGAAGTTTTCACAGTTATGTATACATATAGATTTACAAAAAAAATAGTAGATATATTTATAATTACTAAAAGTATGATTAAATAGAAAATTCAAAACCAGTTGTACTTTAAGCCACATAGGTGTGAGTTATACTATATATTATTTTACATGCTATCTCAATTTCATTTGTTTAACAGTATATTATTTATGTAAACTCAGCTACCACACATTGGTAATAGCATATTTCGTCTTAGTGAGAGTTGTCTCGTCCTAGAAATTTAACATTTTTCAAGTGATTCGGTTAGACAAGCAGATCAGGCTCGAAGATAAAGAGGATATTTACACTGGCCTGTCAGGAGGGTAAGTATTTTGGGGAGTCTGTTTATTAATAGCATCTAGGAGGTCTGGTGGAGGATTTTTGGAAAAAATGTATATGTTTATATGGTTTGGGTAAATACTGAATTCTGGTATTGTGTTTATGAATGCATGACTTTATGTTTTCCGCTGCATAGGGGTGTCATTACGAGCAGGGATTCCTTGGCACGCATTCAAGTACCGAGATGTTATAGTAGGTCCTTATCAGTTCGGTATCAGAGTGATATTAATTTATAGCATATAGTTTTATAAAAAAAAATGGCATAAATTTTGGCATAAATTTTCAGGTCGTTACAAGTTTACTTGCATCATTTTGTAATCAATGTCGATCAAGTTTTTTTCTTCTTTAGAAACTTCTTTTCCATCTACGTTTTTAGTAGGAATGTAGTCACCATGTGTGACAACCTTCCATTCTTTCCAACCCATAGGTTTGAATATATATTCTCATTCTTTATTTCCAAAATGTATAATTGAAACCACAAAAGATGGGAGGCCTAGTTGAGAATTGACCATCTCCAAGGGAGTTACTCCTAGGTGTGCCATATCGATCTTTATGTAGCTGCTAGTTAGGATTTGCTACAATCCCGCTCTGATACCAATTGATAGTTGAGGTGTAGTCCCAAGAGGACGGTGAATTGGGTTATTAAAATTTTAATGCCTTTTATGGAATCTTAACTTCTTGTTAATTTAGCAATCACACAGCAAATACTTAATTACTTATTCAATCCACAACCCAAAACACAACACAAGTAATCAAGACTTGATCAACCAAATAACCAATCAATCACTTAAAGTAAACAATCAAAGATACCAAACCAAGATAAAATTTGTAGTCTTTTGGCAATTGCAACTTTTGATTGTAGCCCTGTATTGAATGAAATTGTTTGCACTCTCTTAACAAATATTTTCACAAACGATTAAACAACGTACTCCCTTTTTAGGTTTCCACAAACGTTTAATCAAAACGTACTTTCTTTTATTAAAAGTCTTCTTGTTAATCTCAGTTCTTAACTTCAACTACCTGCACTTTGCATTCACACACAACAAAGTATATAGATGTTGAAAATAAAGAGTAGGGTAAAAGAGACACCAAGATTTTTACGAGGTTCGGCTTATCCCCAGCCTACGTCCTTGCCTTTGGCCAATACCACCAAAGGATTCCACTATTGCACTCCTTTCCGGATGGACCAAACCGTTACAAGTGATACCCCACACTTAGCCACTCCTTCACTAGGCAAGAGCAACGCCTCTCCAAGTGATACCCCACACTTGGTCAACGATCCAACAACCTAGAATCGTCTAAGAACTACAAGAAACAAGAAATAATATTTCGTACAAGAATACTCTCAAAAAGAGCTAATTAGTACAATTTCAAACACTAGATACTTCAATAATCAAATATCAAATTGAAACAAGAATGAAACTCAAGTAAGAATTCACCAAGTTCCTTCTCCAGATAAGAAATCAGTAATGGGAACTCAAAGATTGATGATCAGCAATACAGAGATTCAGCAATTCAATTGAGCAAAGATTTGAGCAAGAGAGAGTTTTGATAGCAAGATGGCTTTCAGTAGATTTTTCAAGTCTCAGCATGATTTGATTTGCAAAACCATGCATTTATAGGCTTCTAAAAGTAATTTCGTGTTGTCCAAGATTACTTGGAGTATCTTCCAAGTTTTTAAAAAATTTGGGGTATAAGAAACCATTATTTAAAAATTAAAGCATTTAAAATTTCTAACTGTCAATAGTTTTCGGACTACTGAAGTATCAGGTTTAGTCTTCTGATGTTCCTTAACACACTGAAAAATTTGAACTGGACATAGGGTCGGACGACTGAACTGAGGGTTCACTCTTCTAAAGCCCCAAACTAGATAACTGAACTAAGGGTTCAGTCTTCTGAGGGTGTACTGTCTCTTATGTACTCTTTTAGAAAAATCTTCAGTAGACTAAACTAATTCTTCAGTCTTCTGAAGAAATTCTTCAGTAGATTGAAGTAAAACTTCAGTCTTCTGAGGTACATCTTCAGTCTTCTGAGGGTGCACCTCAGTCGTCTGGGCAAACCAAATTCAGATTTTTTATTTTAGTTTTCAAAAATCCTTTTTGCTCTCTTGCTTTGATTTCTTATAAAACATTTTTTGAGGTTTTAAATAAGGTCTCTAAGTCAATGAATAATCCTAGAAGAGCTTCAAAATATTTCATTAGATATTCAAACATGAAGTACTTACAATATTATCTTTAAAGCCTAATACTCTACTCTTTAAGCCTTTCATTGTATTTTGCTTTAACTTCCTTTTGACTTGAGCTTTGAGTCAATTTTAAGTGTCAACATATTTTTCTCATGTTGGTGTTGCTTTGATCTATTGTTTGGATCACTCTACATATGAATGTATCTTGTCAAGTCCTTAGTGATCTTGAGCTTTCCATTGATTTTTCTTTTTTAGCTTTGTCTTTCCTGAAATATTATCATTCTAACAAACACATGTTAAATCATCTCTTATTTTTTATCATCAAAATAAGTTTGAATGTTAGGCCAACAATCACTCTACGACATCCTATCACCAACTTCCACACTGGAAGCCTCACCAACTCACACACCTGAGTAGTGGTCTAATAGTACACATAAGCCCACTGTGATCCAGCTGGTCTCCCAAGCTAAAAACTCCCTACAATATGAACAACGTCATCTCTATCCCGAGTCTGTTGCTCCACCTGTATCACATGCTCATTCAAATCATAAAAATGTTGAACCGAGATAAAACTCCCCGCATTTCTACCCTGAGTTCCTAACTCCACTTGAATAACATGATTGCTGCTACTGTAGTTTTTTGGCATTTCTCTCTCTTCCTTTTACCTGAGTACGCTACCCTATGACTTTATCACCAAAAGCCATGTCCACGATCACCACTTTATTTTCCTAGGATCACCTAGTTTGCACCCACCTTTTTTATAACTCGAAAAGATGTACTGTCAAGACACAACACCAAGCCAATATCCTTCATCATTAGAATAGTGCACCAGAGGACATCTACTCACAAACGAGTAGTCTACCATAAAACCTAACCACCATTCATTTGCAACTTTCCCATCTAACGATATCTTTGGCAATCGATTACACAAGAAACGTGTCATGCTCACTGACTTCACCAAGAAGTACCCTAAAATCCCTACATATAACCTGCCCTACTCACAAAACTTCTTGAACAAAACTAGCATGCTCAACTCCAATGTTTGGCTTGAGAATTTCTCTCTCGGTCTGGTTCTCCACATCAGCCACTGCATGAAGTACACCAAGAACCTTCGTGATAATCCCACAAAAAATATATGTCTATCCTTTGATGCTATCATCATTGGTTCCTAAACATCTAAATACATGTAGTCACCCAAACATATGCCATAAGAAATTCGACTCAGACTCAACAGTTGCAATTCCACCTACAACTGTAACATCTTGTAGTGCAAATATGTTTCCCGCTACTTTATCCCCTTTCATCACTATCGAGTTACCACACATTTCCATTTCTTTGCATTCAGACTCGTAATAATATCAATTACGATCTAAAATTTCCAATAAAAATACCATTCTTCCGTAGACCCAATTCATGCTTTATATCACATATGACTTTTACAACACCATCATACATTTTGATTTTGACATTTCCAATAACAAATATTTTACAGGAAATATCATTTTTCCATCAAAATACAACCAGTATAAACTGACCTGTCAGTGTCAAACCATTTTCTAGGATAAAAGCATCCCGTGACTAAGATTCAAGAATCACCCATGAGGCACTCCGAACCCGATGAAACACGTAGCATATCTCCAACACTACATTCTGAATCTTTCTCCACTACACTTGCAGATTTTGACGAACCCTTAGACATATATCAACATTCCCGTTTTCATCAAACTAATGCTAGAGAATTCTCATCCGTGACATGATACAACATGTCCTTAACCAAATAAGGACGAATGATTGCGCCCAATTCATTCCAAGTCGTTGCATCCATGCTATCCGGTTGAAATTCTATATAAACCTTCACCATGCCTTGTTACAACACAAGATCCTTAAATTCGGAGGCCATACAACACGCTCTGATACCAATTGTTGTGGAAAATAAGGGCAGCCTCTCCTAACAATGTGCAGCGCAGAATGAACATTGTATAAAGGATCACACATACATACTTGCAACAAACAAAATGGTGATAAACAAAAAACATTCCACAACCATAGCAATATAAAGATAGTAATAATAAAGGCAACGACACCAGGAATTACGTAGTTTGGCAAATTCTACATCCATAGGAGCAATCGGCAAGAGATTTCATTATGAAGATCAAAGATTACACACTACAATGATATTCTCTTCTTCTCTTACCCTCTCTCACTCTCATACATGTTAAAATATGCCCAGAATGACATATATAACAACCTCTCGGAGGTTTCCCTCTGAATACCCAACCACTCCAACGTTCAAATTCAAAATTTAAATTCTTTCTCACAGCCCAGCGACCACTCGTCGACAAGTCTTTGCTGCTACCCTGCACTAAGACCACATCCATATGTTTTTTCCTTTGTTTATAAACTCCCGAAGTATAAGAGTCGCACCATAAACAACATATAGTTACAAGGCCAAGGATAATAGGCACAAATGCTTCAAGAATACACCCGACGACGAGGTTAGAACCCCCATCTCCACAATGGAAGACAAGAATGTGAACCATGTGGCCCAAAGAGATCTAGCAAAAAATTCACAAACCCTCGCCACCACCAAAACATCTCCGAAGAGACCATCTTTGATTCTAATAGTACATAAATCATAGTAAATACCTAGAGAAACCCATATACAAGAGTTATATAATATTTCTTACCATATCTTCTCGTCTGACTTTTAAAATTACCTAAGTCTTCTTTAGCATGCTCGCAGATTTAGAATATGTTTGACCATTACAAATACAACGTCTATGAACTTGATTTTTTCTCTTAACGGATCATTATTGTCAAACAAAAATTTGCTACTGCTACAACACGAGATAGGCATCAATTAACTTAATGTTATAAGTATGGCATACATACCATATTCACATTAACAACATATATATCCTTGATTTGAGAGAGATTGTGCGATCACAACTGTGCATGCATTAACACATTATATATAATTACAACCGCATGTGCAATAATAGTACTGCTAAGATAGCACATTGGCAACTGTTCTTAACATGGTTGAAGATCGATGCACTGAAAACCCGTTATTTTAGGCCTAAAATGAAGGTTGATTTTACCATTTTGTTAGTTCAACATAGAACACACCCACTTGGGCTCCTCTCCCATCCCTAGATGCATGGCGCCCGTCCACCCCCTGAGCTGCGACACATTTGAAAATATTTTCACAATAGATTCACATCCTATGTGTCCAAAGAGGGAATCTAGGTAGCCTTGATATATATAGATGCATAGATAATGAAGATCCATATAGAGATATGCATGTGGGACTTGGCCCAAGAACTGGGGTTAACCGTTTCCTAGTCTACATACATCATGTGCTTAATTATTTAATAATTGAATTAACATATTAAAGCAGCCTTAGTTAAACAAGTTAGTGATCTCTAGGTTTATTTTTTATTTATTTTTTCAGTAGGTAGCTAGGGTTTCTTCCATTAAAAGAATCCGTGGGGAAGGCCTAGAGCCACAAGCTACGTATGTTCTCAACACAAACTACAAAGAGTTTAGTTCAAACTTCAACCAGAGGTCAAGACAACTTGGTACCTTTTTTTTTTATTATAATTTTAAAAGCTATGTAGTTCAAGTCATCAAACATTTAGTCGTACCAATATGTGTTTTTTATTCTTTATTATTCTTGTTTAGTTTTTCTCTCTAGTGCTTCAGCCAATCTAAGCACAGTCCACAAATAGATAACCTAAGATGGTACGTGTTTTCCTTTTGTTAATTTTCTTGTCCATTAATAAAACCAAAACCCATTTGTGCAAGCTAATTAATTATTTAATATATATATATATATCCCGTAATCAATGGTTCCTAGGTCTCTTTCGAGGCCCAATTAATCCGTGCAAGTATTGGGACTTCCTTTCTCACCCTCTTCCAGCTAAGTATATACGAGATCTAAACGGTGGCTTTGCAGGTCGATGAGGATTATTATTGCCGTTGTAATACAAAATTATATTAAGCTTTGTCTAAATTTATATAAATCTAAATTCAAGAAGTTCATGCTCTCAAACGTAGTAAGAACAGGTGTAGGAAAAAGGATGGCAGATCTATTTACATGGTATATGGATTTTTCAGTCCCTCCCACACCCCCCCCCCCCCTGGCCCAACAATCTCGGTAACAAAAAAGGATTGAAATACCTTTTAATTTTGGTCTCTAGAATAATTAACCCATTCACCATAAATGGCAATCCAAGTGCACGACAGGGTAATTAGCTTAGTCAATTTAGTATATTCAAGTTAGTCTAGTCTCAAAATCTTAATCCCGAAACAACCGCTCCTCAGGGGTTCATTTGAATCAAGAACTTTGTTTGAGAAAAAAAAAAAAAAAGAAAGGAAAATGAGTTCTTTTTCATTGTATTTTCTCCTTACATCAAACTACTACTAAAAAAATGAATAGTTGTTACAATATGATTAGAAATTAAGAAAAATAAAATATTAATAATATGAAACATTAAATTTTTGTTCATTAATTTAGTATATTTCTATTGCTTTTCTCACTTAATTTCTTTGATGACTAAACACGTAACGAATAAAATTCTTTTCATTTTCCTTTTCTTTTCTAAATAGTTTTCAAGTTTCTAATGGACCCTAAGAGTCTATTTGGATCAACAATTTTATTTGAAAAAATGAAAGGAAAGGAAAATATGGAGTAAACTCATATTTTCTTATATTTTTCCTCTCTATTAGATACTATTGAAAATGAAAATTTGTTTTAAAAATTAAGAAAAAATAAACATTAATGATGCGTAAAATCAAAATTTTATTCATAAATTTGGTATGTATTTTATTTTCTTTCTGACTTTTCTTGATTACCAAACATAAAAATGGGGTTCCTCCGGGTCCTTTTCTTTCTTCTAATATTTTCTAAATGGAGCCTAAGGAAATCTTGCGGTATATACCTCAGGGATTAGGTCGACCAATCAGCGGTCCTGATCACACGTTGGATTTGAATTCAATCATGTGCGAAAATTATCTAGGAAGATCAGGAGTGTTGAAAAATGGAGGATTCTGGCAAGTTCACGGGGGCCCACCGCCTCCAGTTGTAGTTGTTGCGCCGAAAGCAACTTCCCCTTCTTCTTCTTCTTCTTCTTCTTCTCAATTTCTTCAGCCTTCTACATGCATCCCTCCCCATTTCAAATCTCTATGCAATCGCACATTGTGCCAAGGCTTTACACAAAAACAAAGAACATATTATATTATATTTTCACAAGAGATTTTATAATGTCTACTCTTTTAACATGATTGAGGTTGTTGAACATCCAGTCACTAATCATTATATTTAAATGCTTAAACTAAAGCAACAATGCCTATTCTTATATTTTAAATTTGTATGCGGAAATCACTCCATCCATCCATCCAAAGGTTCGATGCAACCGGGCATGTCATATTTCGAAAAAATAAACGAAAAGGGGGAGGGGTGGAGGGAGCGCAATGATTCAAAAATGGCCATGTGCATGGGGATTTAGTCCGAGGACTTTAGTCAACATTGCTTAATTCGTTGAAGGGGAGACACCTGAAATCATGTGTACTAATCTAATCGTTGATACTAATTAGGTTAAAAGAGAATACTGTTAGGGGTAATTGACTGTTACTACATTACATAAACAATGTTACTGAAATAGTTTTTCATCGGGAGCCGTGACCAAATCAAGGGCGACACTTGAGTTCGAAAAATCACGAAGGGTCATGTGCGTTTGAAAACCTATTGATTTTTGCTCACTTTTATTTATGTTTAACTTTCGTTTAAAGTTGACCAAGAAAAAATACGTTTGGCGACACATGTTTCAATTCCTAAATTTTACAAAACTTTAAAGTGGTGTTCTTTTTTTTATATATCAAAATATATAGAATAAAGTAAATGGAATGCAAACGAAAATATGGAAACAAAGAAAGCCAAAAAGAAAGGCTGACTCGAAGTGAGGTAAATATTTAGGTTAACTACTAATTCTAAAGTTGCATTAACACATTTGACAATATTTTGGGTAAGTTTGGAACAAAAATTGTAAAACTAAAAAGCTAAAGTCTAAACCTATCTCGAGTTTTAGAATTTATCTTTCTTATCTAGCCTCATGGCATATAAAGGAGTATAATTGTCTAATTGATGCATGTAAGAAACAATCTTTTAAAAAAAAAAACAAAAATAAAATTCTAGAAAGAAATTTTTTTTTTTTTTTTTCATTTCCCCCCTATTTAAGCATTGATCTCCACCAATTCTCTTACCCTCTCTTATAATAAAATTCTAAATTAGGGTTCATTTACCCAACACTATTTTTTATCAAATTAAGTTGAAGAAAAATATATACACTATTATGAAACAAAAGAAGAGCAAGAGTTCCACAATTGAATGAAGCCCAAGAGAAGATAATGATGTTGAAAATAGTTGAGCAACCTATGCAAGAGATACAAAACTTGCATAGAGATAATTCAAATGCTTGAGTGGAAATACTTAAGGCTAACTGGAATCATTCAAACATATTGAAAGATTGTTAATTTCATAAAGGAATCATTTGAATTTACATAGATTCAAATTCTCCATTTACGATGTTTAAGCGAATGAAGTTCTTAAATATTAGAAGTCTTCCCCTACCTATGATGTCTACTTTGAAATCAATGGTGTAAAAAAAAAAAATCTAAATCAAATAACTTATGAAGATACAAGCACTCATTAACTATATTTGAATTTCCAAACAAATCAAGTTTAGTTATGGTTTATTCTTTATTCAAAAAAAAATAAGTTTCTTTGTTTTTCCTTTTGCTTGAGAGTATTCAATCGAAGATATCTTTTCCCGTATCACAATGGAGAAGGGAAATTCAATAGAATTTGGCGAGATTTTATACAAAAAGAATAAATATTCAATGACAATATGTTTGTTAATGGAATATTAAGGGACATCAATATAATTTTTACTCTTCAGAAACATGATCGACTATGTTGTCACTGATTAAGTGCTAGATCCATAGTTCATATTTGAAGTACGAAGTTTTTCTTGAACAAATTAAAGTTAATATGTACAGTGTCAATTTATTTGAAATGATAATAAGAGTGTTAACATATCTCCCTAATTTACCATTGTAGTCTACCTCCTTCACCTATAAAAGGATGGCCTTTGTATAGTTTTATACACACTAAAAAAAGGAATAATGAAGATTTATTAGTCTTTACATGGTATTAGAGCCTTCTAAACCTAATTTCTTTTTCCTAACCTTCCCTATCGCCGCCCCCCGTTCTTGACCGCGCACAGTAGCCTACGTCCAGTGTCATTTCACGCTCAGTCATCCAGCACTCTCTCGTTCCGGTGCTCTCTATCTTCCAATTGTCCGGAGCTCTCTTAGTCACCATCTTCCTCCTTGCGTGCTTGGTGTAAGTTACAGCGTCGCGAATCACGTTCTCGAGGACGATCTTGAGGACTCCTAGAGCCTCCCTGTAAATTACCAGTCTTTTGCAAAGATCCTTGAGCTGCTTCTGGAGAAGAAGGCTTGCTTGAGCCTCCATGCCATCATAGAGGGAAAGGGCAGGAGAGACTCTCTACTCTGACTTCGTAGGCTAGGAGAAGGCTGCGTCGAATGCTTTGCAAGGACATGTGCTCAGTTGGCTGTTAGTTCTTGAGGACGCCTCAAGCCTCCACTTGACCCTTATTGTTAAGGAGGTTCTTCACAGCCACAAAAGAGCCATCACTCGAAATCCCTCTGTAAATGACACCGCGAAGCCACAACTGCCACCGACGACGTCAAGCCCCGGCTTCCACCTGGCTTCCCCATAAACTGCTCCCGAAGAATCGCAAGCTTTGTTATCCCCTCGCAGCACCTTCCTTTTGTTCTCCAAAAGCAGACAGAGAGTAAACCATTCAAAGTTAGAGTTTCTGAATTCTGATACCTGATTAGATTGATACAGGCGATCAGGAATTAATTATTATCATTTGAGACTTGATTATTTTTTATTATGCTTCATTTTTAACTATTGTCCTTGCATTTTTTTTTTACATAACCACCACGTGGAGGATATAGATAGCTTTCTTTGGCCGCGTTCTTTCTCTGGAGAAGCACCAGTTTTTCGGCATGGTATCTCCCAGATTCATCTCTCAGATTCCGTTAAATTCCTCTTTGCTCTACATCGGTCAATATTATCCATTTTTTTATGGCGGCTTTAACTGATGTTGCCCTGTAACGACCTTCTTATCTTATCATATAATAAAACATAAAAAGTAAAATAGTCAACCCAAACCCATGGGTAGCGGGGACACCTGTCATACACAGCAGAACCTAGGCAGCAGTAAATGTAAATCACCAACACATAACCACAAAATACATAATACCAGAGTCAAGTATATCTCAAAATATTGTGTTTATATACAATCTCCCAAAAATACAAAACATCCCTAGGACCTCACATCAAAATTCCCTGATCCTAGTCCAAACTTACCCTCCTAGCAGTGTAGTACAACCGACTCAACGGCGGTCACGCTCCGCCAGTCTTTCTGGGTTTCCTGAAAATCATTTAATGTTCGAGGGTAAGACACTTCTCAGTAAGGGAAAATAAACTAAATACAGTTGTATGACAACATGAATATTTAGTGCTATAATACATATATACAGTACATTTCATAAAGTGAAAAACATTCATCATAACATACTAAACAATCGTATACTTTCATAGTTTCTAATAATTCATACTGATCATGAAATATCTGATATAATTATAATACTGAAAATCTACCTAGGATGAATAGCTAGCTAATGTCATGTATTACCCCCCATCATGGGTTGTGCAGCCCAAAGGCGGGACCCGATAATGACTGGCCAACCACTACCGAGTCAAAAATATCTCTAAATACGATAGGCCCGCCACACCCTGGTTCGGACTGTCAGGTGGACGTCTACAACTCTACACTGAAAGTCACATCAACTATCCATCTCCCACCCCCTTGTGGGGTGGTTAGTATAAGTCTGAACATAATATTTAATATGTATAGCAATGGTATCGTGCTCCTGTAACTGAACTGAACTATCCTCCAGGTTCTAATAACATATAATGCATGATAATATACTTGCCTAACATAATTAGATTGATAGCATTTTCTGAAATAACATACACACATACATATGGCCTTGCACCAATTTCTTTCATATCTGCGGCCTTACACCGAACATTCATAAATACAGCCTTGCGCCGAAATCATATATATAACAAGGCCTTGCACCGGCTATCAATCACGGCCTTACGCCGAACATTTCATAAATATCATTCTAAATAAATAATTCATTTATCATGTATTTTGAAACCATAAGGTACTGCATTATCTCTTAGCCTATAAAAGCATGCTTTATTCATAAAATTTCCATACCATAATACTTTTCAGGTAAAATAATACTCATGCCACACATTTCTGAATAAACCGTACATTCCATTCTAAAGAAAATCATATTTCTTGGCATATCATACTAATATATATATATATATATATATATATATACATTTCAACATAATAGCAGTATTTTCCCAAATATGCATTATTACCAATCTCTTCTTATACATTACACATGCTTCCTGAAAATAAATTTGCTGATAAATAATAATAATATAATTTGCATGGAAAATAACTGGTTTATTTTATTCTCTTACCTAACACTGAAAAGAAACCCCCTAAAATACCAATCCTGCACTCGTAGGGTTTCCCGTTCAACTCCCTGAAAATAATAACTCTCAGAACTAAACTTCAGTATTTTTCTGTGAATATCATTTCCTATAACTATGGTAAAACCAAATTTGGCATAAAAAGTCTTACCTTAAACCAAGGATGAATTTCAACTCTGCCTCACCAACAATCCGCTCTAGTAGATTTGGAAAGAACTTCCCTAAGAGCGTCATGGTGGCCTCATATCGTCGATCCGGCGAACGTCAGAGGAGAAATCGAAGAGAGAGGAGAGAGGAACCGTAGAGGAGAGAGAGAGTAAGAAATTTTTTGATTTTCTACGTTAAAAATCTAAGTTTGAGGCTATTTATACTATAGGATTCATCGACGAGGTCAAGAGGCAATTCGTCGATGAACTCTCCCCTTCGTCGACGAAATTCAGAATCGCTCAAAACATCCTCTCGGTATTTTCTTGTCGACGAGGCACACCTTCAACGACGAGCCCAGTATGCAACGTCATCGACGAATGCTACCCTATCGTGCCCCCTTTTCTTTTCTGTTTCCATTTTTCCACTTTTTTAATTATTATTTAAATATCATCATTCTTCAGGTCATAACATGCTCAATTTATAGAAATTTTTTTGATTGGCTCCAACTACTAAGCTTGGGCCCAACAAATGTCAGTTTTTTTTTATTGGTTGGAGATTATGGCGTTTTGTCACTGGAACAAGACAAAAACCCACAATAACTGACACATAATCAATAGAGGAGTTTGATGAGGCTCTTGATGAATGGGAAAGTACTCATTGTAAGATCCTTTCCTGGTTTATTAATACATCCGTTCCTACTATTCAGAGTCTATTTCCTAAATTTCGTAATGTCAAACTTGCTTGGGATTTTTTGGTCAAAAGATACAGCTGTGGTAATGATGATGCTCTCAAGTTTCAGTTGGAAACTAGGCTTTCCCAGTTGCATTAGGAACCTGGACAATCTATTTCCAAGTTTCATGCTCAGGTTAGTGGCATTTAGGATCAACTTTCTCAAGTTGACCTTGTTTTTTCTGATGAGCAGTCGATTAAGCTTTTTGTTGCATATCGGGATAGTCGTCAGTTTATATACTTTATGATGCATATCTGGGATGAATTTGAGAATACTCAAGTTTCTTTGTTACATCAATCTCCTCTTCCTACACTTTAGCTTGCTCTTGCGGAGCTCATTTCTAAGGAGACATGCCAACAGACTCGTCGGGTTCATTCAACTAATATAGTCTTAGCTACTACTCCGTCTAGTTCCTCTACTCCGGCTACTTCTGTTGCAGCTGTTGCTTCTTCTAAATCGCGTCGTTTCAATAGCTAGTGCCACTGTTGTAAGGAAGACGGTCTCCGTATTTCCGATTGTCCTAAGAAGAAGGCCAAGGATGCTAGGGATGCTCTTAAGGCTAAGGCATTTTACTCTTCCAAGCATGTTGCTGCTGTCTCCACCAGCTCCTCAATTTCTGCTCCATCTTCTGCACCTCCTTTGTTATCTCTTTCTGCAGCTAACCTTGAGGCAATCATCACCCAGGTTCTATCCTACACTTCTACTACCTTATCAGTCTCCCCAGGTACCTCTACACCTTGGTTTATTGATTCTGCCTATTGCAATCATATGACCTCTGATTCCTCTTTAGTGACACATAAGCAGTCTTTAAATCCTATTCCCTTAATTTATACTGCTGATCGTTCACATATGTCTGTTAGTCATCTTGGTCATGTTTCTACTCCTACTTTTTATGTACCTGACACATATGTTGTACCTAACTTGTCTCTCAATCTCCTTTCCGTTGGTCAACTTGTTAAACGTGGTTTGATCTTAACCTTTTCTCATAAAGGTTGTGATGTGCAGGATCTGAAGACGGGCCAGCTTGTTGGGACCGGGCGTAAAGTTGGTCGCCTTTTTAAGCTCACATCTCTGCATTTGCCTCTTTCATGTTCTCCTCCGTCTCTTTCTGCTACAATGTCTTTTGGTGTTTGGCATTCTCGTCTCGGTCATACGTTGTTGTCTTGGGTTCAGTCTTTAGCTTCTAATGGTTGCTTAGGAAACGTTAAATTTGAACAATTTTGATTGTATGCCTTGTCAACTTGGGAAACAAAAATCTTTACCTTTTAATGAAAGTAATTCTTTGTCTTCTGCACCTTTTGATTTGGCTCATTCGGATATTTGGGAACCTGCTCCTCTCCTTACTAAGGGTGGGTCTCGTTACTTTGTCATTTTTTATCGATGATTACTCTCGGTATACATGGATTTATCTTTTGCATTATCGCACTGGATTACTTAATGTTTTTCGTGACTTTAAGCAGATGATTAAAACTCAATTTGATCGCACCATTAAATTCTTTTAGTCCGATAATGCCCTGGAATATACTTCTACCCCTTTCATTGAAGAACTTCGAGAGGCCGGAACCTTATCCCATCGATCCTGTCCATCCACCTCCCACTAGAATGGTCATGCAAAACGTAAGTATCGTCACATTCTTGACACTATTCGCTCTCAACTCTTCCCTGCATCCCTCCCAGAATCCTTTTGGGGTGAAGCTACTCTTACCGTTGTTTACACTATTAATCGGGTTCCAACCCCTACTCTTTCCAATAAATCTCCATATGAGGCTCTCTATGGGAAGGTACCTAATTATTCTCTTCTCAAAGTATTTGGTTGTGCTTACTTTGTCTTGCTCTCACCTCATGAACATACAAAACTTGAAACTTGCTCTTGTCTTTGTTGCTTTCTTGGTTATGGCATTGAACACAAGGGTTATCGCTGCTATGACCCCATAGCCAAGCGTCTTCAAGTCTCTCGGCATGTTTAGTTTTGGGAACACAAAATGTTTACTAGTATCTCTCGATTTTCTTCCGATTGTCCCTCATACTCTCCTATTTTCACTAATCCTGCCATAGATCCCTCTCCTGCTTTCTCTTCTAATGCAAGTCATAACATCTCATCAGGTGATCCCTCCACATCTGCCACTCCTGAACCTGGACCGTTTGATGATCATGCAATCGCTTCCACTCCGCCTAAGTCCTATAATTTGGATGTCCATCGTTCTAGTCAGGTAAGGGCACCTCCTACCTATCTTCGTGATTATCACTGTTTTTCTACTCTTGACTCCTTTTATGAGCCTCACAATTGTCGCGAAGCTTGTTCTGTTCCTGTTTGGAAGCAAGCTATGTTTGAAGAACTTGACACACTTCACAAAACTCATACTTGGGACTTGGTTAACCTACCTCCTAGTAAGATTGTAGTTGGGAACAAATGGGTGTATAAACAGAAAATGAACTCTGACAGTTCTGAAGTAAGACATAAAGCTCGTTTAGTGGCAAAGGGCTTTACTCAAGAATATGGCATTGATTATAAGGAGACATTTGCCTGTGTTGCTCGTATTACCTCCATTCACTCCCTTTTGGTTGTTGCCTCTGCCCGATGATGGCCTTTATTTTAGATGGATGTCAAGAATGTCTTCTTACATGGTGATTTGGCTGAGGAGGTATATATGTAGGCCCCTCCCGAGTATCCTCATTCTCTTGGTAAGGTTCATCGTCTCTATCGTGCTTTATATGGGCTTAAGCAAGCTCTTTGTGTTTGGTTTGCTAAGTTCAGCTCCACTATTGCACAGCTTGGGTTTGCTTCTATCCCCTATGATTCAACCCTTTTTACCTGTCACATTGCTACTGGCATCATTATTCTACTACTTTATGTTGATGATATGATCATTACTGGTGATGATACTTCTAGTATTCATGATCTTAAGCAATTTCTGTGTCAGTAGTTTGAGATGAAAGACCTCGGTTCTCTTCACTACTTCCTTGGCTTACAAATGTCCCCTACCTCTGATAGCTACTTCTTGACCCAAGCCAAATATGCCTCTGATATTCTCACATGTGCTGGTCTCACCGATTGTAAGATAACTGATAGTCCGCTGGAGCCCAACATCAAACTCTGTCCTACTGATAGGGAGCTCCTTCCCGATGTCACTCGTTACCAACAGTTTGTTAGGAGCTTGATTTATCTCACTATCACTATACTAGACATTGCCTATGTAGTGCACCTTGTTAGCCAATTTATGTCGGCTCCTCATTTCGTTCACTATGCAGTTGTTCTTCACATCTTACGATATATGAAGGGCACATTATTTCATGAACTTTTTTTTTCCTCTCACTCATCCTTGACGTTGCAAGTTTATTCGGATGCTGATTGGGCAGGGGAGCCTACTGATCGTCGGTCTACCACTAGTTTTCTTTTTTTACTTGGTGACTCTCTTATCTCTTATCGGGGCAAAAAGAAGACTGTTGTTGCTCGCTCTAGCACTAAGGCTGAGTATCGAGCTCTCGTTGATACTACTTCTGAGCTTCTTTGGCTTCGTTGGCTTCTCCAAGATATGGGTGTTCCTCAGCCCTCGAGCACTCCACTTTATTGTGATAATCATAGTTCTGTCTAGATCGCTCACAATGATGTCTTTCATGAACGCACCAAACACATCAAGATCAACTGTCATTTTGTACGTCATCATCTTCAGGAAGGGACACTTCGCCTCTTGTCAATTCCTTCGGCTGATCAGTTGGCTAATATCTTCACGAAGGCTCATCGACCTGGTCGCCATCGTGCTTTAGTCTACAAACTCCAGATGACATCTTTGATACCACCTTAAGTTTGAGGGGGGATGTTAACATATCTCCCTAATTTACCCATGTAGTTTGCCTCTTTGACCTATAAAAGGATGACCCTTGTATAGTTTTATACACGCAAAAAAAGGAATAATAAAGATTTATTAGTCTTTACGAAGAGAATAAATGGAGAGGATTGTTTGGCACTCTAACTAGTCATAGAAAACTATCATGCTTCAACAAAGCTCAATTCCTAATGCAAATGAATTTAAATAAAATCATGACATAGTAACCAATATAACTCAACCATCAGTACAAGTGAAGGAGCACGGTAACCTATCATAGTGACATAACTCAGTTGCAAAAGTAGTTGATATGAAATGGTAACCAATCAAACTCAACAACTTATACAACTAAAAAGATGGTAACCTATGATGATGATGATGATGATAGAACTCAGATATTGATGTAGATGAATGAAACAGTGATCCATTTAAATGATAGAACTTAGTATCTTTTCAAATAGGAGAAGGTTGAAAACCTATGATTATGAACAAAAATAAATTATCAATGTTGATGAAATGAAATGATGACCTTTCAATGCAACACAACATAATAGTAAATGTAAAGAGGACACTAGCTATCATAACCTAGCTCAGTTATGAATATGTGAAAAAGGTATATTCCCAAAAGGGGGGTGAATTGGGAATTTAAAATTTATTTATATCCTCTTTAATTAATTCTTTCTTAACTCTTTTTGGTTTCAGCAAACACACATACAAATTTGGTTTACAATCACAAGTTTAGCGGAAAATTAATTTAGTTATAAACCTTTATGAATGAGAGTTCTAACTTGAATACTTCTTTCAACAATTTAGTTCAACCAACCAAGATTCCCAAAACAAGATTCACAATATAGAATGAATTCAGTAATGCTTCCAAGATTTAGTAATTGAGTAACTCAAAGTAGAGTTTAAGAATAGAGCTGATAAAAGCCCTATATTAGTGAACTTGATTTCTCGATATTAAGTACAATGTAAATTTCCAACACTCTTCCAAAAACTCAGAATTTAAATAAACTTTCAATTAATGAGTCATGACTGTTAACCAATCAACGTACTCCCTTATGATTTCCACAATAAGTATTGATCAACCAACGTACTCCCTTTCGATTTCCGCAATCCCAAAGTCAAATTAATTTTTAGTTTATTTAAAACTCAATCCACATAGTTTATAAGAGCAGAAGCTTAAAATCCAACCACGCAGTGTATATGAATATAAAATTAAATGAGAGTGGGGAAGAGAGTGAAACTAAGTTTTTACGAGATTCGGCTATACCCGCCTACATTCTCGCCTTAGGCAACACACCTAAGGATTCCACTATACCACTCTCTTACGGGTAGGAGCAACCTTACTCACTCCTTTGCGGGCAGGAGGAGCCTTTTACAATCCCTCCTTCAACTAAGGTGGAGCCCCCTCTCCAAACGATACCCCACACTCATTACAACAATTCAATAATCCTGAACCGTCTATAAAAACAAAAAACAAATTTGGTGTACAAAGACACTCTCAGCAAGAGCTGATCAATACAACAATTAAGCACTACAATATACTTCAATTTGCCCCCGTGAGCATGGCCCGATGAAAAGGCATCAGCACGTAAAAAGGAGCATTGGGGGTTCAATTCCAAGTAGATATACTCATGGAGCCAGCGGTACCTGTGGATGGTGAGAGTTTATTCTATGAGCCAACGGAGACTGTGGATGGTGAGAGTTCGCTCTATGAGCCAGTGAGGACCGAGGATGGTGAGAGTTCTCTGTGAGCTAGCGGGGACCGTGGATGGTAATAGAGATATGTCCCAGGGGTCGAGTTGGCTGAACATCCAACTGATGCATGAAAGTCGTGTCTACATTCCGTACTTTGTCCTAATCAGCGAGACCTGGGGTTGGAGGACGCTAATCCATAGGTTTGGTACCGTACCAGGGGGTCCAAAGGGCTCGTTAGTGGCTAGAGTTCCTATGTAATCCAAATATATATATATATATATATATATATATATATATATACTTCAATTCAAAATAACAATTGAAAGAATTTGAAGCCTTAGAAGTATATCATCGTGAGCTTTCTTCCTAGATTGAAAGAATTCAGAGTAGGCTCGGAAATTTTATGAGAGATTCACAGCAAAACTCAGTAAGGAACTTCAGAAAGTTTGAGAGCAAGAGAGCTTTGAGAGTATTGAGAGCAAGAGAGCTTTGAATGCTATGTATTTTCTTAGTGTATTGAATCCTTAGCCTTAGGGGGTATTTATAGATGTTTAAACGAGAGTATTTTGTGTTCCCCAAGTGAGTTGGAGTGTTTCCTAAGTTTTCATAACGTTTAGAATTGAAAAAAAAAAATCAAATTTGGAAACTTTCTGTTATATTTAAAATTTGAAATCTCGAAGAGTCAGTTGCCTAGATTCATTAAAGTACTGAAAATTTCAAACTCAGCAAGGAATCAATCGACTGGGTCATCACCAGTTAGTCTCTTGGGTCCTCTCGGGTTGTCTCAAAATCAGTTTATTTATTTGTCAATTGCCTGGATTAACTTTGTCAGTCGCCTAGAAAGACCAAAAATCTGATTTTTCATTTTGTTTCCAATTTCTTTTTGCTTTTTTGCTTTCCCCAAAATAATTTAAGACTTTTGAAAAATATTTTATGGGATTTTTTAAAACATGGTCTCTAAGTCAATGAGTTTCCTTATAAATTTCAATTTCAATCAAATTATCATTTGAATGAAGTACTTACATAGAGACTCTCTTAAGACTTAATTCTATCCTAAGCTTGGAGTCTTCATGCTTGTTATTTGTGTAATCCGTCTTACCTCTGAACTTAAATTCTCTAAGCTTCCATCAATTCTCTAAGATTTCATCAAGGTGTCTTTGGAATTGGTGTATTCCCAAGATAGGGGGTGAATTGGGTAATTAAAACTTCCTAGGTTGATTCCAGTTCCACAAATAGTATTTTGCAACCTAAAAGGTCTGTCTATGCAATCTCAAATACACAAATAAATATAAAGTGTGTAAATTTATTCATACACAGCTTTCACAGACTATTGAAAGTAACATACACGTGCAGTAAATAAATTACAGAAATATAAATTGCACACGCAATATGTTATCGAGGTTCGACCAATACTGCCTACGTCCCTACCTCTAGCTCGCAAGCCCGAGGATTTCACTAGTTGCTCACTTCACGGGTGGAGCAACACTGTTTACAACACCTTACCAGGATGGTGCACCTAGTTCTCTTAATTGGGTCTGAACCAATCCGGAAGTATTCATAAGGCTAGTCTCCCTCTTCCGACCATACGTCGGGAATACAACAGATAATCAAATAAAATATTTTATACAACGATATGTGCTTCTAATACAAGAAAATTATGCACCAATACGCACAATTAATAATCAACGCACGTAAAATGATAGAACTATAAGCTCGGTGCAGATATGTGCAATAGCACTCAATCTAATTTCAATAAGCAACTAATACAAGAGTGTATTACCAATCTATCTTTGAAACAATATGTAAATATATTTTAACCACGAGTAGAGTTTCAAAGATTTTCAGAGAATATAATCAAAATATCTCTAAGATGATTTTCTCAAAATTCTAGCACAAAAGATATTTGAAATCAAGCTTGTTTGAAAAATATTTCACAAAGCATAAGAATAAGCCTTTGAATACTTGCAACAATAATGCAAGATTCACAAGCTCTAGAGAGTATTCCCACTGAAGACTTATGAATTAAATCACAAACAGACATCAAACACATACAATGGGAGTGTGAGCCAATATAAACAATCTCAATAATACTCTTACCAAAAGATTTTAGCAAGTAGGATGAGTAAGAGATAAATTTATGGCTTGTATATGATAAAACAATGGTTTTAAAATTCAAAGAGTTTTGGCTAATGATATTTGCTAATCCATGCTTAATCTTTCCAAATAAACCGATATTTATAGACATTTATAAAAGTATAACCGTTGGGGGACATAGATGAAATTTTAGAAAAGATTAAGTATAGTTAATAAAAAATAACCCCTTTTTAACCTCGGAAAAATTCGAACAACCCGAGAGCTTTGGTCGACCATTTTTAAGGTTTGGTAGACCAGATTACTTAGTTTGGTTAACGAGGGTGTTTTTGAACTGAGGTGTTGGTCAACCAGACTTGAGGTGATTTTAGAACCTCCGAGGTTCGGTCGACCGGGTTAAGTTCGATTGATCGAAGTTGAACGTTCAGTCGACTAGGCCATTTTACAAATGAGAGTTCGGTCGACCAGGGTGTTGGGATTTCTCACGTGCCAGTTTGGTCAACCAGACCGTTGTAGTTCATTTTAGAGATGGTTGACCAAATGGTCAACTTTTGACCCTAGAGAGGTTTGATCGACCGAAATTCTATGTGTGTTCAGGTTTGGTCGGCCAACTGGTCAATGGTTGACCCTGGGGAGGTTTGGTCGACCGAAGTGTCCTTGTTTGTTAGGGTTCGGTCGACTGAACACACTAACTTTGTGCATTCAGTCCTATTTTTCTTTTGAAGTCACCCCTATTCACATGATAATTATTTCTAAGATAATGAGAAACTTTTTTATGCAATATATTGAGACCTCTGGTTAGTCTAAGGTCTTTGAGCTTTTTAATTAGTCCCAAAAATCTGGCGTTGGTTGACCGATCCCTAAGGTCATGTGGTTCCCTATGGTCAAACTATGGTTATTGATTTTTCTAATGGTCCTTACTGAGCTTATAGTCCTATTATGCATGCCATGCATTAATTGTTACAAACCAGGGATTATAATTGCAAACCTGAATGATAAATATAAAAATACAACTTAAAATAAAAGAAAATTTCATGCTTTGCTCCTATGCAATTTCACGGAATGCACCGAAATATGTGCTCCTTTAATTGCTTCTCGGCTTCCATTTCTCATTTGTCATCTGTGCTTTAGAAAGGTAGACATGTTCATACACTAAGCACACATATGAGATACTGTGGTTTGTCATAATCAAAATAGGAGATGGAATCAAAAATTCAACAATATGTTTTTTGAGCTTTCATTTCTTTTTCATGTATTCTTGCAATAAGTTTTGTGATAACTTTGAACTTGATCTTAAAAACCTGATTCCTGAAGTATCATCACTTTTAACAAAACATGTTAAATTACCTTTTTTTTGTTATCATCAAAACAATATTAGTAAGCTATGTTAGGCCAACAATCTCCCCTTTTTTTATGATGACAAATAAGGAATAAAAGCGAGTGAACCTTGACAAGGCTCCCCCTTACAATAAGCATATTTTTAACAATGATTTGAAAGTACAATAATCATTCAATAATATCAACTTCAGTTTTATGAGAGTTCATATTGTAAGATCTTATTTTATATTCAACATATTTCATATATCAACATTTCATCATATATCAGCATATATCAACATTTCATCATATATTTTACTCTCAATTTTGCTCAATCCTTCTCCCCTTTTTGACATTAATCAAAAAGAGAAAAGATATTATGAAAAACATATCTTATTTTATATTCAACATATTTCATATATCACATTTCATCATATATCAGCATATATCAACATTTCATCATATATTTTACTCTTAATTTGGCTCAATCCTTCTCCCCCTTTTGATATTAATCAAAAAGAGAAAAAATATCAAGAAAAACATATAAATACTAAGGCAAAGAGCAACCATTAGCAAAAGTATATATCCAATGAAGGCACAAAGCAGAAACTTTGCATTCATCATGCATAAAAAGATAGACAATAAGTCCCAAAATAGCATGAAAAAATACAAACGATTATATATCATAATTTTCAATAATCTCCATAAATCATGATTTCATAACTTAACAAATTTAACTCCCCTTGAATGAAATGTATTTCATGTTCAATAAATTTATAATTTCATTATTGAAGGTAAAACTATGTATCCATGTATTGTATAAGTGTTAATATCATGTGAAGCTATCATCTTTCTCAATCATGCTGTTAAATTTATCATGCCATGTTCAAATATCAATTAATTTCATGTAAGTGCTCATGGATACCAATATCAAGAATAATACCAATATCATATCAATATCATCAATATCATAACATGCTTATGTTTAGCAAGTTATTTCAATTTTGCAACTCAATCTCTCTCTTTTGATTTATCATTTTATCAAGCTTCAAATGACTTTCTAAATTGGTTTTTTTTTAAGCAAATGACTTCCTTGATTTCGAAGATAAACCTTGTACAATCCAAGCCTTCTTGATTTGTGGCCAACAATACCATTTTTGTATTCGTTTGTTTCAATGTTATAGTCGTCAACAAGCTCATAAACTCTTCTTTAAGATTTTCCATTTCAAGTAGTTCAATATCTTTGTATTAAATTAGATTAAGTAGCTTTCCATATATTGAACAAGGAGAAATTTTCTTCTTATATTTGAATTGGCTATCTTGAATCTTGTAGGCTATGGAGGCATCCCTTTTCATTTTAGTATAGATTTAGCTTTCTTAATTTCTAAAAAGGGAATGACTAATCCTAATATCTTTGAAGTCCTTGGTTTGTGAACTAGGCTTTTTATCTAAGTACTCATACTTTCTTGGGTGCAGATGGTTTAACAAGAGTTGATTCTTTTATTTTCCAAACTTGTCTGATTTTTACACCCTTTCTTTTTAATGGACATTCAAACTTAATGTGTCCTTTCTCTTTACATAGAAAACATGTGGTATGTGTGTAAGCATTTGAGGAGGTGCTTTGTAAGGACCTGCCTATTTTTCCATATATATTTTTTTCCACATAATAACATATATAATAATCTTGCTAAGCTGTCATAGTCGTAATCAACCTGGGCCCATGGGTACTAGAGATATATTTGTCATACAACTCTAATACCTAAGCAGTGGGAAACATAAAATTACAAACATGTCATAAAACACCAGAAACCATACCAGAGTTCTAAAAATATGTCATATACATATATATACATCCCAAAATGGATGATCTGTTTGACCAATTACAGTAAAAAATAAATACCTGTTACCTCGAATTGATGATCTGTTTGACCAATTACAGGGCACACAAGTCTTCTCCAAGATCGATCTGCGATCCGGGTATCTTCAGGTCAGAGTTAAATCAGAAGACGTACCGAAAACAACTTTACGTACCAAGTATGGCCACTATGAGTTTTTGGTTATGTCGTTCGAGTTAACTAATGCTCTTGCGGCATTCATGGACCTAATGAATAGGGTATTCCACAAGTACTTTGATCAGTTTGTAGTGGTATTCATCGATATATCTTGGTTTATTCTAGGAGTCTTAAGGAGCATACATCTAACTTGAGGTTAGTACTCCAGCTACTTAGAAGAAAGAAATTGTTTGCGAAGTTCAAGAAATGCAAATTTTGGTTAGAGCAAGTGGAATTTCTGAGACATGTAGTTTCTAGGGAAGGTGTTTCAGTGGACTCGAGCAAGATAGAAGTGGTAGTTGATTGGGCGAGACCGAAGAACGTGCATGAGATTAGAAGTTTCTTGGGTCTGGCAGGATATTACCACCAGTTCATAGCGGGTTTTTCTAAACTACCAGGTCTGCTGACACATCTCACAAAGAAGAAGATGAAGTTTGAGTGGTCTAATGAGTGCGAGCAGAGTTTTCAGAAACTGAAGCAGCGTTTAGTTACTGCTCCAGTGTTGACTACTCCATTAGGGGAAGGTGGATTTGTGATCTATAGTGATGCATCTAAGAATGGAATCAGGTGTCTTAATGCAACAAGGAAAAGTTATTGTGTATGCTTCTCACCAACTCAAGGAGTACGAAAAGAATTACCCGACGCATGACATGGAATTGGCAGCAGTAGTCCATGCATTAAAGATCTAGAGGCACTACCTGTACGGTGAAAGGTGCTTGATCTTTACCGACCACAAGAGTCTTAAGTAGTTTTTTACTCAGAAAGAGTTGAATGTAAGGCAGCGGAGATGGATAGAATTAATAAAGGACTATGACTGTACCATTAGTTACCACCCAAGAAAAGCTAATGTGGTAGCTGATGCTTTGAGTCAGAAGTTAGTGTCTGCGTCAGTTTAAGCAGTTGGGGTTCAGTATCATATCAAAATGGACCTGGAAAGGTTAGGTATGGAATTAGTCGAAGGAAATCGCCAGGCATTTATTGCTAGCCTGGTAGTGCAACTGACCTTATGAGAAAAGATCAGAATAGCTCAAACAAAAGATGCAGAGCTGGCAAAGATTGTGAGTGGAATACAGGATGGGTTGAATGCAGATTTCAATGTCTCAAATGACAGAGTGTTGAGATTTCACACTAGGATATGCGTGCCAAATGACGCTAAGATTAAATGAACCATCTTGGAATAGGCACATCACTCTCTATATACAGTTCATCTAGGAAGTACAAAGATGTATAGGGATTTACGGGAATCTTTCTAGTAGTCTAATATGAAAATAGAGAATGTTCGTTTTGTTGAGCAGTACCTGACATGTCAGCAGGTGAGGACTAAGCACCAGAGGCCGGCAAGACCATTGCAACCACTTCTCATTCCTAAGTGGAAGTGGGAGCACATTTCCATAGATTTTGTCATAGGACTGTCATCGACACTTCAAGGACAGAATGCTATTTGGGTGGTTGTTGACAAACTGACAAAGACTACTTATTTCATTCTGGTTAAAGTTAGTTATTCTATGAATAAGCTTGCAGAGCTTTACGTACAGGAGATAGTCATACTACACGGAGTGCCTATGTCTATTGGTTCAGATAGGGACCCGCAGTTTACTTCCCCATTTTGGAAGAGTCTACAAGAAGCTTTGGGACTTCAACTCACTTTCATTACTGCTTTTCACCCACAGACCAATGGTCAATCAGAGAGGACTATTCAGATCTTAGAGGATATTCTGCGGGCGTGTGTACTGGATTTCAAGGGTAGTTGGATTAAATATCTATCGTTAGTTGAGTTTGCATACAATAACAGTTATCAGGCCCATATTGGGATAGCACCGTATGAGGCACAGTATGGCCGCAGGTGCCGATCTCCGTTGTATTGGAACAAGGTCGGTGAGCAATAGATTTTAAGGTCAGAGCTTATTCAGTAGGCCTGTGAGAAGGTCCAGTTTATCAGGGAAAGAATAAAGACAGCACATATTCGGCAAAAGAGTTATGCAAATACTCGCCGACGAGAGTTGGAGTTCGAGATAGGTGATGCCATATATTTTAGGATTGCTCCGATGGGATAATGATATTTGGGGAAAAAATGGAAGCTAAGCGCTAGATACATCGGGCCATTCGAGATTTTGGAGAGAGTTGGTCTGGTGGCGTAAATAATAACATTACCCCCAGCATTGTCTAGGATTCACGAAGTGTTCCACGTGTCCATGCTGAGGAAGTATATTCCAGATCCTTCACATGTGATCAGTTACAAGTCTTTGGAGCTCGGGGACACATTGGCATATGAGAAGATACCAGTTCAGATTATAGACTATAAGGAACAAAAGCTACGTACAAAGAGGATTCCGTTGGTAAAGGTACTTTGGCGTAATCATGCAGTGGAAAAGGCATCATATGAATTAGAATAAGAAATACGTCAGAAGTATCTACAGCTATTCGAAGAGGCTCAACATTAAACTGGTAAGTAGAGCAGCAAGTAAAGGTTGTTTTTGTATATAGGTTTCTTAGAGTAGGGTGTCTGGTTTTGTCAGTGGTTTATGGTTATAGTTTATGGATGGTCTCTAGGAGAGTTTTTGTATGGATATTGTAATCTCCCGAGACAATATATGTAACCACGGTATTCCTCCGCCATAAGTGAGGGTATTTAATAAATTTGGGATATGACTGCTATGTGGGTGGCCGCCGGCTTTTCCTAGAGTCCGGTCAACAGATCAGTGATCATTCAGTGGATGTGATGGAAATTAGTTAGCAAATTTCAAGAACGAAGTTTTTATAAGGGGGGAGATTGTAGAAACCCGAACTCAAAAAATAAAGAAATAAATAATAAAATAAGAAAAGGAAATTTAAAAATGAAATTTCAGCAGGCTTCATCAACGAATACCCTGTTTTTGTCGACGAAGGCCCTTCTGTGGTTCGTCGACAAAGTTCAAGGCGTCGTCGATGAAGAAATCCTGAACGACTGAAATTTCAGGTTTACAATTCATCTACCCTTCTTTCGTTGACGAACGTTCTTCTGCATTTTGTCGATGAAGGCACCATTTCGTCAACGAAGGTGACCGGGTCAACGGCTTATAAAAGGATTTTTTGTTTGCTTCTTCATTAAGAAAAAGAATTTCTCTCTCTCTCTTTCTCTAACCCGTGCCCTCACTCTCTCTCTACGATTTCTCTCCATTCATTACCAGATTCGATGATCAGAAGTTACCATGAGGATTTAGGGAAGATTCTCTACAAGTCTATCGGTACGGATTGTTAATCCGAGCTTTTTAGGCATTACTCCAAAATCAGGGTAAGTAGGATTTTTAAGGCTTTATAATTGTTTTGGAGTATAAGGGGCCTAGGAAATGCTAAATGAGGAATATTCTAGGGTTTGTGTTGATTTATCTGGGGGAAATGTGATTTCAAGATTTTGAGTTGCAAACGTTGTAAGGCGTGGATTTTGGGGTTTTCAATGGGCTTTCTTGTAAGTCAGGTAAGAGGATTATATTATGTCAGCTTTTTGTCAAATATAGACTGATTAAAATGCAATATATGTTTTTGGGGAAAATTATTGTGGTTGGTTGATCATCTCTTATTTTCTATTAAATATGTATTTTGAGTTAAATAAAATCCTAGAGATGTTCAGGCCCTGTTTTCAGCAATTTATGTTTTTCCCAGTTAGGTTATTTTATATATGGTTAACAAATGAAAATTGTGTGGCATGAGAATGGTTTTAAATGGCATATGTGAATAAAGTGTTTTAATTGGTTTTTATATTGTATATGATATAATGGCCAGGGGCTAAGTTTTTATATAACTGTCGAGGGCCGAGTTTGATATGACGGTCAGGGGCCGGGTTTTATTGAATTACAATTTTATATAAAATGAGTTATAATACAGCTTCTATTATGTAAATTGTCATATATGATTCTAGAACCCTGTGGATTTGCGATATGTGATAATGTGAGCACGATACCATAGCTATAAGTGGTAGTGAGTGCAATCACATGGGCATGGAGGTGTGATAAGTCGATTGGAGACCTGGGCCGCAGTACTACTCCAAGGTTTTTGCTAGGGGGGGGGGCGCCATCCGTGGTATACCAGGTGACCATAGGTAGACACAATCGTACTTCAATGATAGTTTTGACTCAGCTACGAAACAGCCAGCTACAAGTTGAGTCCAGCCTTTGGGCCGCACAGCCTTTCATAGGGGGAAGCATGTAGTATGAGTATTTGATAGCGTGACGATGCTACCTTGGCAATCCAGGTTGCGTCTTTTATGCATATATGGGCAAATTTACTATAAATGGGCTTTATTGAGCCGACAGTTATTACTTGTAAATTATGTATCTTCTGATATATAATATAGTACAGTTTTCTTTAAAATGCCATTTTCATATATATATTTAAATGATGGGATTTTACTTCACACGAGAACCCATGCTAGTCACACACTGATGTCAATATAATTCATCTTACTAAGAACTGTCTCACCCTATTATACAAATGATTTTTCACGTCCTTCGGGGAACCATTCCTAGCTTGCCTCGGGGAGGGAATTAGATTTTTGGGAGAAGTTATCACTGCTGGTGAGATACCAATTATCCTATTTTATTGCTTTGAGGATTGTAATATGTAGACGGATAGTGGTATTTATATATTTGGGGAATAATTAGAACTCTGGTAAAGAATGTTGATGTTTTAGTAATCTTCCTCTGTATGGTTTTATTTCTAGTAATGGCAAGTGCACTCGGGATTCCCTGGTTAGGGCAGGTTGCATTCCTGTATATCTGTGTATGTGTGGTATCAGAGAGTGTTATTTATTTTTCTAGCACCCTAGGCCCACGCAGCAAGTCGGGGCGCTATAGCTTGGTTCCTTAACTACCAAAGATAATATTTATAAAACCTAACTATCCCAAGTTCAGTAGAAAGTGGGTAAGTCGGGTATCGATCCATGGAGACTTGAAGCGCAGTTATTAAACTACTTCCAATTTAGTTTACCAAAGCCTTGTTATGATAAAATAAGTGAAAGATGATATTTTGCAATGGTGATTATCTAACATCTACTGGAAAGCATGTAAACAAAAGCAAGAAAATCTAAACTATAGGAAAGCAAGTAAATTTCTAAGTTACCCTACTCCTACAAAGCGATACTATGATCTAAATTAGACGCTGGACGTCATGCCTCTAACTACGCTCATCCAGAATTCCATAGAAGTACTAACCCGAGTGGGCCAAAGCGGAAGAGGGGCAATTGAAGGCACATGGTAGCAAGGGTTCACCAATCGTCCGAAGTACGGTTGAGAACTAGAGTATACCCTGTCTAAACAATAACGAACACCTCCACGGTTCCGTAGCTGACCATTTCCCTCTCACTGATACGTAGTAGTGCTTATCCTTATCTGTAATCTTTCATTGAACACACAGCAAGTAAATTGAAAGCAGTAAATGAAAGCATGAGTAAAAAGATCATCCCTTTATCATTCAAAACGTCTGTCACTAATGTCAGAAGTACAAGAGGAGATCCTAATATACACGGCTGTTGCATAAATGCCGCCGATTGTCACAGGCCGTCGGACACTCCATACACGAACCAAAACGACTCTACTCCTACTCTAACTTAGCTCTTAATGACTTCCTAGGTCTGTAACTCACCTAAGAAAAGGCCAAAGAGGAACCCAGAGCTTGTGTTCGTAGAAAATACTTATAGGCTCTAGGGTTTACAAGGTATGTTTTACAAATTAGGAAGCTTTGTAGCAAATCTCGCGTAGAAGATCGTCGCTGTTGACCAAGTTGCCCTTCTGGCATTCTTGTGCGCATCCTAGTCGAGACTCATGGGAAGTCAGGGATTCGAATCTTCAATTTCTTCGACTTCATCGCACCTCGGGGTCTTGATGGTCGAGCTGATGGTCGAGACATGCAGTATCTCGACCCTTAGGAAATCTCAGTATCTTGACATGGTCACCCCTGAAGGTCTCTTGGTCGAACACTTTGTTGAGACTCTTGGTACTTTTGAATTTTAGTTCTATCTCAGTATCTCGACGTGGTCGCTCCAGGGTGTTACTTGGTCGAACCTTGCAGCATTTTGATCTTAGTCTAAACCTTGGAGTTTGCAATGGAAGACTAAGTCGCCTCTGTGGTTTTTTGGTCGCGCCACATGGTCGAGCATCATCTTCTTGTCTATTTATGATCTGAAGCTTCTGGAACTTGGCTGAATGTCTGAATTCGAGCTTCAAATCCTCCAAATCCTCCTTGGCTTCTTACAATGCCTAACTCCATGGTTTTAACTTATTTTTCCTTAAAAGACAAACAAACCTTGCATAACTCTAAACAATGATAACTCTGGGCAAATACATAATAAAATGAGGATAAACAAAGATAAATAAGGGTCTAAAATCATATATTTTAGGGACTCATCAATGACCTGGTATGCATGTGTAGATTCAGCTATGATGTTCTATACAACATGAACTGTATGCACATACATTTGCTCAACTCTTGCAAGGTATTCTTACCATCATCACATGTATAAGAGTTATAATATGATCTTAACTTATACACAACCTATGCAAACATAAACACAAGTCTTCATATAAACTTTGGTTGGTTGTTCTTTGGGTGTTCAATGAGTATGTTTGGCCATGACTTTTGCTCATCGCTTCTTCAATGTATATCTGATCCTTATGATTTGCTTAGGTATTGTCTTATATACCTGAACTAAACTTGAGAATTAGATTAGATAACCTAAGAGACACTAATGGGTTGATATCATCAAAACCAACTAGATTAAGATACTTTAGCCACTAGAGCTAACATTCTCCCCCTTTTTGATGATGGCAAACCATTGGTGTTTTTTTTGCAAGATTTTTCTTAAAAAGCTCCCCCTAAAAATGTGCATATTTGTTTCAAAGATTAAGAAAACTTTTCCTTCCCCTTACTATCTGCAACTCATGCATGGTTTCTAAAAGTTTAGTTTATCAGTTCAGTAGTATTTCCTAATAACAATCAGTATATTCAACACACAAGCATATTGTCCAACAGATGAGCAAAATGTCAAGTATGACTCAATAGCAAACAAGCAATCAAGTAAAGTAGTCAAGTAATATCCATTAGACATAAATGATCATTTGAGCACAGTGGTTAAGAACAGTTACAACAGTAATCAAAACAAGATGATGCACCAAGTCAACAAAAACAATGTATCAAATCAACTGTCATATAACAATAGATACAACGAATCATCAAAAACAAATAAACAAGTGGAAGTGTCAAATGGCAATCAGTCAGTGCAGCAAGCAAGCAGCCCCAATAATACATTTCCTTCTCCCCCTTTTGCCTTCATTAAGAAGAAAGGAGGGATCCCTACTGGTTGCAGCGTAGGTGGTCAAGAATGGCTATTAAGCTAAAGTTAACATAGGTCATATGAGCCTTTTGTGCTTGCTATAAGGAGTCAAAGCATGCCTATTATTCGTGCTGCATGGAGTCAAACCATGCCTCGAAGGCATCCATTCGTGCCATCATCCCCAGCTCAAGCCTGTCGAGGGGCTCCAATATAGGATCAACTAAATGTGACTATCGAGCATCCATATGAACATTAGGGAAGTGTGGTTCCCCGGCCACTGCTTCCTCCTCCATGGCTTCCTCTACTTCGTCTACCAGCCCACCTACCTGCTAATCAAGTTTCCTCCATATTAACGCTTGATCATCCCAAACAAAGTGCATATGGTGAAGGGAGGCCTCAATATATATATGTCGTCCTGAGTAGGTGCTATACCATGAATCCCAGCTCCTATAATGTCGAAGTGAGAAAAGAATTTGGTAAGCATATGAGCGAATGGAAGACACCCTTTTCGGTGTTTCAAATTCTCTTCCATGTGTTGGACGATAACTGTGGGTAGATAAATCCTACATCCATGCCATAAATAGAACATGGCAAATATGTCTCCAAGTGTCACTGTATCTCATCCGCCTTGTCTCGACAAGATATTATAGGTGATTATGTGGTGCATGACTCTAAATTCAATAGACTGGTCTTTGTATTTTAGTTTGGCAAGTTTGGGATATTGGGGTTCCCCGTTACCAATTTAAGTACCTTATGTGAGTCAAACCAATCATAATCAGTAGGCCACATGACCTTAGGAAGGATCTAAATAGGGTATTGCTAACAAGATAACACTTCAGAAAAAGTTTTATCAGTTAACAAAATTGTTTTGCCTCTAACAGTGGAATATGCTCTGTATCCAGGTGATGACGGCACAAAGTTGGCATAAAACTCCCTAACTAAATCAATATAAATGGGTCCATTCAATGTCAACAGAGTTTCCCAACCAACGGCTTTTATTTTGTCTAAAAAAAATTGGAAAATTTATCTTCAAGGAATTTTACACGAATGGTCTTACCAAAAACGATGCTTCTCTTGGATATATCATCATTGTAGTGAAGCTGAGCTTTTGGTGAGATGAACCGCGCCCTTCCGTTAGCTGAGGCTTTCCGGATTTGTTCGGAAGGAGGGTTACGTGAAGACCCTTCTGGAATTTTGGAATGCTGAGTTGAAGCTCCAACCTTTCTATTTGACCTAGAAGCCATTGAGGTCATTTAGGACTTATGAAATGATGGAATGGGGAGATTTAAGCTCAGAAAAAATGAGAAGGGGGAAAATTGTAAGAGGGCTAGGGTTTAGGGCTCGAAAAAATCAGTTCTGGTGCGATGGTTTTTGAAGTAGCATGATAGGACTTGCTGACGAGTGCATCACATTCGTCAATGAATGGCCCTCGCTTGTTGACGACTACCTCTCGTTTGTCGACAAGTGTAGCAGAACTGCTATAGTGAAATTTCAATTTAAAAACCAAAAAGACAATGGATGATTGGGGTGTTTTTAGCATAAATCCTTGGGAGTACACATACCCAAATCATGTCTAATCTTGCAGAATCTCTCTTCATTTAGGGGTTTTGTCAATATATCTACTAATTGATTTTCAGTATTAACATATACTAATTCAATATCCCCTTTTTGCATGTGATCTCAAATAAAATGGTGTCGAATTTCTATATGTTTGGTGTTAGAGTGTAGGCATGGGTTTTTTAGGATACTGATGGTGTTGGTGTTGTCACAATGGATTGGGGTACCCTTTACTAAAATCTTAAAGTCCTCTAGTAGTTGTTTCATATACAAAGCTTGAGCACAACAACTGTCGGAGGCAATGTATTCAGCTTCGGTGGTCGAGAGGGCAAGTGAGGTTTGTTTCTTACAAAACCATAAAACAAGTGAGCATCGTAGAAAGTGACATTTACCACTTGTGCTTTTCCTATTGGTTTTGCATCCCTCATAGTCAGCATCTTAATAGTAGGTAAGGTCAAATGAGCATTCATAGGGTAGAAGAGCCCTAAGTCATGTGTTCCTGCTAGATACTTAAAAATCTTCTTTACGATATTAAGGTGAGATTCCTTGGGGCATGATTGGAACCTAACACATAAGCATACGCAGAACATAATGTCCGACCTACTAGAGGTCGAGTAAAGTAGACTACCAATCATTCCTCTATACAGTTTCTGGTCAACCTCTTCGCCATCTTTATCACTATCAAACTTGGTTGTCATGCTCATAGGAATTGATTTCGTTTTTCCCATTTCTAGACCAAACTTTTTGAGCATGTCTTTTATGTACTTAGCTTGATTAATAAATATTCCATTTTTCATCTATTTTATTTGCAAGTCAAGGAAGAATGTCAATTCTCCCACCATACTCATTTCAAAGGTCTCTTGCATAGATCAAGCAAGCTCTTTACACTTGGTTTCATTAGAGGCACCAAAAATGATATCGTCTACATAGATTTGCACAATAAGCATATCATTTCCTTTATGTTTCAAGAACAAAGTAGTATCAAATTGTCCTCTTGTGAACCTTGTTGGCTTAACATGACTTTCGAATCTTGTTTCGATGATAACAAATAAAGGTTAATTTAACAAGTTATTGTTTAAGTGATGATATTTCAGGAAACCTTGTTCAAAAGGATCAAAGAAATGAAAGTTCAAGATCACAAGTACCATAAAGTATACTCCATCAACAAAGTGATCAAAAGAAAGCTCAAAAGGACCAAGACGTTCAAAACATGTGGAAGCTTAAAGATGACTCAAAGCAAAGAAATACATGAAGACTTCAAGCTTATGGAGTTTTTAAGTCTTTAGGAAGTCTTATGTAAGTACTTCATTATAAATACCATTTTGAAATGCTTTGAAGCTCATTAAGGATTAATATGGACTTAGAGACCTTATTTTGAAAATCTCGTAAAATGCTTTTTAAAAGTGAAAAAGCAAGATGGCTAAGAGTTTTGAAACTAACCTAAAAAAGCAATATTTACAACTGTTCGGGCGGCTGAGCTTCAAACCTCAGGCAACTAAAGATTTTTCTGAACAGATTTTGAACAGGTAGTGAAGGTCCAGGCGATTGACCCCTAAAACCTCATGTGCCTGACCCTGCCGACAGTTTGGTCTTCACCAAACCAAATTTCCTTTTTTTTCCTTATTTTTCTTATTATTTAAATTTCTCGGGTCTCTACAATTATTATAATTATAATTAACATTATTGCTATCATTATATCTATTATTATTTTTTAAAAATCTTCGTTGCATTTGGAAAATTGCATCCAAAAACATGAAAAACACTTTAAAAAAGCATTTCTTGGAAATCTATATTTTTAAGAGTATTTTCAAGTCATTTCCGAAAATGATTTTTTGAAAATACTTGACCAAACAAGACTTTTGCCCATTCTTTGTGTCTCATATTCCAGATACAAAAGATATATGTCCAAAAAAAAAAAAAAACTTAGGAAGCTATGTCTTTTGAGCTTTTTTTAAGCATTTGGGAACACAAATTACAAGACATGATTTGAATGTGTAAATTTGAAAGAAAGCAAATATAATTTTATATTATGTTTTTATCCAAATCCATACAATTTTATATCAAAAGTTTGAATTTCATGCTCTCAAACATAAGGCAAATTTCCACTGAATGCAGTGAGCCTTGTCCATATCAATTCTCAAATTGATCTATTTTCACCAAACATATTGTTGCAACGTCCCAAAAAAGGATCCAGAATGACGAGGAATAATAATATTCAAAGTTGGATGGGAGTCTCCACTAACCTGTTATTTATCCAGGTATGGTTAGTTCACCTAATTACTACTTGTTGATCGGTCTCTAGATTAATCCTAGGTCAATGAACTAGTAGTCTTAATCAGCATTTACCAGAGTTGGGATCAAAAGTTTAGTTATGCGAGGGAAAAGTACTAGCACCCCCTACACACTCGTTCTACGAGCAGTGTCTAATTAATCATGAATTATCTCTAAATTGAATCTAATGGTCTGTAATTAACTCCTAAAAAATAAATAAATAAAATTTAAAAGAAAAATGAAAATCATAGTGCGATTTAGGAAAGTCCAAAAAGACCTCTAAATGAGGGGATATTTTCAGATAAACCCCCTCATAACTAATATAGGTTAGGTCTAAAATACATCTTTACCCTTTGTTAAATCATTGGGACACAAAAAAATAGAATATATACAAATAATTATAAAAAAGTCATCAAATTTGAGCAAAAAAAGTCTTTAAATATTCCCAGCAAAATTTTATACAATTTTTCTAAAAAATTTCCAACATTTTTCCAAAACTTTCTAGGATTTTTAAAGACTTTTCTCTATTTTTTAGTATTTTCATTTTTCCTTTTTTTTTTAATTTGAGTCCATCCCTCAAACAATTTTTATTTATTTTTTTATAATTTTCATAATATTTTTACTAAAATTTTACTTTTTTCCAATTTTTAAAAATTAAAAATCAAATAAAATTTAAAAAATAAAATAAACAAAATTGGTGGTTGTAAAATTAGACAAGTTCAACCGGGTTGAACCTGGTTCGGCTAAGTGGGCCACGTGTTAGCCCACAGTGAAGGCACATGGCTCTTTTTTTTTTTCTTTTTTTCTTCTTGAATTTACTGTAGTAAGGTGACGTCAGCACAACATCACTTGCAATGTGGCAACCTCTTTATTTTCCCTTTTTTTAAAAATTTTCTACCACATGGTAGTTTTTGAACAACTCTGAATGTGTGGCACGGATTGCAAACGTGCCAGCAATATGGCTGTTCAGAGAAAAAATATTTTGGACGGCCATGATTGCGTCACATCACCTTCTAAATGCGCAGTGCTGGTTGTGTCGCGCGTCACCGTACGGACTATGACACGTGCCCCACTCATTCATATATAAAAACATTTTTTCCTCTTCCTCTCCTCTTTTTCCTTCTCTTTCTCTTCTTTTTCTTCTTCTCGCACTAATTCTTCTCTTTCCCTGATCTCTCTTGTTTTCTTCTCCCCCTTTCTCTTTCGTTTTTTTTTTTTTCAATTTCAGTCTTCTCTTTCAAATTCCTCACTTTCTATCTTTCTCTTTTCTTTTTTCTTTCCTCTTTCTTTCTTCCTTCTCTTTTCTCTTTTCTTTCTTCTTCTCTTTCTCTTCTTCTTCCTCTCTTGCAGATCTCTCTTTTTGTTTCTCTCTCTATTTTGCTTCATTCTAACTATTTTTGTTTTTGCATATATGAATCAAGGAAGGGAGACATGAGCAAAGGAACTTTGAATTCCTCATTTCCTAATCCAAAATTGGACTGGCCACCTCTGAAGATAAGTTTCCCTTTTCTTGTATTTATTTCATTTCATTTTTTTTGTTTGTTTGAATTTTCTAGAGAAAGTTTCCCTAAATTTTCTTACGAGACAAACAAATCTAAACCAATATGGTCTAGATTAACTTAATTGAAAACTTGGGCTTGAATTATTCACTAGGCTGAGCCTAATTTAATTTGGGGAAATTGGGCTTAAGTTAATTGGGCTTGAGTTTTGTTTTATCAATAAATTTGGGCCTAACTGTCTTGGCCCAGTTGAGCTTTGGGATATTGGATTGAATCATTTTGGGCCCAGTTGGGTTCTAGGCTAAAAGCAGGGTCAATGGTCAATGGACCCAGGCCCAAACTGGAACTAGGTCATGGGCCCTCAAGCTTAAGGTGTATGGATTTGGGCTTTTGGGTTTTCGAATCAAGGATGAATCAGATCTGGGTCCACAGATTGAACTCGGGTCAACGAGTTGGGTCCAAATCAATGGATCTAAATCAAAACCTTGAATTTACATTCAGACCATATGATTTTTAAAATTTTTACAATTTAAAGAAGTATTAAACCAAATTTGAAAACCAAAAAACCAACCTTAGACCTTAAAACTCCTTTTGACTTCAATCTTGATACCAACCTTCAATTCCTCTCTGATTCTAGTCCTCTACAATCTTCAAACCTCAAACATTAACTCTTGAACTTCAACCTCCTCTATTTGAACTCAGAAAAATTTTCCTCCAATTCTCAAGCTCTATTGCTGACTCTCGATTACAGTCTCTCAATTGATCCACACTCTCCGATATTCACTCACAATTGCATGTATGCTTTTCTGTCTCTATCCTTCGCACCTTCAAGAGTCTCTATTTATAGGTTTTGAGAACCAATCAACTTAATACTGATGAGTCGATTTATCAATCAGTATTTAACTCAATTTTTCCACATTTCTCACATGATTAATTTTTCTTTTACAGGTTTGAATTTGGAGCTTGAGATGCTAGCCCGCTTCATTTATTTTCTTTTTCTTTTTTTATTTTTTATTTCAATATAAAAAAAATTTCCTTGAATTTCAATTTTTTCCTTGTATTTTTTTCATTTTATAGAATAAAAAATTTGTAATAATTTTTTAATATTAGCCCTGGACAAAATGGGGTATGCACAACTGCCCCTCTTTATAGGTTTGTTACTTAGGATGACCAGAAGGCTTGTTTCTGGACTTCCTAAAGTAACAAATCTATAAAGACAAAATAGACGAATTTTGAGTTAGGCCTTATATAATAAAATCGTAACAAAAGAAAAATGTATGGATTTACCAAGATATATGAAATCCAGTTTATTGAAAGATTACTACCATGGGCTTGGAAACTATGCCATATACCACGAAGGTAGATTACAAATTTAAAGAATGATTGCTCAGATTTGGGAACTAATGTCACACGCCTCTGAAACAATCAAAACAACTTGGATGCAACTATTTGGATTTGGACCTCATATCACATGCCTCCGAAATAGCCAAAATATCTTGGATATGACTACTCAGATTTGGAACTATTGCCACATGCCTCTAAAAGAACCAAAATAACTTGGGATGCAACTACTCGCATTTGGGAACTAATGTCACATGCCTCCGAGATAGTCAAAACAACTTGAATGTGACTATTCGAATTTGGGAACTATTGTCACATGCCTCCAAAATAGCCAAAATAACTTGGATGCGACTACTTGGATTTGGGAACTAATGTCACATGCCTTCGAGATAGTCAAAATAACTTGAATACAACTATTCAGATTTGGAAACTAATGTCACATGCCTCTAAGATAGTTAGAACAACTTGAATGTGACTACTCGAATTAACAAATTAGTCAAAATAACTTGAATGCAACTATTAGAATTAACAAGATAGTCAGAACAACTTGAATGCAACTACTTAAATTAACAAGATAGTCAGAATAATTTGAATGTGACTACTCAAATTAACGAGATAGTCAAAACAACTTGAATGCGACTACTCAATTAATGAGATCGTCAGAACAACTTGAATGCGACTACTAGTATAGTTAGAATAACTTGAATGCAACTACTCGAATTCATGGCATAGTCAAAACAACTTAGAAATTACTACTTAGAATTAGGTACTAATGCTCTATCTGAAGTAGAAAGAACAACTTGAAAGTGACTACTTGAATTTGGGAACTAATGCCCCATCCAAAGTAGACAAAATAATTTGGAAGGAACTACCTGGATTTGGGATGCCCTATACCCTAAGTAGAATACAAACCATTCCAATTTATGAAAGACAATGAATTAAATTGGTGAGAATTAGAACGAACATTATTTACAAAATTCATGCAAGAAAACTTGTATGATATGAACATGATGATGCGTGATATAAGGACATATCCTAACTCTATTCATGTGACGACAACACTTTACAGAATGCATGTGGATTACTTCCTATCACTATTGATGTTATGCATGAAATGAATGAAAATGCGCAATCTTTTTCAGGAATGCTTGTCAACCAACGCCTATCCAACTGACTAAGTTATGCAACAAGTCTTTGTTATATCTCAACTCTGCTCATCATTTTTTCAAATTCCAATCTAGTGTGAATGCCCCTAGATTATTTCCCAAAACTTGGCATATCGTCTTCCCCTGTCTACTTGTGACCCATTTATTTCAAGCATATTGAGTTAAATAATGCTTCACTAGATTTTCTTGACAATTTCAAGGATTGTATTCTTAATGTTTAAATCATTTTGAAATTAAATGAATAAATATGCAATTGGATAACACAATATCATTAAGGATGCAAATGAAATTATCAAACCTATCTATTTACCTATTTCCATGCTTGCTTAACAGAAAGTGGCTTTACCAATACTTGAATGCCGTACAACTTTGGTATCAACTTAGAGAATCAAGTCAATGAGCAAATACCTCTGATTTTTCTTCTTCTTCTTTTTTTACCCCTGACTAACTTTTTACAGCAACAAGCATAACCTATCTACTGCACCCACTTCTGTATTATTCCATTGTAAATTTGAAACTAACCTCCAAAAGTACCATATTGATTTATGTTATGTAGCTCATTTCAATCGTTTCATCCTGAATTGTAATAAGTGTCTTATCGGGTATTTTGATTAGTATTCCAATATCAAGGTGAACTTTAAGATACAGGACGAAACGTACGTTAAGGATACGGGTTTCCAAAAGAGCAGGGAAACGAAGGCTAAAAAACCCTCCTCGAAATAACATTTATGCCCCTAGTGGTGGAAAAAGTTAACCGAACTTGTTCTTTGAACAAACTACCTATGTACCTCTTTAGGATCAGATCATAACATAGTTCAAACTCTAATCATTCTAACAACCCATTTGAGGTACTAGCACATACCAATCACATCAGGACTTTCATTCTAAACCATAATGTAGGCTGAGGGTATAGGCTAAAAAAGAAAAAGATTTAATAAGACCCAAAGTCATCAATTTATTAAGGTAACATTTTTCAAGGATCAACTATGAAATATGCCCCTCATCATTTTTTCCTTTTGTTTGGATGTATTTCCCTTCTTTTACTATATCTTTTGTTTTTCCTTTTGTGAAAGGATCTTGGTTCTCCTTTTTATTTGGGATTTTCTTGGGACTTTATATTAATTCTCCTGAAATTACCTCAGTATAGGGAGTGACCTTTGACGGTGTATTCAAGAAAAAGATTTTTTTTTCAGGCTCAATGGGGCTAGTAAAGGATTTTTTCCCCCCCCCCCCCCTTTTGGGTAGCATAAAGATGGGCTATCATCCTTTTGGCAATAACCATTACCTCAAATCAATTGTCAAACACTAGGGGACCCAAACCCAGGTTAAATTTTTGGTAAATTGACTTCAAGAAAAAGTTGGTTAAAATTCATGCTCAAATGGGTTATCAAGTAGTAAGTCAAAGCATTGTTTGGTTCTTTTGGGAATACTGGCCAGCCAAAGATAGTCACTCGTCATTTGATCAAAACACAATCATTGAACCAATAAAAAACTTACCACAATTAGGAATAGACAAAAAACTTTACTTATTGATTTCATCAAAAAGGCACACATGTTACCAAGCGAAATATAATAGAGTGTGATAAGCCATCTCCATCTACCTCCCCTGATTAAACCCCTCATAATTTTGAAATCCATTTCCAGCAAGAGCCCTTATGGATTGTCAAAATATTCCTCTGGGCTAGTTCATCCTTTTAAGACTATTGAGGAAGCACTATTAAAGTAGGGTTCCTACTATGCACCAGTCTTGAGGTTTTTTTCATTTTCTCATTTTTCCTTTCTTCTCCTCCCCCCCCCCCCCCCAAACAAAAAATGAATGGATTCTCAAAATCAACTATCTGCTTCAAGTCTTTTGTACTAGCAAAATCATTCCCTATATCCCTGCATGAAACACAAGAAAAACCTGACAAAATTTGGCGAATGGTGAAAGTCAAAGGAGTATGAGATGAGATGAGACTCAAATGCACTTTATTTCATTAAAATTCAAAATAATATAAACAAAAAGAATTTATGGGACGTTGTCCTTTTATTGACAAGAATGAAGGATTTTGCTGATTCCATTGCTACTGTCATATGTGATTTATCTAATCCATCTTTTCACCCTCATTTTGGTATCATGTTGTTCCACTGCCCAAAGTTAACAACCAGTCAATCTTCTAACCCAGCATATGCATCTTTCCTTCATATCCTTGTTGTTTTCCCTTCACTACTACTCCCCATGGTTAGGTAAAGGATTACCATGTAAATTGGTTTTCTCATCAAAAGATAACCACCCTACATTCCTTAAAGCTTGGACCTTGTACTTAAAGGGCCACTACTTTTTAATTGAGTGGCCTATTACCCCAGCATGATACTCACATTGAGCATTTGGTTCATACCCTTTGGGTTAGGGGTTTTACTAACACTCCTAGTATTAGGGTAATCAATTGTCTCTTCATCAACTGCGGGAACAATTCTGCATAGGTCATTGAGATAGATTGAATTTCTATTCTTTTTGTCTCCCTTGGAAGTCTTCCTTTTGAAACATGAACATTCTGCTACCATTGGGCAGTACGTTCTCTATAAGGGTAATCTTGTATTGTTTATATCTTCCCATCTTTCTTTTTAGCCCCTTACTTAGAGTTGTTCATCCTTCCTATATTAAATGCACCTTCGATTCTCTCCTCTAGTTACCAAACTTGCAAAATTTTTAGGAGTGCTTCCAATGAGATGACCAAAATATGGGTCTTTGAGAGTATTTAGAAACAATGATATTGCCTCCATATTCTCAACTAGAGGATGCACCTGTTTCGTTGCTTCTCTCCATCAATAGGCATACCCTTTGAATGTCTCACTCGACATTTTCTCCATATTCTGTAGGGTTAACATGTTCAGAGCCATTTCAATCACATGTATGTATTGTGCTATGAAAGCATGAGCTAGATCCTTCCAAGTACGAATCTTTGTTATGTTCAGTTGAATATACCATCTCATAGCTGCCCCAATCAAAAGTGTCTTGAAAGAAATGAATGAGTAGCTTATCATTATCATAATGCGCAGCCATTTTTTGACAATACATCCTCAAATGAGTTAATGGACACTTTGCCCCGTTATATTTCTCGAAATCTGGGACTTTCAATTTTAGGGGTAGAACTACATTAAGTACCAAACGTAGGTCAAATGCATCTACTGAACTAAACGTGTTTGTTCCCTCAATAGCTCACAAGCGTTCCTCTAGTACCTCATATTTACGATTAACCTCCGAGCTAAGGGTTATTTCTCTGATTGTCCCCTTTTCTTCAAAATCAAGAATTATAATTGGCGATATTTGTGCTTTCCCCATTAATGGGAACACTGAAACTAGTGTCGTAAGAATGGATCAATGTGTGCTTGGACCTCGACCCGTTGTTGCACTCATCGGATGTCCACCGATAGGTGCGAATCCTAGCGAAAAAAAAAGTGATCTTCGTTAACCACAGGCTCAGAAGTTTGCATAGTTTTCCCCTTGTTTATGGTGGTCAGCATCTCCATTAGCTTATTCATTTGCTCTTTAATTTCCTAAACATCCTGACTTACTTCCTCATGGCTTTGCTCCAAACCCATCATGCGGCTTTCTAACTGCTCGCCCATCATTTTCGCTTTCTGTCTAGTGTTGTAAGAATGCAGAGAGATTGTCTTGTTCTACTTAATGTTGGAAGCTTGAATTTTAGTTCTACCACCCTGACACACTTTGTAGGCAACTGGAATATGAGCAAGGACCCATTGGCTATGGTTGTGCATGCATGATTATGCATGAAATCCTTGAATCCAATGCAACCTAAAACGACCACTTTGCCAAAATTCTTAAAAAAACCTCATCACCTAATGAAAATTCCCAAATCAACCCAACTCTTGATATACAATCCTCTTAGTTTAAAAATTGAATTGTCCTCCTCGACTTATTGACACCTTTCTTTCCTCTACTGGCTCCTAAGAATTGTCCTATCGGCTAAGCATTCAGCTCTTGATAGATCTTTCCTTAGTTAAGAATTCCTTCATGTAGCCCTACCTTTCCTTATAGTCATACTGTTTCTTTGAACCTCCATTTCTGTTGAGGCAAGACCTGACAACTAAAAGTCCCATCTGAGGAGTGGGAATTACCTGAGGGCACAATGGTTGGAAATTTGGGATGATTAATTTACTTAATGCACCAACTTGATCATATTGCCCCTCAGTTCCTTCCTCAATCACTTCAATTCTTTCAATTCAACTGCTTTTCTCATGACTCTGTTGGACTCCAAAATACTGCTAAACCTTTATTTCTTCTTCATTGTATACCACTAGTAAGTTGCCCATGGGTGATTTGGGGCTTTTTATAATTTTTACTAAGTAGTGTGTATGTTTAAAATGGATGCAAAATATGGGAAACCATACCAAGGAATTCAAATAGACACAAAAAAAATACTAGACTAAGTCAAAGGAAAAAGGATGAAGCTATTGTCCCAACCCTAAATGGATTTATCACTTACAAGTTTTCTTTGAGGCCCTATCCTAAGGGAGGAAGCTAGAGTCAGATATGTGTGGTTTAAGTTCTATCCATTATCAACAATAGGTTCCTAGAATGTCCCCTATCCTTACCCAATGAGTTTGGACAAAGTACAAACTAAGCGAAATGGTTCGCGCGCCCCTAAAGACCCTATTTAATAGGAGTTAACGGTACTACACCCCTATCTATTCCTAAAGGGTAAAGCCCAGGTAGGAGGCTCATGAAAACGTGTGTGCTCATATAAATTTTTAAAGTCTATCTCACAATCCCAACATATCATCAGACCCTGCACATGCGTATCCATTCCTTCACACCTTGCATATAAGAGTTATATATACAGGTAAAATATTTACAAATACACATCAATTATCCATATTCACAAGTAAAAGTTCATGGAGTAATCAAAAAAATCGTTAAATTCATATTTCGGATAATTCATAATTAATTAATGGCTTGACTCTCTAAGTCCCCAGCTGAATCGCCAAGTTGTCGCAACATCCCAAAGAAGGGTTCAGAAGGCGAGTAATAATAATATTAAAAATTAGATGGAGTTGCCACTAACCTATTATTTATCTAGGTGTGGATAGTTCACCTAATTACTTCTTATTAATTGATCTTTAGACTAAACCTACTCCGAGGAATCAGTAGTCCTAACCTGCATATATCAGAGTTGGGATCAAGAGTTCAATTATGCAAGGGAAGGTACTAGCACCCCCTACACACCCACTGTACGAATAGTACCTAATTAATCATAAATTATCCTTAAACTGAATCTAATTGTCTTTAATTAACTCTTAAATAAATAAATAAATAAATAAAAATTTAAAAGAAAAATAAAAATCACTGTACAATTTATGAATATCTAATAAGACCTCCAAATGAAGGAATCTTGTCAGATAAACCCCCCTCGAAACTAATATAGGTTTGGTCTAAAATACATATTTACCCTTTGTTAAATTATTGGAATGCACACACACAAAAAAATAGAACATATACAAATAATTATCAAAAATCATCAAATTTGAGCAAAATAGAGTCTTTAAAATATTCCCAAAAAATTTTTATATAATTTTTCTAAAAATTTTCCAACATTTTTCCAAAACTTTACCTTTCTTCATTTTTTGGTATTTTTACTTTTCCATTTTTTAGAATTTGAGTCAAAATACCTCAAACATTTTTTATTTATTTTTTCTGATTTTTAAAATATTTTTCGTGTTTTTTTCTTGATTTTTTATTATTTTTCTCAATTTTCAAAAATTAAAAATCAATAATAATAAAAATAAAAATAAAATAAATAAAGTCGGTGGTTCAAAAATTGGACTGTTCAACCCAATTAGGCTAAGTGGGCCACATGTTAGCCCACAATGGAGGCAAGTGACTCTTTTTCTTTTTCCCCTTTTTTTAAAAAAAAAATTTACTGTATCAGGGTGACATCACCCATCACATGGTAACTTTTTTATTTTCCCTTTTTTTTTAAATTTTCTGCAGTAGGGTTACATCACGCCGTGTGGCAGCTTTTGAATGGTTCTAAATGTGTTGTACGGATTGCTGACGTTGCAGCGATCTAATCGTCTAGAGAAAACACATTTCGGAATGCTAGGATTGCGCCACGTCACCTTCCGAAGGCATAGTCCTAGTTATGCCACGTGTCACCATACAGGCGGTGATACGTGTCCTACTCATTCATATATAAAAACTTTTTTTCCTCTCTTCCATTTCATTTCTCTCTCCTCTTTCTCCTTCTCTTTCTCTTCTCTTTCTTCTTCTCGCATTGATTCTTCTCTCTCTAATCTCTCTTATTTTCTTCTCCCTGTTTATCTCTTTTTTCGTTTCAATTTCACTCTTCTCTTTCAGATTCCTCGCTCTCTATCTTTCTATATTCTTTTTTCTTTTCTCTCTCTTTTTTTCCTTCCTTTTTCTCTTTTCTTTCTTTGTCTCTTTCTCTTCTTCTTCCTCTTTTGCATATCTCTCTTTATGTTTCCCTCTCTATTTTGCTTCATTCCAACTCTTTTTCCTTTTGCAGATATGAATCAAGGAAGGGCAGACATGAGCAAAGGAACTTCAAATTCCTCATTTCCTAATCCAAAATTGGACCGAACACCTTTGAAGATAAGTTTTCCTTTTTTCTTGTTTTATTTCTTTTCATTCTTTTGTTTGTTTGAATTATCTGGAGAAAGTTTCCCCAAATTTTCTTATGAGACAAACAAATCTAAACCAATATGGGCTAGATTGATTTAATTGAAAACTTAGGCTTCAATTATTTATTAGGTCAAACGTAACTTAATTTGGGGGAATTGGGCTTGAGTTTTGTTTTATTAGTGAACTTGGGCCTAACTGTCCTAGCCTGGTTGGGCCCTGGGATATTGGATTGAACTATCTTGGGCTCAATTGGGTTTTGGGTTGGAAGCAAGATGAATGGTCAATGGACCCAAGCCCAAATTGGACTTGGGTCTTGGGTCCTCGGGCTTAGGGTGTATGGATTTGGGCTTTTTGGTTTTCGTATCGGATCCGAATCCACAAATTGAACTCAAATCAACAAGTTGGATCCAAATTAATGGATCTGGATCAAAACCTTGAATTTATATTTGGACCATAGGATTTTTAAAATTTGTGCAATTTAAAGCAGAATTAAACAAGATTTGAAAACCAAAAAGCAAACATTAGATCTTCGAACTCCTTCCATCTTCAAGCTTGATACCAACATTCGATTCCTCTCTGATTCCAACCCTTTGCAATCTTCAAACCTCAAACATTAACTCTTGAACTTCAACCTCCCCTTTTTGAACTCGAATAAAATTTCCCCCAATTCTCAAGCTCTATTGCTCACTCTCCTGCTCACTCTCCTTTATAGTCTCTCAATCAATCCACTCTGATTTTCAGTCATAATTGTCTCTATGTTCTTCCATCTCCGTCCTTCTCACGCTCAGTAGTCCCTATTTATAGAATTTGAAAACCAACCAACTTAAAACTTATTAGTCAATCAATACCTATTATCAATCAATATTTAACTCATTTTTCTTACATTTCTCACATGTTTAATTTTTCTTTTGCTGATTTGAATTTGGAGCTTATGATGTTGGCCCACTTCATTTAATTTTTTTTACTTTTCTTTTTTTAGTTTTATTTCAATGTATAAATTTATTTCCCTATATTTTAATTTTTTTTTCCCTGTATTTTTTCATTTTATGAAATAAAATTTGAATATTTTTTTCATATTAGCCCCAAACAAAATGGGGTGTCCACACATGAATAGAGCTCTCACACTGAACAAATAAAAATCTCATCTATACAATGAACCCAAATGAATGAATCCATTATTATTGTTATACATAAAAATCTATATGGGCGTAACTCACTACGTAAAGTCGGAGATTAAGGATACAACAAAGTTGGATGAAAATATGAAAATCAGATATAATTACACGTACCTTCAAATTTTGCAGTGTCGTGCAGAACTGAACTGTAAACATGCGATAAAGAACAACCTTGGGGAAAGCCAGAAGAAAAAATATCAATCGAACTAGGATTACAAGGCAAGCCTCGGCAGGCAGCAGCATGCTGGTGGCGCAAGCACTTTAATGCAAAGAAGGAAATCCAAACCTCTGAAGCAGTACAAGTTGATCTAGACAACCATTCAGCCAAGCTTTTTATCCGATCCTTTTAGGTTGAGGTTGAACCATTTCTTCTTGGTTGATTTATCCTTTCCATCTGAAATCCCATCCTCTCCCGGGCTCTCAGCCTTTAGATCCTCACTAGGAACTCTGCTACTACTTCCATTGCTTATATTACTGCTGCTCCCGCAAATACTACTGGGTGTTTTGGCTACGGTAAATGAAGAGTGGATACTATCCCGCTGTTTGAGCAACTCATCTACCTGCATAACACAAGAATGATGCAGTGAGATAAATAACAATAAAAATAATAAAATAGCGAAGTTCACTACTGCTCACCACAGTTTACCATAAACACAAGCATGCATGCTAGCGCACGCACACACTCTACAACCATCAATTAAGACCAGTGAAATGCAGATGAAAATTTTGCAAATTATATTGTGTAGCAAAGGATTTATTAATTTTTATGGGAAACCACATCCATGGAAGCTCAAATTAGTGCATACTGTCGACAGATGTCTACAGTAGCATTCTCAGCATTATGCAAGCACTCGTCTGGAGAAGAAATAAGCACATGTGGCGGTGATGATGGGATGGGAAAGGGCTTCGGGCTTCTAATGAAAACCAACACAACTGTTGCAATTTGTAAACTAGTTTGGGAGTTGTTTGGTATTTCATAACAGTATAATAGAGAAACAAGTGAAAAACCAATTCATATAATTCCTGTTGCAACTCATAGCACTATAACACAATATAAGCCTGTGTTGCAGTTTTCTGTTTTTCTAACCAAAACCGAAAAACCAAGATTTATGGTTTTCGACAACATATTGCCAAAGTACTTTAATATCTTTTATTCATTTTTTGGATAAAATCATTCTATACACAATTTTTGACAAAAATTAAAAATAAAATGCCCATGAGAATTTAAAATATAATCAAAATAAAAATATCATAAATTTTTTTAGAATTTAAAAAATAATAATAAGCCATTCAAATGTACTTTCTTACCATTTTTCTAATTGTAACATACAACAGGATTGCTCTTGGATTAAAAATGAGTTTCTAAATAGAATAATTAAGTAAAATAACTATATTTTAGTTCTATCGATATTAATAAATCTTCTAATTTGTGTTATTTTTCATTTTCATTAATATAACCATAATTTTTAATTGTTATTTGATACAAAGGGGAAAAATGAACAGGCTTTTAATTTTTTTAGTTTTAGAAATATTAACCAAATGGACTGCTAATTTTGGTTTTTTTTTTCCTGCATTTTAGCATTCATTTCTGTTTTCGCTTCCATAATTTTTTTCCAGCAATAACAGACGGCCCCTAACTTTCCCATAATTGAGCTGGCCAGAAACAGGCTATGGTATGCATGAAAATTCAGTACAAGAATTATGAGGGCAACAAGCAATACAACATACAGACTGCTTTTCCTGGCTGTATCTGTTGGTCACTTCTTGAAAGCGTGTCAATGCCTGCACAATATGAGGAGAAATTTAGGATCATATAGAATATGAGTCTGACAATGGCAAAAAATAAATAAATAAAAAGCAAGAACTATACTTTTCTGTACTCTGTCTCAAACTGGCGTAGTTCAGTTCTTTTCCCCAAAATCTGGGCCTCAATGTCCTTAAGCTTCTGTGTCGTATCCTCATAGGACTTTGCACAAACGGCCTCAATTGTATAGGATGCAGTCTTGAAGAAATTATCTCCTGAGCAAATCAGTGGAGGCTCATTCATCAGTTGAAACAGATTATGAGACCAATTTCTATTAAAATTTTAACCCAAGAAATTGAAAAGGTGAAGAGGCAATAAACAGTTCAGACCATATACAGCAAATATGTGAGTGCCAGATTTTAGTTCTGAAACCTCACAAGGTTGAAGACCTTCCAATCTCTTAAAAAACGCAGCTTCAGGGTCCTTCGCCATTGCTAACTGAATAACCACCAAAATTTTAATTACTTGATTTAGCCATGATATGAGAAAAAAAATTTACAAAAAAACTGCAAAGAAATTATTTCAACATACTGCATTAACAGTTGAATCCATTCTGTAAACTTGAAAATGTAAGAAATACATCCCTGCAGACGTCACCTTACCCGTCTTCTCACTATCTTCCTGTACAGACAGAAATATATGTGCTAAGTTCGTGTTCATTGGTCAATCACAACAACAGAAGCATAACAGATGAAAGAACAGAGCTAGAAAGATTAATGTTAGAAAAATCAAACCAAAGGGGAAGGTTAACGTTTGAAAACCCACCCAACTGGCCCAAAAAATCAGTTTCGTAGTCTGGTTAGTCAAAAATTTTTAACTTCCCGAAACATTACCAAATAAAATGAACAGGGAAAATAATAGCATCAAAAATCTTCGAATTTGAATGGAAAGACTTGGGTAGCATTAGTCAAGAAATTTAACCAAATCAACTCAAAGGCTAAACGCAGTTCCCTATCATAGGAAGAAGCAGATCCAAAGGAACTGTCACTTTTTTATAGTCAAGGAAAACTGTGTATCTAGAATATCCAGTATATTACCATGTTAACAGCACAAGAAATACATTGTTATCAAAATGCTGCATGATGAACATCCAACACAAATCAATTTCAATTCAACTCTCCCCAAAACTAGTAGACAGGGACCTAAAGGCTGATAGTACTAGGGCAATAGCAAAACTAATTTTAGAACCCCAAATAAACTAAAACACTATTATTTTACAAAATAAAAATAACTTAAAATCTAAAATACATTATCCTAATTAAAATTCTTGCATAAAAGAAAACGAAAATACAATAAAAGAGACTGTAAAATAAACCACTGGAGAAGCACCTGACAAATGCACCCAGAGTTGTGAATTCTTTATTTGTGATTGTGACTCCAACTTGGGTGGTTCTTCGATATGAATAGCAGCTTCCACAACTACTTCCACTTCCTAGACTACATCCACCTTTGTATGAAGGCCTCTTTCAATCTTAGAATTCAAATCAGAACTAGTGATGGGTATGAGTGTAAAAACATGGACCGACTTTGATCATCCTAACATCAAATTTTCCAGCTTAGCTATTGAAAGGCAAGTTAATTCTCTGATGTTTCATTCTTGTCACCACTTTATCTCCTTGAGACGGCTGGATATGGAGCTAAATTATTTGGTTAAGCATTCGGGCCAAAAGGGAAGGGAAATGGAATGTGTGGACTGGGATTAATACCGGGGTGGAATTAATTGAGCATATAGCACGTTAGAATCAGTTGAGCTTGGGTTATGAAACATAACCTGAGCAATTTCATGGTTTAGGTTGAAAGAATTTGGCCAAGGGAACGGGCAAGGAGCAGAGTTCAGTCCATATGGAAAAGGCTAAGGGTATGAAAATGGTTAGGTTATCAGTTGCAAGTCATCGGCTATCTCCCAACTTTCAAACCTAGAAATCATAAGGAAAACACGAGGAGGAAGAAGAGTGGGGTTGGGGTTGATCCGGTTAAGGCTTCGATTGCAACTTATGGATTCAAGACAGCACTGCCAAAGATGGAGGGCGATGATATGGTTCTGCTCTTTGTGTGGTTGCTGTATCTACTCTCAAGGCTTCATCTAGGCTTGGGGAACACAACTTATGTTGGTCTCCACAATAGGATTTAGGCAAAGCAGCAACTACTGCTGACAATGACGTCTGGTTTGGAGACTAACATTGGCAACAAGTATCTATAAATGCCTGACTTCTTTTCTGCAATTGGTGGCTGTGAAGAGCTCAGTTGGCTATTGATCTGGCTGCAGCTAGAGTTTCAAATGGGATATGAAGTTCGACGGTTTGAGACAGTAAAATGTGGTTTTACGATGCTTGATTCAGATTCTGACTAGGCAGAAAGTGAGGACGTAAACTAGGGATTGGGCCAAAATTGTCCAAGACTTTATTAAAGCTATGGATGCATGCAAGTGTGGACAGCGAGTCTGTGAGGCAACATGACTAGTTTCAAAAGTTGATGCAAAGGCCAATGGCTCACAGCTGGTGATAGCGTGGTGGTGCGGCAGCGACAGTGATTGCAGAGGCGTAAGGTGATTTAGGTTGAAATTGATAACTTCACAAGTTTAACTCACAGACAACTGCCAAACGCTGACAGCTGTGGCTATTTAAGTTGAAATCAGGAACCATTTCAAAACACACCAAAAGCCACATAGGATCAGAATTTTCACTAGCACCACCTTCATGCAAGAGCCATGTCTGGCACAAATCAATTTTGATTCAAAGTAGGGGAATTTTGTAGACTATAATGATAGGAGAACAGATAAAATAATTTGAGAATCCTAAATAAACTAAAATATTACTCCCACAAATAAAAATTTCCTAAAATCTAAAAGATATGATCACACTGAAAATACCTTATATTTATAAAAACCAAAAATATAATAAAAGTTACAATGAACTAATTCTGCTTGCTTGCATACTGCATCACAGTCACTTTAATTCCATACATATATTTGGGGGATACCAGTCTCTAGGAAAAAAGGTCTGGAGTGCAAATGTCCTAGTGAGCTCAGCCCAAACCCTCTCATAAGTTCAATGGTTTTTACCAAGCATAAAAATTATACAGGCAAACATATATATGCAATATTTATCAAGTAAATAAAATAACATAAACTATAAAGGCTGGCATTGGCACCCCACTATGAATGCTCCGTTGCAACTTGGGTATGCTCAAGTTGAGCAAAAGAGCCTCTCTGCAAGCAGAACAACAACCCTAGAAACCATATTGGCAGGAGCCCTCTCCAATGGGCTTCCCTTTTCATAACCACCAAATCCAACCCAGCTAAGGGGGTGTTTGACAAAATTAAGCATTAATTACTGAATGCTGAATCAAACTCTGAATTTGTGAACCAGATTCATAGCTTGACTGAAACCACTCAACACTGAATAATTTAATCTGTTTGTTATTGATCTATTAAAACATCTGAATACTTGTGTTATGACCATTTAACCCTTTTAACATTATGAATTGATATTTATTTGCACGTAAACAAAAAGAATGCATCTTACAAATTGAAACGAAAAAGAGGTGAAAAATATCTAAACATTGTTCAGAATTATAGGCTGCCGGAAGAATTTCTCCAATTGTTTTTATAGTTATATTTAAAAATAAATAAATAAATAAATAAAAACATAAAGAGCTTTAACTGATGCTCCAATTGCCTCATAGAGAAGCACTGTAGCTGATTGTGGAAAACTTCAGGAACAATTAAAAATTTTGAAGGAAGCCAGGCCCATCGGAGACTTGAGAGTGAAAGCCCCACAAGGATAATAAAATTTGAAAAAAAAAAAATGAAACCCAATAACAGACGAGATTCTGGAACAAACACCACTTGAATTGTTGAAATTTTGTGAGAAAGACAGATCCAATGCATTCAGAACAGAAGCCGCACATGAACAATCTTTTAAAAAACATAAATTCCCTTGAAGAGAAGATTAGGTTCAAGAACAATCAAAAACTTTACAAATTCTGCAATCAAAGGCCACACTCCACCCACAAATCAAACTCCCTTTGCACTACAGGTAAAAAAAAAAATTGTTGATTGAAGCCTCTAATTGCAGATCTGTCCGATTGTCCATGACACCATGATCTCCTTCCAATCGCCGACAGTACCCCACAATGTGGGTCCCAAACATAACCTGGAGATGCATTCGGAGAGAGGTGGGAGAAGGAGAAAGGAGCATAGAGAGATGATGAGAGAAGAACGAGGGTGTTGTGGTCACAAGCATCAACTCTCCCTCGGGATAGTATCCAGCAACGAATTTGTTGCTGACCGAAGCCCCCTTCAAAGGAAATTCGGAGATACAATCAAACAAAAATGGTCTCTTATTTTGGGAGTCATTAAGTGAACAGGCTCTGTTTAGAGCCCATTAACTGCAAAAAAACACGCCCTAAGCCTAGTGCCAACAACTTGGGTCTACATAAATCCTCTTCACTCATTATATCCTATCAAGGGCTGTATACTCACTCTGTTACACTATTGATATTGTTGATTGCATATTTCTGTAAGAATACAAATAAAATTAAAATGTTGGTAAAAAAGAAAACCATTACTGGAATAATTAAAATTAAACTTTTAAGAGCCATTATAATCTTGAAAATACAGTACTGGAATTAAAATTCCATTTATACAATAAATTTGCAGAAGCAGGCAATCCTCAAAGCTCTAGCATAAGAAACAACATCATGCCCTAGCATATAAGATTCATAAAGAATCGGGGCAGCTCATACACAAATAACTTTCATGAATACATTGTTAGATCACATGACAAAAGTTTGGTTGGTCACCCTATAAATATTAAAACAGCAAATAATGGTTCCATACCAAAACCAAAACTCGTTACAACATAATAATATTCTACATATTTCAATCTAAGATTTTTTGCATGTATAATTATTTTCCTATATTGATAGATTGATCATTTCCTTCTCTGTTTTGTTCAATGCCAAATAAGTGGTTTAGATTTTGCTTGCTACTCAGGGTGTAGAGTTATCGCCACACAAGGAATTTTTTAAGCCACATCATGCTGTGTGTGGAACGTAACAAGATTATCCTTAACTACATGTGCATGCAATAATGCAGCAACCATATTTTTAAAGCAAAAAGCATAAGGCTAGATTTTTTAGCCCTGAGAAAGGACATACACTTCAAGGCATTGGGAAACATGGCTTTACAGATTCAATTTTTTACAATTGAAAAAATTTAAAATATGTATAAATATTAAGTAATGGTGGAAAAACTACCATTACTGAAGAACAGTTTTGAGTAAGATATGGTTTCAGATTTTGGTGCAGTTACACTTTAGAATCAACTATAATGACATTCTACTTAACAAATAAAATTGTCAGCCATTATTGTCTATTCGCATGTAAAATTGTGGGGGAAAAGGAGTGCCATTTATGCTTTTGATTCTTTCATTAAGCATAACCAAGGGCTGCACTTTGAGTAACAAGGAACTCCATAACAACAGCACACAAAAAATATGAGGAAATTCGAAAGAAAAGGAGTTTCAATTACGATAGCCAAGAGAGAGAGAGGAATCCAAGTATCAGTACTAGCAAGGAAAAACCATGGCTAAAAACTAAGATTAGAAAAAGAAAAAAAAAATGCAAATTTTCAATAAAAAAAATTGCTATAACACCATAGACAAACATAATGAATGTGGATGTAGTGAAATGGAAGGAAAGAAGAAGAGGAATACTATATAAAGAACAATAGTTCTTAAAATAATAGTTTAGCTGGGTTTCATTCGTATTGATTAAAAGCAATCCATGAAATTTTTTCCCTGATCTTTCCTGGGTTGTTTTTCTTAAAGCTCTGTTCTTGAAGTTGATGTATTGAATCAAAATTGAAGTCAGTAATTGGGAGGAAAAGAAAAGGTCAGTTGTTCTTTGCCGTTCTGGATCAGCAAATCTTAGGGGCATAGATGCAATTTTTCATCTTAACAGGGCAGAGTTGTAATTTTTTAAATTTATTTTCGTGGGTTAATTGTAGGGTAATTTTTAGCAGTTCTTTATTGAGTCTGAATGTCCAATAATTACATGGTTGGAAGTCAAGTTATGGATTGGTTTAAGAATTTCCTTGTTTCCCAAACAAATTGATTTTTGAGACTGAATAAAAATTTTCCAGCATACTTTTTTCTCTTGGCCATTTGAATTTCACGGTTATTGTCAGTTGATTACTCACAAAACCTAGGTAGATTCCCTAGGTTCTATCTTCCTCCTATCCTTCTTTGCTTCTTTCGGGTACTGTTCAAGCACACTGTTGACTGTTCACAGAACCTGAACTTCTTTCCCTACACTATACAACCCTACTCGCTGTCCTTCAACCCAATAAAAGCCGTAAAACCTTGAAACATTTTCCCATCTTCGCCATCACAAAACCCTAATCTTGTTAATGCCAGATGATTATTAAAACCCTAGTCTGCTAGCTGCCAGAATTTCCAGCTACCTTTTCCATCCATTCTAGCCCTTCCTGTGATGAAAGCCCAATTAAATATTTAAATCCATCCCTACTTGGCTTCTTAACCCTAGTCCTACTTTCTACCAAAATTACGGGCCCTAAAATCCCTTATTTCCCAAACCCAAGCACTCATAAGCCAAGTATCTTTGCCCTAATCTGTCTTGCTGAACCTAAACTTCTTTCCCTGCACTTTTCAACCCTGATCACTACTTCATTCTTCTAACCCAATAAAAGCTTTAAAATCCTTTTTAGATAATAAAATGTGTTAAAAAATAAGAGAACACAACCAAGGAGAGAACAAGAAATCGCCAACCAAAATGGAAAGGAAAAAAAAAAAACTAATATAAGAGAGAAAAAAATAGCAAAAACAAAATAAGAAAAACCCCTCTTTCAGATCCCTAAATTTCTAAAAGTACAGTTCTCATAAATGCTTAAAAGGCAGCACAACCAGCCCTCCCTCATTGATTCACGAAGAGATGAGCTCCTTATCAAGTACATAAATAGGTTGAATTCAATAGAGGAACAGTTTCAGTTGTTGAGGGTGCAAATTAATAATAGAATCCTGAAAAATATAATTGCTAAATTGGATTTGAATCGTGGATCAAAAATTCAAAATCTTAATCTCGTAAATCAAGAATCAATAACAGAATAAAAGGACAAGTTTCAGTACATATTCTAAAGTGTGTCGCATGAAATATGCAAATAACTAAAACCAAATAAAATACACATAAAATTTGTTGCAGAACAGTAGTAAGGATTTATCGCAAGAGAGAAATGGGGAGAGATATAGGGAAAAGACAAGGGAGGGGAAGAAGGGAAAAGGAAGGAGAAGGAGAAGGAGAAGGAGAAGGAGAAGGAGAAGAGTGAGAGAAGGAAATACAAGGAAACCTGCATTTAATTTCTCTTCAAATACACAAACTATCTTTACATGATGTCCACACAAATATCTAGGAAAGATTAAAATACAAGTTACAAATAAAAACCTAAAACACACATATATCACAAAAAAACTCCATATACACAAAAGCCTACACAAGTTAAAATAAACACACATAGTAACAATTAACTAACTATCTCTTGATAAAATTATTTTAAAAACCTCCAACAAGTCTACCTATGATCCAGCTTCTGATTCTACATAAAATCTTCCTCAGTTGGGGAAAAAAAATCAGCCTCAAATTTTCAAATGTCAGAGAATCAAAAACAAGAAGCAATAAACTTAACTCTTTGAAAGTTGGTGTCAAGTGACGCAAGAAACATTGCTCCTATGGTAGCACCAAAGAAAGAGAAGAACTTAACAGAAAATCAGCATCAATTAACATGTCGGGAATAACAATCTCAACAATAAGAATATTCTAAAACCTCACATGTCTTGGAGCACATGCATGCCCTTGCTCGTACTATCTTCAAGCTAGAAAACTTTGGCATGACTAAGATTGCCATATTTGTTCTCTCTCTTAGTTGGTACAACAAGATTCAAAAGAATCTTCTTACCAAGGAGAAGATGGCCGATATTCATAGGTATGATATCACACTAAACATTGTCAAAACAATCACCCATTTGGATAGGAACCAAACACCTTTCACTAACACGTAGTGTTATCAACCCAACACATCTTATAAGGCTGTGGGCGGGGTTCAAGGTGAAGCTGCAAACAGGCAACAACTTTCTAGAAACCATATATTCAGCGCATCTTCATCAATGATGATTTTGTAAAATTTTCTCCACAATTGAGAAAGCATGAAATGGCTTGATATTATGCCCAAAGTATGACAAAAGGCATCCCATTTTCCCATAATTTGTCAACATACTGCTAGCTTTTTTGAAAAAAAAAAAAGAAATCTAGACTGAGTAAAATATGGTGGAATGGACCAATTTTGTGTACAGGTTGACTTAGAATACATATATGTTAAAGACAAAAATGGGGGGAAGGGGGGGACCTTTTTTTTGGGTACAATAATAACAAGGCAAGGGAAATAGAAATTAGAACCAGCTGGTGGCGATCAAAGTCAGTCTGAAATTTAATTCAGATTAATGAAATGGCAATTTTTCTTATGTGGCTGAGGATGTGACTTGAGAGTGGCAGTTGATGTGCCATGATAATGGAATTATAAGCTGGGTTTAACTGGCTTGTATTCTTATGGTTAAGAAGTATACAACAGGGGCTCATTTACTTTTAGTAAAGACAATGGGGTGGGCTTTTTTTAATATAATGGGACTTGCAAATAACGAAGTGGGCCTGTGTAGTTTGAAGGAAGGGAGGGCCCAGATAAGATGGCTAGATCAAGTGGATTTTATGGGAAACAAATGGAGAGGTAGGGGAGGGGATCAAAAGGCTTGGTTCATAATTTTACCTGCACCAGCCAGCGCATGAGGCGCATGCAGCTTTCCCCAGCAACAACCTCCAAGAATATGGCAGACTGGAAGAAGGGGAATTCAACGGTGCTGGTGATGTACCCTAAAAACTCGGGGCAGGATGAGCAACTAAGAGGAGCAGTGGCTAGAGGGATTTCAGGCGGCACGTGAGGAATCACCGCTCATTGGACAGCAACAAAGTTTTGGGGAAGAGCCTCTCAGCTAGGGGCCCAGGCGGCCATACAAAAGGAGAGGGGGCCAGGTGGTGGATCTTAATGGCGGTGGAGATATTGCAATATTCGTTGGGGATTGTGATGTTTGTTGATCAGGGACTTCTCAAATTCAAATTCACAAACTATCTTTACATATTCTCCACCACAATAACCCCTAAAAGATACATATATTACATACAAATCTCAAATACACATAAGCCTGCTACAAACTAAAACTACTAGTTAAGTAAACACATTTGGGTTTAGGACCGAACAATCTTTTGATCAATTCTCTTCAATCAGCCTTCCAAAAGGATCTACCCATGGTCCAGCTTCTTGTTCTACATCAAAATAAAACACATTGATGAAAATTGAATGATCATATGCCTTAATGTACAAACATAGACATATATGAGAAGTGCAGTTTCATCTCACTTCTGAAATTTGTAAAAATGTTAAAATGTCTACATATTTGAACACTTTTAGCTTTAAAATGAACTATCCTTGAGGGTAATCAAACAAATGGCGACTTTGTGGGATTAGCAACCTCTTTAGAATAAGTTTAAAAACTAAAACTTTTAAAACAATTCAAAAGAGAGATAAAAGTATAAGATTTAAAGGTTTTTCCCTAAAAAAAAAAAAGCTTTTTTAGATTTTTAAATTGTTGAGTTTGATTAGAAACTAATTGAATCAGTTGGATTTGGGTTGGACATGAATGTTTACTGGATCATGAATCATAAGATTCAGATAGTGAACTAATATTCAAATCGAGAATCATAAGATTCAAACCAAGAGTGTAAGATTTATAGTCAATTTTTTCTTATTTTGATTCACCTACAAGATTTGATCAATAGGCTAGTGCATTAAATCTAATTGTACGATTCAAAATTGAGAATCATAATACTTTGACAACCATGCTAAAAATCAACAAGATAATCAGGAAAACAATAGTGGAAACCAAAACGAGTAACAATAGTGGCATTGACCGCAGCGCCATTTACAAGACTACATTTAAGTAATGATTTTCTATCCCACGATCAGATGACTTTTTTGACATGCTTAGTGGCTCCACCATCTTTTCAAAGATAGAACTGATCCAATATCAACAAATCGGAAACAGATTCGGTGATGAATGGAAAACAGCATTCAAAATAAAAGACGGTCTTTATGAGCGGATGCTACAGAGGCAGATCTGGAAAAGAATAAGGCTATACTTAAGCAGCCTATAACCACTGCTAGTGTTAAAGCTTCCATGGCGTAGCTCCATTCTGCAAGTGTTCCATTCACAATTTTGGCTCTGCTATGGCCCCTGTTGCTGACTGATGAAAAGTCACATTTTTTCTTGATAGAAAAATAAACATATTAAAAGAAAGAAAAACAAAAACCAAAAAAAAAATTACAAAAGTTATTAAATAAAAAACAGAAAAAAAAAATCAAGAAAATCTGTTCTAGCCCCTTTCCATCATGATTCATAATTTATTGAACACTTCAAGAATATCAAACATGCGTTGCCTATTTTTCGCTTACTCTTACCACAATCCAACCTAAATATTTGTACTCCAGGGTCAGATAAACACAAGCCCATCTGACCAAGCATTTGTTGAGCTTCAATGCCCTTTCTATTAATTGCCTTTATATGAGAGATAGGGGTGACCAACATACCATCCCTTAAAGTTACCAATCCTGCTGCTCTGTGCCCCTTGCCATAACCCTCAAAAATAGGGACACTATCTAAAATTTCTAACAGTCGTTGGTGTCACAAACCTAATATTTCACACCTTTGTGAAAGGACCATGTAGCGCTAACTAAAGCACTCTTGTTTAACTAGCCAACCTAGCATTTACCACAATTCACCAACAAAACACTTTCATTTTCATTCAAGCAAATATATGCAGAAGCAAAAGCAACTTACGAAAACAATGGCATGCAAGCAGTAAACATTGAAGCAACGTAATTCATTATCAACACCTCCATTAACAATGTGTGTCTAGCGAGGGAAACAAGTAGGCTAAACACGTTTACAATAGCTAGTGAGTTTTACAAGCTGATGAACACTCACCCTCCCTTAAAGAGGTTTCTATGCTATTCTCACTCTGTCACTAGAAACCATCAATATGACCAAGGATTCATACTCCCCTTTTTAGCCTAGGGAAAACCTATCTCCGAAAAATAATTTTACACTAGTATTTACATGATGTAAACCCATCCCAAATGCACAAGACAAGTGGCCATAGGCAAGTATAATACCTTGAACAAGCTCGGCTCGTGACGCTCCCCCACTTAATCGTCGACGTCCTCATAGACTTTGATGCTAGGTACACTTCAACTTTGTCCACAAACAGTTGCATATCTTCCGCAGAAACCCAGCTGATTTCTTCGTCTCCAAGGCCTTTCCACTTCACTAAGAACTCCAGCCACTTCTTCCATGAGGATGTGAACTCTCTATCTACAAGGATGTCTTTAACTTCTCATCCGTCGGGTTGCAGTGTCTTCAATTTTGCTCGAGTTGACTGACTTCTACTTGGATCTTCGGTGTCGGCATTGAACGGCTTGAGGTAGCTGACGAGAAACACAGGATGCACTTTCATCCAAGCCAAAGGTTCAATTCTGTAAGAGGCCTTCTCGACTTTGGCCAAGATGGGGACTGGTCCTTCATATTTACAATGTAGTCTCCTATCTCGTCCTTATAGTGACCTAATATGTTCAGGATTGAGCTTAACAAGCACCGAGTCACCTACGTTGAAGTGTTGCAGTCTTCTCCCATGATCTCGCCACTTCTTCATCCCCTTAGAAGCTTTCTCCAGGTAGGGTTGGGCAATCTCTGCATTTTATCTACATTCTTTGGTGAAGATGTACACTCTGGGATTTTTTCCTCTGTACAGCTCGTCCAGTGTGTGAGGTAACATTGGTTGTTGGCCTGTCACATGCTTAAAAGGACTCTTGTTGGTTGTTAAGCTCTTTTGGGCACTGAAACAAAACGGAGCCACATCAAGTAAATGCACCCAATTCTTCTAGTTGGCATTGACAAAATGGCGCAAGCACTCTTCTAGTAGCCCATTGAATCTCTTCGTCTGTCCGCCCATCTATGGATGATAGCTCGAAAAGAAGTCAAGCTATGAACTGAGGATTCTAAAAAGTTCCATGCACAAGTTGCCGATGAACCAATCTCGGTCATTGACAATATCTTGGGGAGCACCCCAATACTTCATAATATTCTTAAAGAATAGATGTCGTCTCCTCTACTGAATAGTACTTCAGTGCGGGTATAAATGTACCATACTTCAAAAACCTGTCGATAACCACAAGTATAAACCCTGCATCTCCCACTCTGGCCAAGTTGGTGATGAAGTCCAATGAGACACTTTCCCATGGTCTGGATGGTACTGGTAGGGGGCTCCAATAGCCTTGCAATCTTCTTCCGCTCCACCTTATCTTGTTGGCAAGTGAGACAAGTCCAAGTCTAATTAACCATATCATCACACATGTGCGGCCAACAGTGCCTCTACTTCAGCAATGGCAAAGTGTGCTACCATCCTGGATGTCTAGCCCACATGGTATCATGACACTCTCTCAGCAGTGTCTTCCTCAAATCTCCAGCTCGTGGCTCAAATGTTCGGCTACCATGGGTCGTCAACAATCCATCTTCCATCCACAACTGACATGTTTTCCCCTCTTCTGTCATTTTCATAAGGCTCTACGCATTTGGATCTTCGGCTAAATTTTCCTTGATGCGCTCCTACATTGTCGTGGTAACGATACTCAGTGTTATGTGTGTTAGCATCTATAAGGCTGCCAACTCGGCCTCCCTGCTCAATGCATCAGCAACTTGGTTCATCTACCTAACCTTGTGCTCAAATGAGAAATCAAACTACCAAGAATTCCTGACATCAACCCTATTTGGGTGACAACTTCGGTTGTGTGAAGAATTGGCTAACACCCAAGTTATCCATTTTCACTATGAACCTTGACTTCAGTAGATAATGCTCCACACATGGAAACAACAGATCACCGCTAGCATCTCCTTCTCCTGAGCTATGTACTTCCATTATGCTTCACTAATCTTATGGCTCTCGTACGCAACAAGATGTCCCTCCCGTAACAAAACTCCTCCAAGGGCGTAGTCCAATGCATTTATGTGTACCTCGAAGGGTTTCATGAGGTCCAAAAGAGGAAGTGCCAAATCTTTTATCGTAGCATCCTTTAAGTCCTCAAAGGCTCCCTGGCACTTCTCTATCCAATTCCACCCCTAACCTTTCTTCAGTGGTTCTATCAAAGGTGCAGTTCTCCTTGAGTACCCCTGTACGAACTTCTTGTAGTAGTTGGAAAAACCAAGAAAGGAACGCAGCTCCTTCACTGACGTTGGGATCTTCTATTCTTGAAAAGCTCTCACCTTCTCCATATCCATCCTGGTATGACCTTGCTAAATCACATGACCAAGGAATTTGATGCTTCGCCGAGCGAAAGAGCATTTCTCTTTCTTCACATATAGAGTATTCTCCTTCAGCCTATCGAACACCTTCATTAGATGCTCTTTATGTACCTCTAGAGTGGAACTATAGACAGCAATACCATCTAGGTACACCACGACAAGCTTGTTGAGGTACTACCGAAATACCTAGTTCATGAAGGTGCAAAATGTCACAAGCACATTCGTCAACCCGAATGGCATCACCAAGAACTCATACGCCCCATATTGTGTCACACGAGTTGTCTTCGGCTCATCCCCATCAGCAATTCTCACTTGATAGTAGCCCAACCTCAAGTCGAGTTTAGTGAAGTACTAGGCATGACTCGGCTAATCAACAAAATAGGATACTTGTTGAGCCCGCAAAAGTCCACACACATCCGCATGCTCCCATCATGTTTCCTCTGAAACAATACTGGTGCTCCAAACGGTGATTTGGAAGGATGAATATATTCCGCTTCCAACAAATAATCAAGTTGTTTTCTCAACTCTGCTAGCTCTGGATGCACTATCCAATATAGCCCCTTAGCAGGTGGCTTCACTCTTGGCAACAACTCGATCTCATGCTCCACACCCCATCGTGAAGAAAAGTTGTGGGGTAGCTTATCTGGCATCACCTCCTTGTACTCATCCAACAGAGGTTGGATGGTCATAGGCACCAGCTCTTGGCTTATTTCTTCCTCAACCACCACACTAGCAAGATACGTCTATTCACCATTTCTCAATCCCTTCTTGAATTGCATGGCTGAAAGGAACTTCTCATCATCTCCTTTCATTGCAACGACTTGCACCATGCAAGGGCGATCTCCCATCAGACACAAGGAATCAGCAAAAGGCATCAACATTACCTTAGTCTCCCTCAAGAATTTCATTCCCAAAATGACTTGGAAGTCATCCAATGGCACCACTGTGAAATTTGCATGACTTACCCAATGCCGAAGCTTCATAGTGACTTGCTTGGCTACCCTCACAGTAGGTTGGGCTATAGAATTCACCGCTTTCGTGCATCCTAAATCATTCTCCAAGGATAAGTTAAGTCTCCCTGCTTTTTCCTGTGGAAAAAATATTAAGAGTAGCCTCGGTATCTACCATAGCACGGGTACTCTTCCCATTAATCCTCAAGTCCACAAACATCAATCCTTTCACTTGTGTAAGTTTCGGTTCTTCTACCTACTTCTCCAATGCATTCACTAGCCGCATTGCACCAATCCTCGAGGCCTCCTCTTCCTCATCATTCTCCAATGCCCTCTCCGCAATGGAAGCTTATAAGGCATTAAGTGATGACTTGTGAGGGCATTCAGCAACTCTGTGAGGACCTCGACATAAGTCTCATGAAATTTTACCCTTTCCATTGTGTTGAACCCTCAAGACAATGAAGCTTTTTTGAAGTTGACGCCTAGATGTCGGCTCCCCCACTCTTGGATTTGCCCTTCTTGAAAAACTTTCAGCTATTTCCACCTACGCCATTCTCTTTGGACAAATAAGTACTATCACTAGCATAGTCAATCAAGCGTTCCGCAGCAGCTTGTGCGGTAGGCAAGTCTTGAACTCTTTGCCCATGAAGTTCTATCCTTACCCACAATTTCAACCCCTCAAGAAAATAGAACAGCTTTTTCGACATGTCCCTGATATCAAACATCAAAACAGAAAATCATTTCATGTATTCCCTAATTGACCTAGTATGCTTGAGGTCTCTCAGCTTTCTTCTAGCATTATACTCAACATTCTCAGGAAAGAATTGGTCATTGAGCTCTCTCTTCAAGTCTGCCCAACAATCAAGCACACAGCATTCATTCTCAATTTCATTGCACTTGGTACACCACCACAATTTAACATCACCAACCAAGTACATAGTCGTAGTATTCACTTTCACTTGTTGTGAGTTCATTCTCAAAGCGCGAAAGTACTGCTTCATATCAAACAAGAAGTTCTCCAACTCCTTGGCATCACGGACACCCCCATATGTCTTGGGTTTCAGTACCTTGGTCTTGCTAAACCTTGGAGTGTTAGAGTTTCCCATAGCAAGAACCATCACATTCATCTTTGCAGCCAAATCAACCATCTGAGCTTGCAAAGTCTCTACAATGTGGTGAAAGCCCTTCAACATTTCCATCATCGAACTTTGTTGATGCCTTTATGATCCCTCCAATTCATCAAAATGTTCCGTTAGTCAAGCTATCCCTACGACCACATTGTTGGTTGCCATCAACCTGTGCTTAGAACACATCAATTCTCTGGGTATTGGTCGGCATTGTCATTTACCAAAGCTTTACCAATCCCACAACGAAGGCAACTAAATTCACGTAACAAATAAGTGAGCTCTGATAACAAGTGTCATAAGCCAAATATTTCACACTTTTTTAAAGGGACCGTGCAACACTAGCTAAAGCACTCTTGTTTAACTATCTAGCCTAGAATTTACCACAATTCACCAACAGAACACTTTCATTGTCATTCAAGAAAATATAAGCGGAAGCAATAAGCAACTTATGAAAGCAATGGCACGGGAGCAATAAACATTGAAGCAACGTAATTCATTATCAACACCTCCGTTAAAAACATGTCTAGCGAGGGAGGCAAGTAAGCTGAACACATTTACAATAGCTAGTGAGTTTTACAAATTGATGAAGACACACCCTCCCCTAATCTATGTTATTCTCATTTTGGCACTACGAAGCATCAATATGATAGAGGAGTCATACTCCCTTTTTTAGCCTAAGAAAAAATTATCTCTAAAAAATAACCTTACACTAGTATTTACATTATGGAAACTCATTCCAAAAACACGAGACAAGCAGTCACGAGCAAGTATAATGCCCTTAACAAGCTCGGCTCGTGATGCTCCCCTACTTATGCGATCGACGTCTTCATAGACTTTAATGCTATTTCCACCTACATCCACTCTCTTTGGACAACGCGATATTTATCACCAACGTAATCAATCAAGCATTCTGTGGAAGCTTGTGCGGTAGACAAGTCTTGAACTCTTTGCCTATGAAGTCCTATCCTTGCCCATGGTTTCAACCCCTCAAGAAAATAGAACAGCATGTCATTTTCAGGCATGTCACTGATATCCAACATCAAAGCAGAAATGTGTTTCACTTTTTCCCTGATTGACATAGTACACTTGAGGTCTCTCAGCTTTCTTCTAGCATTATACTCAACATTCTAAGCAAAGAATTGGGTCTTGAGCTCTCTCCAAGTTTGCCCAACAATCAACTACACAACATCCATTCTCAATTTCATTGTACTTAGTACGCCACCACAATTTGGCGTCACCAACCAAGTACATAATCGCAGTATCCACTTTCACTTGTTCTAAGTCTATCCTCAAAGCGTAAAAGTATTGCTCCATATCAAACAAGAAGTTTTCCAACTCCTTGTCATCATGCGCACCCCTATACCTCCTAGGTTTTGGTACGTTGGTCTTGCTAACCCTATAGTGTTAAGAGTTTCCTATAGCAAGAACCATCATATTCATCTTTGTAGTCAAATTAGCTATCTTAGCTTGCAAGGTCTCTACAGTGCAGTGAAAGGCCTCTGACATTTCCACCATCAAACTTTGTTGATGCCTTTGTGATCCCTCCAATTCATCAACACATTCCGTTAGTCGAGCCATCTCTAAGGCCACATTGTTGGTTGTTGTCTTAGCCTATGCTTCCAGCACATCATTTCTCTGGGTATTGATCGGCATTGTCATTTACCAAAGCTTTACCAATCCCACAATGAAGACAACTGAATTCACGTAACAAATAAGCGAGTTTTGATACCAAGTGTCACGGCCTGAATATTTCACACCTTTGTGAAAGGACCGTGCAGCACTAGCTAAAACACTCATGTTTAACTACCTAGCCTAGCATTTACCACAATTCACCAACAGAACACTTTCATTGTCATTCAAGCAAATATAAGCGGAAGCAATAAGCAACTTATGAAAGCAATGGCACGCAAGTAGTAAACATTAAAGCAACATAATTCATTATCAGCACCTCCGTTAACAACGTGTGAGTAGCAAAGGAGGCAAGTAGGCTAAACATGTTTACAATAGCTAGTAAGTTTTACAAGTTGATGAACACTCACCCTCCCCTAAAGAGGTTTCTATGCTATTCTCACTCTGACACTAGAAAACATCAATATGATCAAGGGGTCATACTCCACTTTCTAGTCTAGGGAAAAACTCTCTGAAAAATAACCTTACACTAGTATTTACATAATGGAAACCTATCCCAAATAACATAAGACGTGTGGTCACAGGCAAGTATAATGCCTTAAACAAGCTCAACCCGTGACGTCATTGGCAATGTGAAATATCACTGACTAAATAAGTAGTTTCCAACACATATCCACTATCCTCAAAAATAATCCAATAATAATCCACCAACAAACACAAGTTCATATTAGTATCACTCTTCATCACACTTGTCACCCCATTTCTTTTTTTCTTTTTTCTTCTTTTGCCATTAATTGACCTCCCCCACAAACCTTACCATTTGATCCCATCCTTAAATCAATCAAGGTCTCCACAATAAAAGAAAACCTACCATCATTACCTCACATTAAAATTTTGATCAAATACAAATCAAAATTAAGTTGTCTCCCACCAAGGACTTTTCAAAATCAATACCCACCTGCACTGCCACTCAAAGATTACAAACTTTAGTAGATCCACAAGCAAAATGTTGTCCATCAACGAGAGGCTTATTTCATACACCATCCCCACCTCGGGGTGAGAACGAAAAAAGCACCTGAACTCATTCCCTAGAACATTCTTGTCACTGGCCATATCAAACCCTTGATACTAACTCCCTTTAGCTCCTAAACTAACCTTACCGAAACATGATAAGAAGATGACTCAGCAGCGGAAGTTACACAACCTCCAATTGCACCATGAATAGCAAAAGTTTAATCTGCCTTTAACCCAAAATCTGTCCTTGTTTTTAAACCATCCATCCATATCTAACCCCAGGGATTGATGGATTCCAACCCACTAAAACCGTCCCTTGGAACTGTGACTGATCTTACTTTGAGACGTTGCCTTTCACCTAGGGGTGCAGGAATTTAATTGGACAATGGCTGCTAGTAAAGCTTTTAAATAATTGAAGCAAGATATGAAGCAAGCACCAATCCTACAACTACCAATCATCAACCAAGTGCTTGAAGTTGCTAACGATGCTTCACACACCAGAATTGGTTGTCTTAAACCAAGGGAAGTTCATTGCCTGCTACAATGAAAATCTTAATGAAGCTAAGTAAAGCTACACAACCTATGAGTTAGAATCTCATGTTGTTTTCAATTCATTAAGCATTGGAGGAAATACTCATATGGCAGGGCATATGTCCTATGTTCTGATCATGATGCAATATAGTATCTCCCTTCACAAAACAAACTAAATCCCCGACATGCTAAGTAGAGTGCTTTTTTGGGAGAGCTATTTTTTGTTTTAGAGCACAAATCAAGTGTTGAAAACATGGTGACGGGTGCTTTTAGTCAAAGAGCTCATTTGCAAGCGACACTTTCGGTTAAAGCTACTCTTCGCTGTCAACTCGAAGCCTTCCTTATTACCTATCTTGGCCTCCCTTCAGGAGAAATGTTTAAGGATAACGGTATTTGGGATCCCATTGTTGACAGGTTTGAAAAGAAACTCGCTGGTTGGAAAAGGAACTTTGTCAAAAGGTGGCACACTCACTCTCATTAGAAGTACTCTATCCAATCTGCCAATTACTTCATGTCTTTTTACCCTTTCCTTAGTGCAATTGACAAGAGATTGGAGGGTATCCAAAGAAGATTCCTTTGGGGGGACACTGGTGAGGTTTTTAAATATCATCTTGTTAAATAGGGAATGGTTAAACAACCTTTACAAAAGGGCGTCCTTGGCCTCAGATCCCTTATTATCCTTAAAAAGGCCCTTTTGGGGAAATGGCTTTGGAGATTCATGACAAAGAAAAATCACCTCGGGAGGGATGTCATTGCTGCCAAGTGCCAAGTCCAACATAATGGTTGGACCTCAAAGGCTTCAAAGGAAGCTCACGGTTCAGGTGTCTATAAATATAGCAAAAGGGGGTTGGAGAATTTATTCCCTCTCATCTACTTCCATGTGGGGAACATAGATGATGTGTTCTCTGGCATGATATTTGTCGCAGTAATTCCCAACTCAGCTCCTTTTTCCCCTCCATCTTCAAATTTGCAAGGCAACTTGTCACTCTGGTGACCCCAAGGTCACAGGTTTGATTGCCCCTTGAAGCATTACGCCAGTGAATTACTAGAGGTGCATCAATGGGCGGGCGGCTTTCACCCCCTCCCCCGAGGGTTTGGTGCCCCACCATAGTGTTCAAACTCCAAAGTGGCGCGATGATGACTGGAATCCCCGGGTTATCGAAAACAAAGATGCTTTTACTAGCCAGTACATGAGTCTAGCAATCAAGTGATTGTTTGGGATCTTCCTTTGAATAGAAATGCTTTTGATTGGGAACTTGATACTCTTACAAATTTTTCCAGCACTCTCTATAAGTCTCATTGTCAAGCCAATCCCGATGAACCCAAATGGGTTTTGGGGAAAGATGAGAATTTCACTGTCAAATCTTTCTACAAATATCTTAGTTCCCTGGCTGGGAGCAACACTAACTTCCCTTCGAAGATTATTTGGAAAACAACAGCCACTTCAAAGGTTGCCTTTTTCACATGGAAAGCTACCCTCGGAAAAATCCTTACCATAGACAATTTTTATTATTAAAAGAAAAAATGCTTCCCTCTTGTCAACAGATACTTTTTTATGTCTGGAGCAGGAGGAATTGATTGATCATGTCCTTCTACATTGCTCTTGGACCAAGAAATTGTGGAACTTAGCCATCTCCATTGTAAATCAAAGGTGGGTCACTGCGGCTACAATGGGAGGTAAACTGTGGGCTTGTAAAGGGATCAAATTTGATAAGGAAGGAGGATCTCTATCCCTCATTCCCCTTTCTATTTTCTGGGAAGTGTGGAGAGAAAGGAACAAAATAGCCTTTAAAGGAATTCTCTCTCCTATTCAAGCTGCCATGGACCATTGAATTGCTATAATCTCTAGCTAGCATTCTGGGCTGGTTAAAAGGGACCCCTTTGTAATCTTTGATTTTCTTGATACTTTACAGTAAGGTATGTTTCTCTCTCGTTTCTTTTGTACTTGCACGGCATCCCCTTGATGCCTCTTTTAATACAGTTTCTCTTTGCAGATCATAAAATGAAGCTGCTGATTTGGACAGATTAACAGAAGCAGACCTTGATTTCTCAGCTATTTATGCCAATGTGCTTGTTCGACAATGATTACGCGTCAAAGTTGCATAATTGAGTATTTAAATGCATTAATTAAGTGTTACCATTTTAATTAAATACTTAATTATGTCCAATTTTTTAATTATCGAGCTCATTTGATAGCATTTCATTATCCTATTTTTGCTACAAATTTACGAACATTCGTGTTCTATTATTGTAGGTAATTTTTCAGGAATTAAAATGAAATCAAAATGCAATTAAGATAAGTCGTGTGTTAGGGAGTGACAATGTAATGGGGGAAAGGGAGTGAGAGATACTGCTATAATTGTATTCTCCAAGGATTTAGAATGAATATATGATTATTTGTGTTAACATTTATATGGTTATTCTCTTGGATTTGAATAATACAAGTAGTCCTTTTCATTATGGTATTTTGTTGCCTTGGATTATGATATACCTGATTGTTGTAGTCTTATTCCGTGTATGTGAATATATTGCTTGTCGCGACATCCCGGGAGCGCGTGAGAAGAGCCTATAAATAGGCTCCCCAAAACCCTAGCTACCCATAAATAATAAATATAATAATAAATAAGTAATAATAATGAGTAAAATAATAATGATAATAACAAAATAGTAATAATACTAATAATAATAATAATAAAGATAAAAATACTAATAATAGTAATAAATAAATAATATTAATGATAAAAATAATAAATAATAATAATAATACTAATGAAAATTAATAATAATAATAATAATAATAATAATAAATAAAATAATAATAATAATAAGACTAATGAAAATTAATAAGAATAAATAAAAATACTAATAATAGTAAATTAATAATAATAATAATGATAATAAAATAATAAGAATAATAATAATAACAAAAACAAATAATAATAATAATAATAGAAATAAATAATAATAATAATAATAGTAATAATAAAGATAAAAATACTAATAATAATAAAAGTTAAAAATAATATTAATAATAATGAAAATAATAAATAATAATAATAAATAATATAAATAGAAGTAAAAATAAAGATAAAAGTAATAATAATAATACTAATAATAATAATAATAAGAGTAAATAAAATAATAAAAATACTAATAAAATAATAATAATAATGATAATAAATATATTGAGTCTGGGTAAAAATGGGGTGTCTACAGCTGCCCCTCTTTGTAGGCTTCGTCGCTTCAAAGTAAAAGTAGGAACTCTCCTACGTTATTTGTAGCAACAAGTCTGCAAAGATAAAAGACGCTGATTTTGGACCAGGCCAATGTATCAAAAGAGATCAAAGTGTGACTTCCCAAAAATGACCAGCGAAGGATCAACATGAGTGAGACCGCAAAAGGGTTAATAGGAGTGGATCGCAAAGGGTCAATAAGAGACTACCGCAAAGGGTCAATAAAAGTGGACCGCGATGGGTCAATAAAAGTGGGACCGCGAATGGTCAATAAGAGTGAGACCGCAAAGGGTCAATAAGGTGGGACCGCGATATGTCAATAAGAATGGGACCGTGATAGGTCAATAAGGTAGGACCGCAAAGGGTCAATAAGAGAGGACCGCGATGGGTCAATAAAAGTGGGACCGTGAAGGGTCAATAAGGTGGAACAGCGAATGGTCAATAAGAGTGGACCGCGATGGGTCAATAAGAATGGGCCGCAAAGGGTCAATAAAAGTGGACCGTGATGGGTCAATAAAAGTGGACCGCGATGGGTCAATAAGAATGGGACCGCGATGGGTCAATAAGGTGGGACCGCGAATGGTCAATAAGAGTGAGACCGTGAAGGGTCAATAAGATGAGATCGCGATGAGTCCATAAGGTGGGACCGCAATGGGTCAAGTGCACACTAAAGTCCACAAGCCCGTATTGAACAAATCCAATGGGTTGACTAACCTGGGTCAACTCCAACCTCAGATCATAATTTGACCCTTCATAGAATCTGAGGTACATGGACCGTCATCAAGGAAAAGAATGATTGAGGGAAGAATTGAATTGAAATTGTGGCCCATCAATGATTGTCTTAATCTTGAAATCTCTCATTAGTGGGACTTTTCCTAGAATGCTGACAAAGTAGTTAGTTAGGTTACATTACATTCATGCATAATTTCACACATAATCATGCACGATAGGTCACATGCATGGTCATATCTCTATCTGTATGTGTAATTGCACTAGTTACATCAATGCACAAACATTCATTGCATCCATGCATTCATGCATAATTTCACACATAATCATGCACGATAGGTCACATGCATGGTCATATCTCTATTTGTATGTGTAATTGCACTAGTTACATCCATGCACAAACATTCATTACACCCATGCATTCATGCATAATTTCACACATAATCATGCACGATAGGTCACATGCATGTTCATGTCTCTATTAGTATGAGTAATTGCACTAGTTACATCCATGCACAAACATTTATTACATCCCATGGTCATGCATTAAATACTCACACATTCATACCTTACATAATCATGCATTCAGTTCTAAAAAGGAAGTTTTGGTCCACAACTCTCTCAAGGAAAGAAGTCGTTTGAGTAGCAAAAAGCAATAATTGAGACCACTACACATCAGTACAATACCCGAAGAAAGGCAAGAGAAATGAGCGAACAGTTAGAAAATAGGGTCCTGGGCATAGAACAAGGACAAGAAGAATTGATTGAAAAAATGAGTAAAATTATGGAATTGTTGATGAACAAAGGAAAAGCGGTACAGAATGATCCTGAGACAGATACGGACCCTATTCACCCTCCAGGGTTCACCCTAAATCATGGACAAACATCAGCTCCATCACCGGGCGTCATGGGGGATCCAATGCCAAATATACCTCCGTTCATCCCAACTGTGCCAGCACAGGGGTTTCCAGTGGCAGAGACTTCCCCCTTAGCAACTCCTGATATGGGGATAAATAGATTTGAGTCTGAGCGTCGTTGTGACGTATTGGAGGAGCGTTTGAAAGCAATTGAAGGGTATAATACATTTGACTCCGTTGATCCTAATGACCTTTGCCTGGTGCCAAAGGCCACTCTGCCGCCAAAATTCAAGATGCCGGATTTTGAAAAATTTGATGGAACCCACTGTCCTCGAACCCATTTTCGCCTTTATTGCCAGAAAATGGCTGCACACACCGATGATGAGAGGTTGATGATGCATTGCTTTCAAGATAGTTTGACTGGAGCAGCTATCAGATGGTACATTCAGCAGGATCGAGCTCGAATCCGTACTTGGAAAGATCTGGCAAATTCCTTCATAGCTCAGTACCGCCACATGATAGAAATGGCACCTGATCGCATGACCCTACAAAGCATGCAAATGAAACCTAACGAAACATTCAGAGAATATGCATATAGATGGAGGGACATGTCCATCCAAGTGAGCCCTTCGGTGGAAGATAGGGAGGCTATCTCCCTATTCGTGAATACATTGAAAGATCCCTACTTCGGACATCTCCTAGGGGCAACCCCACATGACTTTATGGATATTGTTTCTACTGGAGAGAGAATTGAAACGGCCATCAAAGTCGGAAGAACCAAAAGTGGTGATGCAGAAACTGACCCGAGTAAGAGGAAGAAAGATGAGGAAGCACAGATGATTCAGGGGCATCATTACCAAGAGGGTAAAACCCGGTGGACAAATAAAAATTTTGCTTACAAGCCCACAGTCCATCAGATAGTGCATTCAGGTGCGCAACCCCAAGTAGTTTCCTTCGGACCTAAGCCTATTTCAAGGCAGCTGAATGTTCAGGACACGGGAGGAAGCCCCCTAATGGAAAGAAAGAGAAAAGAAGTTCAACCTATTCCGATGACTTATGCAGAATTGTTCCCGCAATTGGTGGAAATCCAAATGGTTGCACCAATACCAGGATTATTGCTACAATCCCCTTTCCCAAGGTGGTACGACCCAAATGCTCGATGCGAGTATCATTCTGGGGCAATAGGTCATTCAATCGAGAAATGTTGGCATTTCAAGCATAAAGTACAAACCTTAAGAGATTTGGGTCTATTGGCAATTGATGTGGAGGAGCCTGTTGTGCAACATTAAAAGAATATTTTGAAGTTCAGATCAGTCAGAGAAGTACAACAAGTTTTGAACCAGAGATATTCCGCATATAGTCTGAATAAATGGGTTTACTTTTTGACCATGGAAACAGAGAAATACAAGTGGCAAGCTTTTGATTGTTCGCCCCCTTCAGGGATGCTTTTATTTTCTTTTGTTTTCTTCTTTCTTTTGTTGCAATTTATTAAAGGTTTTGTCTCCGAAATTTCCTTTTCTATCAAAGAAATGAAATTATGCATTTTCGTATATCACTTGCATCGAGAGTTCAATGTCCAAAATTTTGTTTACTCGTGTTTCTTGCTAAGATAAGGAAAATAAAATACCAGTATTCATGAACCAAAAGCAGGTGTTAGTTATGAAAAATTCAAGCTACAAGACAAAAATAAAGGAAGATGAAACAATGTTCGTCACTCGATGAGTTCAACTACTGCGAAGAAGTTCGAAAGCCTCAGTAAAATATATGTTGGTTCCATGAATCTCATGTCAGTCCGCTAATCAAGTTTTGATCGAATGATAGATGGCTATCTTTGGCCGACCAGTTATCCCTAAAAAGAATCAAATATTGATTTACCAATTGTTAACCAAGTTGAGCCTGAATGTTAAACTAGTCTTTTCTTAAAAGCCAGTTCACCAAAAAGTTAACCTGGGTTGGGTCTCCTAGCGTTTGACAAGTCATATGAGACAACAATGGGCTATCGAAATGATGGCAGGCCCTTTTTCTACTACCCAAAAGAAATTCAAAGAAGAAATCTCTTGCAAGCCCTTTTGAGCCTGAAAAATTCATTTATTGATTAACCCGTCAAAGGATCACACCCCACACTGGGGCAGTTTAAAAAAAAAAATCAATCCCAAATGGAATTCAAATGAAAATGAAGTTAAGATTCCTTCAAGGAAAAGCAAAAGTTGCGATAAAAGAGAAGGAAGAAGAAAGAAAAATAAGGGACATACTACACATGTGATCTTTGACCAAATTACCCTTGATAAACTCGACGATTTTGAGCCTTATTTAACTCTTTTCTTCTTTAACCCAAACCCTAACCTGCATTACAGTCCAAATGAAAGTCTTGACCAGATTGGTATACATTGTTGTATCAAATGATTTGTCAGACGCAATATTGTGTCTGAACTACGTAATGACCTGATCCTGAAAGGGTACGTAGGCAACTTGTCCAAATAACAAGTTCGGTCAATATCTTGCAAGTGCCTCAATTCAAACTTGGAGCATAAAACATCATTATGGGATGGGATTTTTGAGCCTTAGTTTCCCTTTTATTCTGAAAACCTGTATCCCTCAGCCTACGTTTCGTCCCGAGTCTTAAAGACCATCTTGAGATCAAAACATTGGTCGGACTTGGCTGAACTAGGGGCAACCATTAAACAAGAGGTTCTCAATGGTTTCATGACAGAACAAGGTAGAAGAATAGTCCCCAAATGAAACTGGGGCAATTGGTGAAAGAAGAAAATCAGTTATTCAATTCGAAAAGTTAGCACCATCATCATTAGGGCTCTCGAATACTGGTATGAATTTTTTCCATTGAAATAGCAGGTGAATTCAGTAAAACATCTATTTTGTGCATATGACCTTTTGATTTAGCAAGTTGATGTCCTAAATGCATGATCATTCATCATTCATTCCTCCATCCAAAAAAAAAAAAAAGAAGAAAAAAAAAATTTTATTCTTCAAAAGCTCCAAAAGGAGGACGGATGGTCAAAAGGGCTTAATTACTAACACATTCGCCAAAAGAGGATCCTTGTGAAAGACAGGTAAAATGGTCAAGAATAGTTACAGATGCACTTAATTTGATGCAAACTCCGTATTGAGTTCTAGTGACGCTGATTTGGGGTGCCTTCGTGTCAAAGTCAAGTTTGAAGCCAATATCAGTAACAAACGATGGTAATTGGGGCAGATTTTGAGTTGTGTTTTGTTTGGACTAATTTTGATGCCGTCATATCAGAGTGCATGATGAAAACATAGCCAAGATCAGTGGATGAGGATCGAAACTAGGCAAATTTTGAGTTCATTGGAGCAAATTCAAGAGCTTTCAAGACAGAATCAAAGTCAAAAGCAGGGTCATGACCAGTGGCATGTAAACACTGAGGCAGATTTTGAGCGCGTTTTGGAATTTGAAACATGGCCAGAATCAACGGCAACTTGGAATTTGAAGGCACACTCGAGATCAGAGATTCGGTTGTTGATTACAAGCACGTTGGAAGGAGAAAAGATTCATGTATTACCATACATCCCATGCATTGCATAATAAAGGAAATACGAAGGGCATCTCATGCAACATGCATACATCTTTGCATTCATGCATCATTATGTACACATTAACATATCACTGCATTTTTGCATCTTAGGTAGCAACATGCATACATATAGCAATAGAGTACCATTCATTCATACTTGCCTGGTTGAATAAAATTCTGAATAATTCTTTTGCATCATTGACTGAGCCATTCTTATCTAGACATATTTTGAAACTAGGGCAGCTGGCCCCCATGCACAGATTGACATACTTTGAAACTGTGGCAGTTGACCCTAGGAAGCAATTGATGCATTGATTGTTGAGTCTCAAAGAGGGTGATCTATGGACAGCCAAAGAAACTCGGGTTTTTGTTCCCGATCGATAATCCCCGGTAGAATAATTCTGAACCCTACACTTGAGGACATTTTCCAGAAGAATCTTGTGGTCTCGCACCCGATTGATCACCCTCACTAGGGTAACCATTTTCCAAAATACTAACCTTCCAAAAGATCTCAGGACCTGGCACCTGATTGATCATCCCTAGTGAAGCAATTTTTCAGGACTTAAAACCCATATGAGCTTATTCTTCAAAGAGTCTCGAGATTTTACACTCGATTGATAATCCCCAGCGGAGTCGCCAAGCTGTCGCGACGTCCCGGGAGCGTGTGAGAAGAGCCTATAAATAGGCTCCCCAAAACCCTAGCTACCCATAAATAATAAATATAATAATAAATAAGCAATAATAATAAGGAGTAAAATAATAATGATAATAACAAAATAGTAATAACACTAATAATAATAATAATAAAGATAAAAATACTAATAATAGTAATAAATAAATAATATTAATGATAAAAATAATAAATAATAATAATAATACTAATGAAAATTAATAATAATAATAATAATAATAAATAAAATAATAATAATAATAATAATAATAAGACTAATGAAAATTAATAAGAATAAATAAAAATACTAATAATAGTAAAATAATAATAATAATAATAATGATAATAAAATAATAAGAATAATAATAATAACAAAAACAAATAATAATAATAATAATAATAACAGAAATAAATAATAATAATAATAATAATAGTAATAATAAAGATAAAAATACTAATAATAATAAAAGTTAAAAATAATATTAATAATAATGAAAATAATAAATAATAATAATAATAAATAATATAAATAGAAGTAAAAATAAAGATAAAAGTAATAATAATAATAATACTAATAATAATAATAATAAGAGTAAATAAAATAATAAAAATACTAATAAAATAATAATAATAATGATAATAAATATATTGAGCCTGGGTAAAAATGGGGTGTCTACATTGCTCATGTGATATCATATTGTTCCTTGTTTCTCTTGAGTATTGAGACTCACCTAGTGCTCGTGCTTGCAGGCTTGAACGAATGAGATTTGGCTTAGTCGTCCGGGGAGAGCTCTCAACGAGTGCCGCACAACCGTTACTTGAGTCCCATTTTGGGGGTCCGTGACAGTTGGTATCAGAGCACAGTGTGTGCAAGCACCATGAGTGGTAACATGAGAAAGAAGTCTAGAAAAGTAGAGCACATTGAAGCGCTTGAGACAAAACTTGTAACCTTGGAGACAATGTGTTGTGAACTCAAAGGGTTGATGGCAACATTGATAAAGGAGAAAGGCGTGCCAACAGAGCTTGAGGCTGCTGAAGACAACCCTAGAGGAAATCTCTATGGGGTATCAAAATTTGAGGAGAGACTTGGGGAACTTGAAAAATTCATTCCACGTGTAAAATCCCTAGAGAAAAGACCAATAGAGCTTGAGGCCTTTTAGAGGAGTATCGAGCAGTTGGAAGCCTTTGAGAGTAAGCTAGAACATATTGAGGGCATATTACCATCTCTTTCATCCCAACGGGGAGAGCCAATAGAGCTTGAGGCCTCCTTGCGAAAGCTAACGGATAATTTTGATTTCCTTGCAGAAGATGTTAAGGAGTCCATCACTGCTTTGAAGGAAAATTTGAAGAAGATGGACAATGTCCAGAGTGCTGTGTACTAGGTTCAGAGGGATTTACAAAAGATGACGGTGAAAGTGAATGCAGTGGCACAGATAACTCGAAGGCCGATTGTGGAACCAAGTGAGGGTTTTCAATTAAAGGTACAGGAACCTAAAAGTTTTGGAGGTATGCGAGATGCAAAAGAACTGGATAATTTCTTCTTTGATATGGAGCACTACTTCATATGCTCACGAGTTGATCTAGAAGCGAACCGGGTAAATATGGCAATCGTATACCTTGTTGGGGATGCTAAATTGTGGTGGAGAACTAAATGGAATGATATTCAGCAAATAAGTGTGTCATTAACACTTAGGAGGGGTTAAAACAGGCATTGAAGACCCAATTCTACCCAGAAAATGTAGAGTACATAGCACGGTGCAAAGTAATGGAATTGCAACAGACTGGCTCGATAAGGAGTTATGTACGAGAATATCAAGCCTTGATGTTGGACATCATAGACATGACCAAATCAGATAGGCTATTTCATTTTCTCTACTGATTGAAGACATGGTCGAAGAATGAACTGCGCCAACAAGGTGCTAGTGATCTCTCTTCCACCCTTGCCGCTGCTAAACGTTTGGATGATTTTTCAGACAGTTCTGGGAAGCAAAATTTCCCCATGTCCACCAATAATGATTCTAGGCCCAATAAAGTGTATAAGCCCACGAATGGGGGAAGGGACAAGGAGATAAACAGTTCTTGGAAAGATAAAAGAGAGCCAATGACTAGGGGGTGGAGGGGCGAACAAACAGGTGATGGGGAGCGTCGGTTGCTGGTCTCATGTTTCTTTCGCATGGGACCGCATCGAGTGGCGGAGTGTCCTGAACGAAAGGCTTTGAATGCTCTAAAGGCCCTTCAAGGGGAAACCAAAACCTCGATAACAACCCCACAAGAAAAACAGAATATGGTGGGAACATTGAGATTTTTGGGGGCATTAAAGCGTCAAGTAGTTACCAACAAGTCTTAGGAGAAGGGCTTAATATACGTTGATCTATTTTTGAATGAAAAGAAAACCAAGGTCATAATTGATACAGGGGCCCCCCATAATTTCATTGCCAATTCAGAAGCCCAACGGTTAGAATTACAAGCAGACAAGGATGTGGAGAAGTTGAAAGCAGTGAATTCTCGAGCGTTAACCACGGTGGGAGTGGGGTCATGGTCCGGAACAAATGACTTCACCGTGGCACCCCTCGATGACTTTGATGTGGTATTGGGGATGGGTTTTCTTAAAGTGACACACTCAATGCCGATCCCAACTGCGGATTGTCTTGTGATAATGGGAGATACACCTTGTGCGGTTCCCGCAGCCTACAACACTTTCGATGAGAGGAAGTTGCTTTCAGCCCTCCAATTCAAGAAGGGAGTAAAAAGGGGAGAACCTTCTTTCGTGGTTCTACCGGTAGTTTCATAAAATGAAGAAATAGGCGAATATCCAGTTGAAATTAAGGAAGTTTTAGAAGAGTTCAAGGAGGTAATCCCAGAACAGCTACCCAGGGTTTTACCAACTTAACGACAGATTGACCACGAAACTAAGCTTTTGTCGGGGGTAAAACCGCCAACACGTGCCCCTTATCGAATGGTGCTGCCTGAGTTAGCTGAACTTAGAAGGCAACTAAATGATCTAATTACAGCAGGATTCATCCGCCCATCAAAAGCAGATTTTGGGGCCCCAGTGTTATTCTAGAAGAAACAAGATGGAAGTTTGTGTTTGTGTGTAGATTATCGAGCTCTTAATAAGGTGACGGTTCGCAACAAGTACCCCATTCCGTTGATTGCCGATATTTTTGACCAGTTAAGTACAGCAAAATATTTCACTAAACTGAACTTGAGATCGAGATATCATCAAGTGCGCATTGTAGAGGGAGATGAACCTAAGACCACTTGTGTCACCCGGTATGGAGCATTTGAATTCCTTGTCATGTCTTTTGGGTTAACAAATGCACCTGCTACCTTTTGTTCTTTAATGAATCAGGTTTTTCGAGACTACCTTCATCAATTTGTAATCGTTTACCTTGATGACATAATGGTTTTCAGCGCATCATTAGCAGAACTTAAAGATCACCTTCAGCAGGTTTTTCAAAAACTCCAAGAAAATTAGTTATATATAAAAGGGGAGAAGTGTGCTTTCACTCAAAAGCGTATTAAATTCTTGGGCCATATCATTGAAGAGAGCCAGATACGGATGGATTCAGCAAAAGTACAAACCATCAATGAATGGCGAGCACCTACATCCGTTAGAGAACTGCGATCCTTCTTGGGGAGATCCTTTAATTCAATCAGCATTTATTGAATTAAAGGAAAAAATTGTAGGAGATCATATGCTAATCCTTCCTGATGTGACAAAGCCATTTGAAGTACAAGCAGAAGCCTCAAACTTTGTATTAGGGAGAGTTCTTTTGCAAGAAGGCCATCCAGTTGCTTTTGAAAGTAGAAAATTAACGGGTGCTGAACGGAACTATATAGCGCAGGAAAAGGAGCTTCTCGCTGTGGTAACTGTCTCCGGGTGTGGAGATACTATCTCTTGGGGTCGAAATTTGTGGTAAAAACGGATAATGTGGCAGTTACTCACTTCTTGTCACAACCAGGACTAACTTCAAAACAAGCCCATTGGCAAGAGAAGTTAGCTGAATTTAATTTTGACTTTGAATACAATGCAGGGAAGACGAATGAAGTGGCTGATGCTTTTAACAAGAAAAACCGAATTGGCGGCATTAAAACTCATAAATCATTTATCAACTAGTAGGGTGGCATTACCTTTGAAAGATCTTATCAAGGAACATTTAAGTATAGACCAGCAGGCGCAAACATTGAGTAAACTGATAGAAGAAGGGAAGATACGACAATTTTGGGTAGAAGATGGGTTGATAATGACTAAAGGCAGGAGAGTCTACATGCCCAAAGCGGGAAACTAGAGGAAAACCTTACTAAAAGAGTGTCATAATATTGTGGACTGGTCATCCCGGATGGCGAAGAACTCATGCATTGATTACACAGGGGTACTATTGGCCGAATATGCAAGACGATGTGATGAGTTATACCAAAACTTGCTTGATCTGTCAACAAGGTAGAAAGAAAGAAGACCTCAGGTTTGTTGGAGCCATTGCTAGTTCCTGCAAGGCCATGGGAGAGTGTCTCTTTGGACTTCATTTCCTCATTGCCAAAAGTAGAGGAGTATGATACGATTCTGGTGGTGATTGATTGGTTTTCAAAGTATGCAACTTTTGTACCAGTCTCGAAGCCATGTTCAGCAAAGAAGACAGCTCAGCTATTCTTCAAGCATGTGGTGAAATATTGAGGCGTTCCAGAAAGCCTAATCGGTGACCATGATGTCAGATTCACTGGGGGATTTTGGGGTGAACTCTTTCGCTTGATAGGTTTAAACCTTAATCTGTCCACCAGCTACCACCCGCAGACAGATGGTCAAACCGAACGTTTTAATGGGATGTTGGAAGAATACTTGCGACATTGTGTTAACTCAAATCAAAAGAATTGGGTTCCTTTACTTGGGACAGCACAATTCTGTTTTAACTCTATGAAATCTTCTGCAACTAATAAAAGCCCTTTTGAGATTGTGACAGGGCAACAACCGACTCTCTCGCACACTCTGGATGGTCCATACAAGGGAAATTGCCCAAAAGCATACCAATTCACAAAGAATTGGTTGCAAAACATCAAAGTCACTCGAGCTCAGCTAGGAAAAGCATCGAAACGCATGAAGAAATGGGCTAACAAAAGGAGACAACCACAAAAATTTGAAACTGGAGATCTGGTTCTAGTAAAAGTGCCGCCAGAGACATTTCGATTTCTTCGCGGCAAGGCTTTTACGCCGTTACGAAGGTCCAATCAAAGTGATCGAGAAGGTGGGGTATGCATCTTATCGGCTTGAACAACCAGAGTGGATAAAGAGCCACAGACGACCAGTCCATCCCGTGTTTCATGTAAGCAACCTAAAGCCATTCCACACAGATAAAGCAAATCCGCACCGACAAAAGATAAGGAGATCAACAATTTCCAGAAGGCAGCCTGTAAACAAAGATGTTCAGGAGATCATTGCAAACAAAGTCGTCAATGCAGAAGGTCGTCAACAACAACAATATCTGGTTCACTGGATTGGGCTAGGAGAAGAAGAGAACAGTTGGGAAAAGGCAGAAAACCTTCAGCATGCCATACAAAAGATTGAAGATTTCAAAAATTTGAAGACAACGACATCAGCTTCAACATCAGCAGAATGAGGAGGCCTTCTACAACACATCGACGAGGACGTCGATAAAATGAGTGGGGGAGGATGTTAGGGAGAAACAATGTAATGGAGAAAAAGGGGAGAGAGATACTACTATAATTGTATTCTCCAAGGGTTTAGAATGAATATATGATTATTTGTGTTAACATTTGTATGGTTATTCTCTTGGATTTGAATAATACAAGTAGTCCTTTTCATTATGGTGTTTTGTTGCCTTGGATTATGATATACCTGATTGTTGTAGCCTTATTCCGTGTATGTGAATATATTGCTCGTGTGATATCATATTGTTCCTTGTTTCTCTTGAGTATTGAGACTCACCTGGTGCTCATGCTTGCAGGCTTGAACGTGTGAGATTTGGCTAACTCGTCAAGGGAGAGCTCTCAACGAGTGCCGCACGACCCTTACTTGAGTCCCATTTTGGGGGACCGTGACATCGTGCTTAGCTGTGGGTTTAAAACATTTAAGCTCATTTTAATGTGGATTTAAATCATTTAGTATTTGGTTGAGTTTAAGACTTTGTTTAAGTTTATTTTTATTTAAAATTTTATTTAAGTGTAGCTTATTTTTGTCTAGGCCCTTGTTTAAGTGTAGTTTATTTTTGTTTAAGACTTTATTTACGTTGAGTTTTTGTGTTTAAGACTTTGTTTAGGTGTAGTCTATTTTTGTTTAGGTCCTTGTTTAAGTTTACCTAATTATTGAATGTTTATGAGATTAATGAAGTCTTCTGTCTTAGTTCGTTATTTGAATATTTAAAGAGTTGGTTAATTTGCTCTTTTAATCTCGTACTGTTTATTTGAATGATTGAATGGATTGTACTGGGTTGGCATAGTTGGTTGCTCTGTTTAATTTCATAGTATTTATTTTATTGTTTATGCATGTTATGTTCTTATTTTAGGTTTTACTTTGTTTTAATTTCGCCACAAACTTTCAAAAACCCCAAGAAATCGAATCTGAACTACGTTCAATAAACTGTTTTCTTATTTTCTTCTTTTTGTTTTATGCTAGTTTGAAATTATTCTGCATTCCCTGAGGAGACGATCTGGCCTTTTGGGCTAATTATTTCACGACAAAACTCCTATACTTGAGATAGCCTTTGCGCTGCTCATTTCTGAGTGAGTCAGACAGAATAGATTATCTTCTAGTTTATATCCTCCCTAATGGCTACTTATTTTGGGGAACTCATCTATGCATTCCAAAAACATCCCTCGGGCAACTTATAATTGAGAGCTATGTAGAGGAGGCATTCTTGGCCATTTAGGTCTGATGTGACAAAAAACATTTACATGAGGAAGGATCGTTTTTACTAGTTTGGTCTTTGAAGGGATGTTGCAAAGGTGATTTAACAGTGCCATGTTTGTTAACTAGCTAAAAGTGTTAGAAAAATTCTATTTGCATGCTCTACTCTCAGTTCCCCATATGTCAGTATGGATTTTGTCTTGTGTTCGCATAGGACATGCAAAGGCCATGATTCTCCACATTCTCGAAGATGATGTCTTGTCTTAATCCATGCAATAGAACATTTGACGCCCATCGAATTGCAAAAATTTTCTATCATGAGGATGAGGTTTTTTGATTAGATGGTGTAACCCCCTTGCATTGTTTATGGTCAAGATAATAAGTTTATGGGCTACTTCAGGAAGAGCTTATGATTATCAAACTGAAATTTTCAGCTGCAATCCTAATCACTACTCCATTCCTAAACCCAATAAAAGCTAGAAAAGCTCTATAACATCTTCCTGCCCTTACCATCATAAAACACTACTCTCCTAACTGCCAGAATTTTCTGAAAACCATAAGTCTTCTTATTGGCAAAAATTTCAGCTACTTGTTCCATCCATTCCAGCCCCTTTTTTGTTTCAATAAAAAAAATCCATTAACTAAACAAAAGCACAGGAAATGGAGAATAAAACATACTTCCTGAATCAGCTAATTTACAAGTTTACAATAAGACAGCCTTCCAATCCCTTTGAAGATCAGACAGCTATGTCCCCAGAAAATTCGAAATAAATGTGGCCAAAATGAAAGCAAAAAAGTCGGCTCTATTCCACAGTAGAGAAGGAGAAGTTGACTGAGCTTTTAATATCATCATGTTCCTCTCAACCCACAGCATCTGAAAGATTGCATACACTACACACAAATCAATAAAGCCCTCCTTCTACTCTTTCCAAAACCTTGATATCTATTAAGCACTTTTAGTGATACCCACACGAAGAAAGAAACCACCTTGAGGAGAATCCAGGATCTTGATGCTATTGAACATTCTCTAGGCCTTGATGAGGAAAGGGAAAAAAGGGGGAGGACTCTATCAATGAAAATATTGCCCAAGATTACTTGGAGACAACAGTATTCAGCCTTGAGGCTTGAGGAAGGAGATCACAGCACCAAATTCTTCCATTACACAGCCAATCTCCATAGGAGATGCAACACCTTAAGCAGTACCATCATCGATGGTGAGACCTTTGATGTAGGGAACATCACAGAAGGCATTTGCAATTTCTATGAAACCCTTCCTCTGAGCCTTCTACATGGAGACCTCAGGTTGAGGGGTTAAGCTACAGCTTAGTGGCCAGAAAACCGTTTTAGCAAAAAAGAAAATCTTTATGCTCTTAAAAATTGTAATGGTGATGAAGCTCCAAGACCTGACAGCTTCACCATGGCCTAATTTTAAGCAATCGAGATGTCCTCAAAGCTGGTATTATCAAGGTTATGAGTTCCATTCTACAAGCAAATTTGAAAGCAGCATGAGTTCCCCTCTTTTGTGTTGATCCCTAAGAAGACAGGGCATTTAACATCAAAGATTTCAACTGGTTAGCTTGTTGGGCAGTGTTTACAAGCTTTTATCCAAGGTTCTCGCCAATAGATTGAAAAAGAAATCCTAGAAGTCATAGGGCAGCACCAACATGGTTTCATTGAATTTATCCAAGGTTCTCACCAATAGACTGAAAAAGCAATCCTGGAAGTCAGAGAGCAGCACCAACATGCTTTTGTTGAAGGGAGAAAAGTCATGGATGCTGCCCTCATTGCGTCAGAAATTGTGGATAGTCAATCTAGAGCTGGAAAGGTTGAAATTTCCTGCAAATCATGGATGCTGCCTTCATCCTTCAAAAATTGGGTTTCAAGAGCTTATGGTACAAATGGAATGAGCACGCACTATCCTTCTCAATTCTCATCAATGGCTGTCCTTCAAGATTCGTTCACACTTCCAGGGGATTACAACAAGGAGATTCCCTTTCTCCTTTGCTTTTCATCATCCTAATGGTTCTCAGCCTTGTGTTGCAAAATGCCCTAAGAATAAGACTCCTAAAAGAGCTGACAGTGGAGAGAAATGGTAGGGAGCAGTACATTTCCCACCTCCTCTTTGCAGACGGTACCATGATCTTCTATAAGGTGGAAGCTCATCAAATTCTTAATCTCAGATGCTTACTTCTTTGCTTCGGATCAATTTCTGGTTTGAAAGTCAATTTGGGATAGAGTGAGCTCTGCCTGAGTCTCCCACTTGGTGTAAAAAAAAAAAAAAGGTTGTATCGAAAGATCTGAAAAAAAAATTAAAAATTAAAAAAATTTAAAAATAAAAAAGGCTCGGAAGCACAACTACCTCTCTAAGGTGGTAGATTCACTCTCATCAAAAGCATGCTCTCCAACCTGCCAATTTACTTCAGGCCTCTTCCCTCTTCCTAGTTGTATGGCCAAAAGACTGATTCAAAAAAGATGTCTTTGGGGAAAACACAAGGGAGGTTTTCAAGTTCTTTTTAGTTAGATAGGATGTTGTCTAGCAACCAATCCCAAGAGGCGCCTGGGTCTCAAATCTCTCTCTCTCTCTCTCTTCAACAAGGCCCTCCTGGGCAAGTGGATGAAGAGATTCATGAACAAGGAGGAGTTACTTCAAAGAAAGATCACTGCTTTAAAGTACAACCTTGATCAAAATGGGACTATCTCCAGTGACCCAGTTAGTCCTATTGGGTCAGTGTTATGGAGGAGTTACTTCAAAGAAAGATCACTGCTTTAAAGTACAACCTTGATCAAAATGGGACTATCTCCAGTGACCCCGTTAGTCCTATTGGGTCAGTGTTATGGAATCTATTAGGAAAGCGTGGGAGGATTTCTTCACTCTCATCCACTTTCATGTTGGGAATAGGAAACAAGACCTTTTGGCATGAGAGCTGGTGCAGCTCATCTCCTCTGATCTCTCGATGTCCTACAATCTTCAACCTCGCCACTGAAAAAAGATGCTTTGATGAGTATGTATGTGGACCATTTTGTCATCAGGGCAGCCTGGAACATCCCTTTTGTTCGAATTGCTCATAAATGGGGGCTTGATTTTTTTCTGATTTTTATGGATGCCTTTATAAAAATGTCCCCAATAAGATGAATCTGGATGTGCCCTTATGGAAGCTCAATAAAAATGATTACTTTGCAGACAGCTCCTACAAGCAGCTGGACAGACATTCTGAAGCCAGACCTGTTTACCTGGGAAAGTCATTTGGAAATCTATTGCGCCAACCAAAATTGCCTTTTTTTTTCTTAGGAGGCAACTTTGGGGACGATTCTTGTTCCCAATAATCTTCAGAGCAGAGGTTTCACTCAACAGATGCTTTTTTGCAAAGTTGATGCTGAAACTGCTGACCACCTTCCGTTACACTGCCCCTGGACCAGAATTTTGTGGAATCTGGCCACTGCTCTTTCGGAACAGCATTGGGTTACTGCTGGATCTAGGGAATGGAAATTTGGGATTGGAAGGATATTTTTTGCAAATAGAGAAAGTAAAAAATCCATACCCTTGATGCCTTTCACCATCTTTTGGATTACGTGATGTACTGTTGCACAGTTGATTGTTCTCTTTCGCTTTTTTTCTGTTCTCTTGACTGTAAATGGGTGGCACCCCCTCAGTGATCATTTAATGACTTCTCTTTTTCGCCAATAAAATAAAAAAAATGATATCTCACCAGTAAGAACTAAGAACTCACAAACATTTTGTGGAGCCACCAACACTTCACAAAAAAGGGAGAAAAGAGCATTCAAAGCTGTCTTGGCACCCAACAACGAAGAAAAAATTGAGCATTAGTCTCATTGGACTCGAAGCATAACATAAATATATACGGGCTGAGAGCCTTATAAGGTCTCCTTACCTATAACAAGTCATTCATATTAATCCTGTTAAGAGTTAGGGTCCAAATGAAAAACCTTGGAACTTAGAGGAACCTTTTTAGCCTTCCAAATAACATGATACAAAGGAAAGGACTAGAAGTTGAGGTTTCAAAAGATGAGATAAAGATTTAGAGGAAAAATGGATCCTGGAGAATCGCCTAACCAGACCCAAGCATCTACTCTGGTTTGGGGAACAAAAGAATCAAAAGCACAGAAAAAAAAAAGAAAGTAAACTCATCAACGTCTCTTTCATCAACACTCCTAATGAAGACAAGGTCCCAAAAAAGAGAAACCCCTGCTGAAATGAAAAAATTGTAATAGATGCATTAAGAACAATGGATAATTTAAAAAGACAAGGGGCTAACAGCTCAAACGAAGTCTCTCCCACCCAAAAATGTCTTCCTAAAATCAAATTATATCCATTACCCACTTTGAGACGAATAAAAGGAAAGAACAAACATGCACCCTGGAAACAAACTTGCAGGAATGGAATGAGAAACATTGTAACTTCCTCTACTATTCCACCCATTTCAATGGATTCCATACTTTGAATAACCTGATGCCATAAGGTTAAACTCTAGGGGGAACCTCCATAACCATTTTCCTATTAAAGAGATGTTTTTAGATACCACATTTCCAAGCCCAAAACCCCCTCAGACTGAGGTCTCATCCCAACTAACAAGATGATCCTTTTGTTCTCACCACAGACAGAAAATAAGAGATCTCTCATCACATTTTCCAGAATCCTCACCACACTCATGGGGACTCTAAAAAGGCATAGAAAATAAATGGAAATATTAGAAAAGAAAGTGCTAATGAGAGTAATATGAGCCCCTAGTGATAAACAAGCCTGCTTCCAAGCTTCCAGCCTCTTTCTCACTCTCTCAATCACAGGATCCCAAAAGGCAGCAGACACAGAGTTGTGCCATTCCAGTCCCTCTTGTGATAAAACCCCGATTACATCAATCCTGAGAAGATCTATAAACCCTTCTAATTTCTACAAAAATTATAAACCCTAAAATCCTTATTTTCACTAATCCAAAAAGCCCTAAGCCACAGAGACCTTTCCCTAATGTGTCCAGTAGCATGAATATTTATTCCAAAGCTTGGGCAAACAATATCATGTCCCTCCAATTAAATTCAGGGAAAAAAAAAAATTCTTTCCCAATAGAGACACACAATTTTTTTGGAGAAAAGTTCCATGACCCTTTCTTTGGGAGCATGAATGGATTTCGGGGCTTGGATTTGGATAAAACGTAGTGCAAAGTTGTATTGACTTTTTTTTCCAAATCCACAAAAATTCCACACTCCCAAACACTATAGTGTTTTCAGTCATTCCAAAGAGAACAAGAGAGGAAATTCTGTGATACCCTAATTTCAGAGAGAGAATTTTTTCAAGAGAGACAATTTTGTTGGAGAAAAGTATCCTAAGTGTTTTGATTCATTCCAAAGAGAACATAGAGGAAAATCTGTGATACCTTAACTTCGGTAAAAATATCTTCATTTTATTATATAATAATTTTAAAAAAGTGGGCATCCTTCATTTTATTTGAAGAAAAAAGAACCAACAATCTAAGCAACCAATAGGATCAAAAAGGAGAGACCTTTATGTTTACCAATGAGATTAAGATATAAAGCTGTCAAAATTTTCATTCAAATGACATGTTCGAGTACAGTGTGTAGACATTTAGCATGTCACAAGCCCTTGACCCATAGGAGTAAGCACTTTCCTGTTCCAACCTCATTATATTCCTATTTTGTGCTATTTTGTGCTCCTAGGCAAAAATAATCTTGACGCTGTACAGAGGAACAAAATGAGATGCATCTGTCGCTGGAAGATTAAAATAGGATTGGCACAAATCCAAGGCAAGAATAACAAGACTAGATCTCAAAAGGGATTGCACCAAAGCATGATGCAGCTGTAACAGGTTGGTTCATATTATGTCAAGTGAACCACCAGGCTTCAAATGATTGATCAGGAAAATATTGACTTAAATAAGGATTCAATAAACATAATGTCGTTAGGTTTTCGTTTCATATATATATAGAAAAAGAAATTCATTAATACATGGTACAGAGAATAAAGAATTACATAGAAAGATATCCTCCTAATACAGAAGCAAGCAGAGAAACAAATAAACAGTTACACAAAGCCCCTTTCCAATCCCCCTAAAGATCCTCGAAAGAAACCCAAAAAATGAGCCCCAAAGGAAGCTCTGAAAGCAACTCTATCCCAAAGGAATTCACAGAATTTGTTTTGCCATTGAAGATCCTTGCATTCCTTTCGATCCACAGTCCAAAAACTGCACATTTTCATAAATGTTCTCCCCTCTTAGTCCTCTCAAAACCTTTTCACCATACCATTGGAAAGACATCAAAGCAACAGAGCCTCCTCAAGAAATTAAGAGAAAAGCCCAAAGCTGACTAACCACCCTATAATGAATAAACAAATGATCGCTGGTCTTGCTCGCTTCCAAACACGTGACACAAACATTCAAACTTATGGCCTTGTAAGTCCTCATTTGCAGCATATCATTCATATGAAGCCTGTTAAGAGTCAAAGACCACATAAAAGCCTTGACCATACAAAGAACCTTCACCTTCCAAATAAAATGATTCATGGGAAAATAAGAAAGATTCTGTATTTCTAACAACTGGGCAAGGAAAGATTTTGTGCAAAACAAACAAGCAGAATCCCCAATCCAAATCCTTGAATCAGCACCTGTTCAAGGAACAAAAGATTCCAGTATTTGCAACAACATGATCCTATCCTAAACCTCTCTCTCATTAAGATTTCTAAAGAAATGAAAATCTCAAGAAAGAGATCCATCTCACGCACAAGAGAGACAGTCCAAAAAGAGAAGGGAACAAAGATTCTAAAGAAACCTCACCAACCCAGACATCTTCCCAAAACCAAATATGATTTTTATTCACTACCCATAGTATACCACCCATTCCTACACAGTCCATACTTGGTGTTAATAACCATGTGCCATGAAGTGTCAACCTCCAAGGGTAAGAAATTTAGACACCAAGTTACAAGGCCCAAGCCCCCCCAGACCAAGGCCTTTTAACCTTCTCCCAACTAACTAGATAGTCTCTCTTCTCTTCCCCAACACCTAACCACAAAAATCTCTCATAATTCTCTCCAAAGCTAGAGACACCCATGCCAGATCTCTAAAAGGGGGGAAAAATAAATGGGAATGTTGGAGAGAACAGCACTGAGAATAATACAGCCCCCTAAAGATAAATAACTCCTCTTCCAAGTTTCTAATATGCTACCCTTCCACCACCAGTTCACAAAAAGAAGAGAGTTAAGAATTTCCACCAACAGGGAGACCCAAGTAAGTTAGAGGCCATTCTAACATATTACAATGAGATAAAGTAGTAAAAGTCGCTAAATCAACCTCAAATTAGTACCTGCAACCCCACTCTTGAACATGTTGACCTTTAATCCCAAAATTTTCTAAACAAAATTTTAGCAAAGTTTAAAACCTTTCTGAATTTCACAGCATTGTCCTCAAGAAACAAAATTTTCAGTCACTGGGTTTTCCTTGTCCACATTCTTGATTCAAAGAAAAAGGATATTGATAAAAAAATTGCCTTCACAAGCAAGGAAGTTAAACTTCATTACAAATAAACTAAACCTTGGACAACTTAAAGCAGTAACATAAAAATCAATAGCAGTCACATTTCCAATACTTAAATGATGGTATATACAGGGATAAAGATATTTTAATGGAAATCTCTAACACAAAATGTCCCAAGAATTGATTTCAGATGCAGCCCAACACAAAACGAGAGAGAGAGAGAGAGAGAGAGAGAGAGAGAGAGAGAGAGAGCCTGACCCTAAGTCACTAAAGATCTCTTTTTATTTTGTTCTCTCTCATATCGATGAACATAATATTTACCCAAAATCATAGCATTCCAAAGATCATAATCAGTTTCTTAGAAAATTTCAACCACCATTTTCTCATCATAGCTATTTTTTAAAAACCACTTGAAAAATAGCCAGTCTCCTAGAAATTGCAGCACATGGCACAACTTCCCATGCAATATCCAGTGACTGTTAAAATTAATGGTATAATTAATCAAAGAAGAAAACTATATTTTCTGTTTATACTCTCATCAGCAGTGCAAATAGAAAAAGTTAAGGCAAACGATTACATCAACAAAAGAAAATTTGTTTTAATCAAAAATTTGCTTTTATCTCTTTTTCCCAAAAAAATTAAAAAAATAGCAGGGATTTCAGGCACAGAAAGCATGCAAGAGAAAAGTAAAATGCACAAGGAACAGGCAAAAATGCAATACCTGTAGAGCCAAACCATAACCACCATTGGCATCTTGTTCAAAATAAAGTAGCTGGAAAATTTTAGGAAAAAAAAAAAATGTGAGATGGAGAGATTGATTTTCACATCGTAAAAGAATTTGTAAAAGATTCCTCAGTTTCAGCAATTTACTTTAAATTTGCTTTGAGCAGCTGAAGTAACTCTAACTACAATCCCGGCCTCGGCTTGTTGCTCATTAATTGTTACACCAAAAAAGTGGGCACATTGCTTCTCTACCTGCAGTGAAGTGTCAGTGAAGTAGCGGCTATACACCTGAACAAGTGTGACTCTACCCTGATATAAATTAAGCAAGCACCTTTCCGCTCACTGATGCCCCAACGCGAAGTGGTCTAACAGTGACAGTTCCATTCATAGCTTCTTCAAGAACATTAGCAGAAATTGTAGTCTTGATTGGGACGCCCAGCTTACTAAAAAACAAGAAAAAGTGAGGTTGCAGAAAGCTAAACATCAACAAAAAGCAAGTAATATTCCAATTAAACAATCACCTGAACAATGCTGCAAACATTGTATTAACCGTTCCAAGGTTCGACAAGTCAATTTCCATATCCATGCCATCAGCTTCAAGGGCCTGATTAATATTTCATTATCAAATACCAAATCAACTTAATGGGGAGGGGGGGGAAATGTCAAGACAGAATTAAGCAGAGAAAAAATAGCAGAAAAAATAAGGATGCAAAAAAAGACAAAAAATTGGAACAAAGAATTACATGTTCATCTCAAGCATGTGCACATGTGTACTGATATCCACGTAGTGAACCATGATTTAGTTAAAATAATGTAGATTTTGTCAATTCTAAAGTAAGTGTTTATTAGATCAATGAGAGCTGTTACTTTTCTTGGCAAAGAAGATGACCTAAGACTGTGTGGCAGAAAGCTCTCCTTCAAATGATAGACAAAGGACATATGAAGTATAACTATATAAGGTCAGAACCAACCATGACATCATACAATCCAAGAATAATTATATTTGAAATTGTTTCAGAGCATCCAATAAAGTTCATGGGACATGTAAGTCATATCCTTCCCAGATTTACCATGATGTGCCTCCATTCATATGGTTAAAAAAAGCACTGCAGATAGCACCTCACATATTCTATTTTATGCCACAGAGAAATTTAATGAGGTTAAGCAATGTCCTTTTTTATAAAGAAAGTGTTTTATTAAGAGAGAGAAGAATACAAGAATTGGAGCACAAGGCATCCTCCTACATTAAGTATAACAAAAGAAAGAGACAACTTGATTTTTTAAGCAAAGAACTCACTCACGTTGGACATTTTGAGAGAGAGAGAGAGAGAGAGAGGTAGATTAAAGCAATAAGAGCTGCAGGCTACATTTAATGCCTCCAAGCACAACCAAACCAATCATGTAAAACAATATTACTAAAGCTATGTTTGGATGAATGAAAAATACTTTTCATCAGAAAATAAGATATTTTTTAAGAAAAAATTAATTTAATAATTTTTTTATTTGTTATATTTTCCTATTTGTTTTATGATAACTACCTTTTTTGTGTTGGCTCAAATTTATAAATGTGATTAATTGGCTTAAGTGCTCATGGAAGCAGGGGTTCAACCCCTCTACATGTCTATTTAAATGTATTGCTTTTCTATTTTCTAAATTACAAGGACGAAGTATAGAAATTTTACTCTTTTTTTTGGGTGGAGTAATTTGGATACTGTGATACATATATGATCCGTTTTTTTAGATCTTAATGGAATTTGATAGTTAATTGTTTTATACAAGATCATGTGGAGGTGTTTTAGTTGATTTTTGAGATCACAACAAATACATTTTGTTATCATTTATGATATCATTTTAATTGATGTTCTCAATATCGAGTTTTTGATGAGTTGGGTAATGTTCAAGAATTTTATTTATCGGTTGATTTTTCATGTGAACAATATAATGAACAAGCATTTGTCTTTTGACTCTTTTATGAAGTGTCACTTCTCCAAAATAAGAATATTTCGGGAATAAATAGTTATCTAGGAATAAACCAAACAGGGGAATATCAAAGTCCTATGAATCCATCAATAATATTCTTTCAAACCAAACAGAGAATCCTATATTCCCTGGAATCCATACTACACTAGGCAGGGGAATCTTGATGTTGGGTCTAAATATACATCTGACTAAATTCCACTAGCCTTGTTTAAAACCAAATTCGACTAAAAAAGCACAAACTAAACACATAAGCCTCAACCAAAAAGGCGCCTTTTGCCCAAATGAGTAATCCTTATTGTATTATGCCTTTGCATTTGACACTTTGGACTATGCCCTGAGGCATTTTAGGCACACCTCATCTTGCCAATCATGCATTTTAGAACACTATACTATATCAAAAGTATCACATCACCAAAAAACCTGCCCTTCCTCCCCACCTCCAAAGCCCTTAAAACTTCTAAAGAAAAGAACTTCTCAAAGAAGGGTAAACCAAATGCTCCCCAAAAGCACCAAAATGCCTAAGGCCAGCTCCAAATGTACTAAGAGAAAGAAGAACGCAACAAAACAAATGTGCAGTTGACTCGCCGCTTTGCAAACAAAGCACATGCACACCAAGACACAAATTACAGGGTTTTTTATGGAGCAAACCATAACTATTTATCCTCTTAAAGAACAAAAAACGAAGTAAAGGCCCTGATTTCAAGATCCTTACATTTAAAAGAAGATGGAAATAAATCCTATTCTAACAGGATGATCAAAGAAAGAAATAAAAGAAAATCCCCAAAGCCTCCAAAGCCTAGACCCTCCTATCTTGTCTCGGATATATGTAAAAAGAATTAAGCATCCCTAACAATGGAATTCGATGAGTTGTTTCTCACATATTCAAACTCCCGAAATAAAAGTTCCATGAGATAATTTTTTTCAGATAACTAAACAAAACCACTTAAATTTAAATAATTACAACAAAAAGAGGGTAAGGCATCGTCAGCAAAGGCCAAACAAAACTACAATAGTGCTGCCTCCCAATCCCCTTGAAGATCAGACAGCAACAACCCCCAAAAATCCCAAAGGAATGTGCCTAAAAGAAGCAAAAAAGTAACTTTCTCCTCAAGCAAATCCAGACAAGTCTTCTGATCTTTGAAATTTCTTGTGTTCCTTTCAAGCCAAAGAATCAACAAAATAGCATACACTGCACTCCAAAAGGTCCTCCCTTTTCTCCTCTTCCCAGAGCCTCAAGAGCTCACCAACAAAAAACCATACACATTCTGCAGGGCCACCCAATACTCGCTTAACAAGAAAACAGTGTACCAAAGATGCCTCTCTACCTGGCAATGAAGACTGACAGGATAAAAGTTCCACAAGATCATATGCCCCTCAACAAACAATAATCCAGGAATGGAAGCATTATGACCAGAGAAGGGTAAGCAAAACAAAATAGAGCATGACAAATCACCTCCTCCTAGAGACGCACTCTCTCTCCATTACTAAAACAAAACCTCAACCAAGAAATAAAAAGACAAAACATAAGAAATATATTTCAGAGAACTCGCATGAGTGACATTAACACCTGCCTTAGCATCCCAACCATTTTGTTGACACCCATACTTAATCTAAAATGCAAATCAATGTACGCCAAAGGGAATCAGGCTCTTAAAAAAAGCACCATAACCATTTATCCAATAAGCCAAAGTCCTTAGACTTAAGAGGTCTTTTGACATGACTATCAAAAATTATGAAAAGGAAAATGGAAAAGAAAACAAAAACTCAAAACTCAAAAAACTAACAGCCAGTTTTGTTAATATTCCAATACTAAAATAAATTAAAAACCTAATTCAAAGCATGTTCAATTTTATCCTTCAATCAAATAACAATTTAAAAATATGATTATAATAATGAAAATGCAAAAGATTACAAATTAGAAAATTTTATAATAAAAATAAAACTAATTACTATCATTTTATTTAATTACTATATTAGTGAATTCACTTTTTAATGCTACAAGATCAATCCTATTATTTATGAAAGTTAAAAAATGATAAATTCTGCACACAATTTTTTCAATGAAAAACTTTTTTTAAAAATTTCATGTAATTTTAAATGAAATTAAATAGAAATATTGGTAAAAATTTCTAAAATTCGCAAACTCATTTTAAATTTCTCCAAAAACAATTTTATTTTTATGAAGATAGGAAAAATGGTGAAAATATTTTTTTTTTTTGATAAATTTTATATTTTTTCCAAAATTTTAGAAATATTATGCATATTTTTATTTTCTTTCATTTTTAAATTTACCATGGCAATTTTATTTTACATTTTCATTAAAAAAATCGTGTTCAAAATGATTTAATCACAAAAATGAATTATGGTATTGTCACAAAAAGTTGCCACAACACGTAAAAATCAAGAATGGAAACTGAAAACTAACAAGAAGACAAATACAATGTTGCTTGCCACTATAACTCTACTGCAAAACAAAAACGATACCAAATAGCACCTCCGTTTTCCAAGCCCCAGTATCATCCAAATAGCCAAATGATAACTCTTGCTCTCAACCACCATCAAGACAATTTCTCATCAACTCCTGCTCTCACCCACCCCCTAGACAATAAAATCCTCTCATCAACTCCTACAACCATTGATCAATAAATAGAGAAAGAAAATAAAGAGACAGAGGATAACAAAGCCTAAATCAAGGTACCGCTCCCCCAAGTGTAGTAAAATTCCTCATTTCTACAGCCGTCTTTCAAAAACTAGATTCTTGGGGTTGTTTCCACAATGAACACCTAAATAAGAACTAATCTAACTATTGACAAAACACCCTCCTGTATATACAAAACTAAGTCACTTTTAAATTAGTACCAAGCAGCCCGGTCTTAAATAAGACATTGATGAGAACTATAACTAATTTTTGCATGGCCATAACTTAAGGATGACTCATAAGAGGGGGGAAAAAAAAGAAACACAATGTATATGCACACACACACACACTCATATACATATACAGCTTAACGGTTTAGTTCATGTCAACCAACAAACTTGCAGCTCCAACATAGTGATGAGTTTCAATCTCGACATATCAAGGTTTCTCATTTTGAGGGTTGAATCTTGGGCTCATAAATTGCAGTTATGGAAGGTTGAGTTTCTATACCATACACGAAAGATCCACCCACTGCCATAAATAAATTAAAAGAACACTGACATTCAGCTACATAAAAACAGAATCAAAAAAATAAAGAAAAACCCTCATATTTTCTAACAATTTCCAAAGTGCATAGACAGGACAGTAGGACACAGATTCTTGCAAATATTTTTTCATCATACAATCAAAATTCAAAAAGAAGGTTCATTAATACTTGCTACTGCATAAATATTTGCTTGAAGAAAGGGCAATGACAAACAGATTCTTGCCTCAAGTTTATGACACCCACACCAGACCCTTAACCACTTAATGTATGATATTATTAAAAAGACTTTAAGAAAATCACCTCAAATCCAGCACTGTCGTAGTGCCTTCTTTTCTCTGGGTCAGACAAGACGCTATAAGAATATGCAACCTCCTTGAAAAGTTCAGAAGCTTCAGGATTACTGGCATTCTTGTCAGGATGGTACCTGTCCATAAACTGGATTACTAATTTCCCTTGTACGCAAAATTCAACAATGTACCTTTACTTATCATGGTCATCAAAATCAAAAAAATGATTGAGCAATCAAATTTGAATGGACCAATAAAACTACATGAAACATGTGTATATTAATTTTTTGTTCATCAGTACAAGCACGAAACATCAGTGCTGTTGCATTCCAAAGAATGTAATGTCTAAATAATTGAGATGGTCAAAGGTAAAACAAATTCAAGCTCAATTTAGTATCATTTCTCCCAAAGAAATTGACACAACACCAATTAAGAGTCAACCGATCTTTCAAAAATCAATAATAAAGGTTATTTTCCCATCAAATAATCCAGATGGAATCTCTTTTGGTACACCTGACTAATATGGTCTAGACAAAGAGGACAGAGCCATCAGGACAACAGCTAAAAATGGCACATTTTCTGTTAAGTCATCCTATCAACTTATTTACAGAAGGGAGAAGGTACCCATAGTTATAATAATCAGTGGCAGTCCACTTAACTGTAACGATCTCAGTGTAGCAGTCATGGTCACTTTTAGATGTTACATAATGAGTAACAGATGTCACATCCATGAATTCGTTTATGAGATTAGCGAACTTGGTAAAACTTATAGGTGAGCATGTTTCAACTCCAAATCTTGCATACTAATGCCTTAGATAATTATTACCAAAAATTTAAATCAAGTAACACAAAGCATACACTAAACATGTTAAATGTTATATAGGTTATTTTGCCACTAAAGGGAGGAAATCCTTGTTACTCACCATTTTATTGATCTAAACCAAGAAACCATAAACAATGAAAAACAGTGGAACGTCTTTTTATATTCATATCTCATTGCATAATGACATAAACACATAATATGAAGCAAAGACAATAGACTATCGAGCTTGAAATTTAAGTTTTAAAATTTTTTTTTAGCAACTGAAGGATGTAGATATATGTTACAAATGTTATTCCTAACGAGAAAAGGACTTCTAAAATATGATTTTTGCTCTCCTAAAGTTACAAATGTAATTCCTAACGAGTGGATGAAATGACTTCTGAACTATGATTTTTGCTCTCCTACATAAGAGATAGATTGTTCATCTTAAATTAATTTGAATTAAGTTCTTAACTATTTGATAGTAAATATATTGAATACAGTTTATAATTCTGTTTCAAGTTTTACGAGCTTGAAATGTTTTTAAAAAGTGCAAAATTAGTGTAAAAATACGTTAGCACATTTTACAAGTAGTCCAAGGGAAGGTTAGCACAATTTACAAGTAGTCCAAAGGCATAACAACCTCTAGCAGACAATATGGCAAGTAACAGACCATAATGACTGTTATGAAACAGTAGCAGACCATATGGGATGATACAGATGTGAATCTAGACAGTTACAAAATATCATCCTATTACAGCATCTGAAGGCACCAATATTGTTCCGTAACACGGTAACAGCAGTTAAATAATGGAAAGACTTCGACCCTGCCTGATGCCATTGTTAGAGGTTAAAAAGGAATAGGAAGGGGAAGAGGAGGTGAGGGTCATGGTCTAAGGAGGTCTGTGTCTGATGATAATGGTACAGTACAGATATTAAGAGGGTGATGGTTATAAGCAGAACAATGGAGTAACAGAAGGTTATCAGCAGGAGTATAGAGTGGCAACTTGTTATCAGCGGAATCGTAAACGGAATGCTGCTGATGCAAATTGGCAGGTACATGGGTATGAACAAGAGCCTCATGAAAAGCTGAGGGCGCAGAAGGAGTGCTAGTGAGTATCAGGGGCTTGAGAATGAGAATCAGGGCCTCTTAGGCAACTATAATAATGTTGAAAACCCAGGGCAAGATGCTGCATAGGATGGTGGTTGGGAACAAGTGAATGAGGTATATGGAAGTGCGGGTCGTTCTATGGGAGGAGGTGAGAGGAGTTGGGAACTGGTGAAAGGCAATGTTTTAAATAGCGGTAGTGGGTAGCGTAAAGTAATGGTAATGGGTGTAGCAGAACATGGACATAGCAGATGTTACATAACAGGCAGCAGGTGTAACAGCCATGAATTTTTTTCAAGCACACCCAACCTTTATCTATATTGGTAAATTTGCATGTTTAAGCTCTAAAATCTTCTTAAAAAGATTTTTATTGTATTTTGGATCCTTTAATTCAACTTACAAACATTGTTTAGTTAGGGGAACAAATTTTACATTTGTTTTAAACCGGAATTGATAGAAAAATTGTATAAATACTTTTCACTTTTTCACTAAACATATGCTTGATAAATTAATTAATTAAACAAGTTATACTGTGTAACTGTAACCTACGCTTTAACACTATGATTAGTATGATATGTAACCATAAAATTAATCATTAAATAAATAATGCACTAACAAGTAACAACTTGAATTTGGTAAAAACTAAGAAAGAAAAGAAGCTTGTAGTTGAAAAATATAGAAAATAAAAATCAAATTATTATAAAAATAAATATTTTTAACAAAATAGGGTCCATATCAATTTATTAATTAATGTACCTTTTGGAATATTAAAAAAAAAAAGTTGTGCATCATTATTATCCTCATTATAATGGGAAGAAAAAGTGAAAAGAAAAAAAGAAAATATATATATATATATATTTTGTCATAACAGTCCTCTATCAGCTATGTAACTTCTATAGCGGTTGTTACATAACAGGCATTACGGGCATGATTTTTCTTCCAACCAATTTAGCGGGGTGTAACTATATCAAGGACCCCAAAAACATTTACGTAACAGTGTTATGTAATGGTCATGACCGCTATCTTAAACCATGGCGAAAGGGGAGGATATGGTGTATAAAGGGGCAGAGAAGGGCGCGCTCAATGGTGCGTGTGATGCAAGGAATTGTGGAAAGGGAGAAATGTTGAATGTTTCTAAAACAAAGGAAGAATGATGATATGGAGCATGAAGTCAACAGTGATACCTTTCCCCTGTAAAATGGTGTGACACTCTAAAGCTCTTGGGAAAGTAGTTTTTCTTCGTGTGATGCACCAATTAGAGGGGGTTCTCACAGAGTATAAGTAGGAATCATGATTTATGCATGTTATGGCTTATGTGAAAGGATAGTGCAAGCATTAAAGCATAAACCATATCTTTCTTCATTGCAAGGTGATGAAACAATTGCAAATGTTCTTTTGAAAGCTATTTGCTCAATAAAGGCATTCCTTTTCATCAAGGTTAGGATGCATAGAAGATGCATGATGAGGCTGGCTTGGATCAAAGCACCACTGAGCTTAATATTTGGTGCATTTGGAAGGAAAGAAACAAGAGTTCTTAAAGAAAAATATTCATTAGGAGACTTGAGAGTTTGTTAATATTTTTTTCCCTTTAGAGCTTTTAGTTGGAATTTGGCAGACACATGTAGCACCCTATTGGTTGGTTGATCAATTTGTGGGATTTTTTTCATCAATAGTCTCAGTTTCTCCTCTCCTTTGCATACTTCTTGTGCACTTTTGGCCACTTTGGAGGAACACTTTCATTACACTTTTTTTGATGACCCATAACTCCAACCTAGGCAAGACTTGGACCCATCCAAGCGGCACCAAGCCGCAAGATGAAAACATTGTCGTCTGCCCATTGATGCATTTCTGGTAATTCACTAAGCAAACCACAAGTGGATAATCGAGCTGGGACCTTGGGGTCACCAAAGCCCAATGGAAGACAGGGTAATTGATGACAAGTTGTTGATAGTAATATAATGAATTGTAAAACAATCATCAATGAAACTAAAGATAAAAAGATACTTTGAAGCATGTAATTTGAACATTGGAGATTCAGATGCTTAGAGGAATTAAACATAGGTTTATTAATGGAGATATCAAACGTCACCACCAGCTCTGGAAAGGACATGAAACAAAATATCAATTTTCTTTTATACTCTGCCCACCTCCCCCGTCCAGACGGCCCCTAGATATGCAAATGAGGTATGCTTTTCTATCAGCAACCAAACTGATCTACAATTCAGCTCAAAACTGTGTTAAGGAAACCCATATATTTCATACTTTCATATAACATATAGTGATGAAGTTCATGAGCAATACTAGCATATAAGAATTGCGATAAAATGGCTAAATTGATAAAATGAACTTACTTAAGAGCAAGCTTTCTATATGCAGTTTTAATCTCCTGATCAGATGAATCCCTCGACACGCTTAAAACCTCGTAAGGGTCGCGACGCAAGGCAGGGGCCGAAGGACCTTCCATCTTCGAGCCCATCTCTCCGTCTCTCTCTTCAATTCTTTCTCTCTAGAAAAATTTCCTCGGACGAATTGCTCCTTCACCGTTATCTCCTCTCAGCACCCTCCATGAAATCAAAGTGGCAATCCTTCAAACCTCTTTCCTCCAAAATCTATCATTCAAAAAATCCAAACCCATAAAAAAATGGAGCAAGGAGATCAAATTTTTTTCACGAAATTTTCCGAAACTCAAAAGCATTGGATCGCTCCTTTCTCGGGGAAATGGAAACAGTATTAGACCAATAAATAAGAACGAAAGTCAAAAGATCAACGAAAACCCGGATCCAATCCAACAAAATGAACGATAATGAAGAAAAGTAATGCTTGGAAATTTACAAAGCTGAAGGCGAGAATTCGGAGCAGCTGTTTGGAGGGAGAGAGAAGGTGACCTAAGAGGCTTTTCTCCCTCGCCCTTCCCCCTGCTTCCTGCTTCACCTCTTCCGTTGTGTATTGTAATTTCGGCTCGCAGAATAAAACTAAAAATTTAATTCTGTGGTCTGCACGTTATATAACCTGCCCCCGCGCTCTTCATTTTTTAACTTTTCTTTCGTAATCGATTATTTAGAAAAAACAATCAAACGAACAAAAAATAAAACAAAAAAGAAAGGAAAAGAAAAAAAAAAATAGAGAGAGTTGACTGGCAGGAAATGTTTTGTCCCTTTTCTTTTTCTTTTTTTTTTTTGGTTACATGGGGTGTCCCGAGATCATTGGGTGTCACCCCCCTCCATCAGACTAGTCTCACGTCTGCACGTTCGGTGCTCTCCACACGTGTAGGGGTAAATTGCGGATATGGACTCGAAATGGTAGGAACAAACCTCATTTCATCGTCAAGTGGCATATCAGTCATCCGTCCTTACCATCCGAGTATCTGCCCATTCTCCCTTTTTTTTCATTTTATTTTTGCTGATCATAGGCACGTAGTCACGAAGTTTGAAATATACGCAATAAAATTAGGTGAAGTTATGACTTATAAGTTTTTTCATAATTATGAATAATTATTGCAGTCATAAATAAGCTTTGTATTTATTAAATCATCCTTAACTAAATTTTAATTTTTGATAGAAATTTATAGTGATGTAATAGGTATGCACATTGAAAATTATATCCTCTAATTAATAGTATAGGCAAGGGCCACGTGTAATATGACCATTTCTATGCTCTCCGTAGTCATAAATAGTCTTAATATGCATAGTGAACGTATAAAAATTCAAAAGAATTGTGAGTGGTTAAATATTAGAGTAGTGGTACACTTATCATTCAAACATCAGACTTACTTGTTCGCTACTTTATATGATTATACAATAAATATAGTATAATATATACAAATCAGCAAGGAAAAAAAAAGTGTAACATTCAATAGGTAAGTGTAACATTTCTATAATTTGTAGTCGTGGTCAGTTATTATAGTCATGTAAAAAATATATTTATTAATTTACTCATTTAGTGAAATTTTTATTTTTTTCATAAATTTTATAAAAATAAAAGGCGTTTTTGAAACATAACGAATAAAAAATGAAAAATAAAGATTGACATGTTTTCTCTTAATGAATAGTATAGAACTGTTGTGCAAATTAACTTGCGGCAAAAACACTCAGATTGTGTAATGCAACAACTAACGATGAATAATATGAAAATGCAATCACACAACTAATAAGGAAAGCAAATAAACAATGATATAAGAATTAACATGATTCGACAATGTGCCTACATCCATAAGAGCAAGCAGCAGTTAAAATTTACTTTATGTCAAAACCAAGGTTACAACATTGTATTTACGCTGACCCTACACGTACAGAGGGGTTAGAAAGTTCCCTAAATACCCATCGAATCCTCAACCTATTGATATTCCTAATTCAAAATTCAAAAACAACGTCGAACAGAACCGTCAACGATTACTGAGACTGAAATCGTCAACAGTTTCAGACAAAACGTCAACAGTTTCTTCTTGAGCTTGAACTGTTGATTTAACCATCGATCAAACCATCCACTGTTTCTTCCTGTTGACCAACTTCCTTATTTTTGTTCAATATGCTTTCTCTGTATATGTGTTCCACTCAATATGAGCCACATATTACAACAATCTCCACTTTAACGAATATTCACCCCTTATGAGAAAACGAAAATATAACCTGCAGCTTCACCTAAGACACGTTGATCAAGTCCAAGGAATGCTTGAACTTGTTCATGGTAACAAACTTTGTCAACATTCTGCTACATTCTCAGAAGTATGAACTTTCTCGAGCAGTAATTCACCAGAAGAAGTCAATTCCCTGATCCTGTGAAACCTCACATCTATGTTCTTGGTCCTTGCATGATACACATGGTTCTTCGCCAAATAAATGACACTCTAACTATCACAATGCAACTAAATTCCACCTTACTGAATACCTAACTCCTTGATCAATCATGTAATCCACAACACTTCCTTGGCAGCCTCAGCCACTACCATATACTCTGATTCGGTTGTAAATAGTGCAACTAGAGACTAAACCATGGACCTCCAATAAATAGGCCCTCCCACAAGGGTGAATACATACCATGTGGTAGTCTCATGTTATCCAAGTCCCCTACATAGTCTACATCCACATATCCTACCACTAAAGGATCACCCTGTTGTCTACTAAACATGATGTCATAGTTTGTAGTACCCCCTAAGTATTTGAAAATCCACTTTACTAGATCCCAATGTTGTCGACCTGGATTTGAAAGAAACTTTCTCATCATACTAATAGCTTGTGCCACATCTAGTCTTGTACAAACCATAACATACATCAAGCACCCCACTGCACTGGCATATGAGATCTTTAACATGTCATGAACGTCATAATCTGTCTTCGGGCACTGGGCGTTAGACAATCTAAAGTGATTCGCCAACGGTGTAGACATAGCTTCACTAAGATAACCACAATCTCTTGGAAGCTCTGTCCCTACATATCTCCATCCCAAGAATATTATTGGCCACAACCAAATATTCCATGTCAAATCCTTAGCTCAACAAAGTTTTCAACTTGTTGACCTCAATCATAATCTTTGTAGAAATTAACATGTCATCCACATTAAGCAACATAAAAATGGATAAACCATCATCAAGGCTCTTCACATAAACACAACAATCATACTCACATCTCTTGTAACCAATCTAGATCATGTAGGAGTCAAAATGCTTGTACCACTGCCTCGGAGACTACTTTAGCCCGTAAAATAATTTCATCAGTTGATAGACCAAATGTCCCTGTCCAGGTTGATTGAATCCTTCTTGTTGTACCCAGTGAATCAGCTCCTCCAAATCACCATGAAGAAACACTTTCTTTACATCCATCTGCTTCAAATGCATATCAAAATGTGCTACCAATCCCAACACTACCTTGATGGAATTGTGTCTGATGATAAGGAAGAAGATTTCATTATAATCAACCCCTTTCCTCTGTGAGTAACCCTCTACTTCCAGACAAGCCTTGAATTTTTTCCTTTCCTTTTCTGATCCCGTTTCTTTCTTCCTATACACCCATTTGCATCCTATCGCTCTCTTCCCCTCTAGAGCTCCACCAACTCTCACATCTAGTTTTTATGCAGAAACTCCATCTCCTCCACCATAACACCCATCCATCTACTTTTCTCTTAGTTGTGCACCGCCTCTTAAAAAGTAGTGGGATCCCCACTACTAGTAATAAGTGCATAAGAAACCAGATCATCAAATCCATACCTAGGGGTGGCCTGATAATGCGTCTGGGCCTGTCTATAACTATAGTGTGGTGATGCTACTAATCTCCTTAGATCCCTACATTTTGAACATTGTCATCTCTACCTTGAGTCTCTAGCTCCACCTGCACCACATGCTCATTGCTTCTGCAGTTTTTTGGCACCTATTTCTCTTCTTCCTAAGTACGCTACAACATGAATTTTTCATCAAAAACCATACCTAAACTGATCATCACCTTGTATGCCTTAGGATCCCACAGCTTGAATGCTTTCACCCCTTTTTGGTACCCTAGAAAGATGCATTGTCTAGACTTTGCATCAAACTTCGATCTCTTCTCACTAGAAACGTGCACATTGGCGAGACATCCAAACACTCTCAAACCATAGTAGTCTACCACGCTACTTGTCCACACCTCCTATGCTACTTTCTCATCTTGTGCTGCCCTTGGTGATTTGTTAATCAAGAAACACGCCATATTCACTGCCTTTTTCAGCTATAGTTTTGTTCAATCTTTCCACCACACCATTTTTTTGTGGTGTCATGTGTACTGTGAAGTGTTTCTTAATGTCATGTTGCTCACACAACTCCATGAACGTCGAATCAGTGTACTCAATACCATTATCGGACCTGAGGCATTTAATCTTCCTCCTGCTCTGATTTTCCACTTCATCTTTCCATAATTTGAACTTGACAAACATCTCTAACTTGTGCCGCCTGAAATACACCCAAACCTTTCGTGAGTAATCATCAATAAAACTCACGAAGTGCATATGTCCTCCCCGTGATGCTACCCTTACCAGTCCCCAAATATCCATATGAATATTGTCAAGAATTCTGTTCATCTTGTGTGTGGTTGTCGTGAACTGTGCCCTATTTTGTTTCCCAAGCACACAATACCTACAAAAATTCAGCTTGCATGTTTTGGCACCCTTCAAAAGATTTCTCATATGAAGCTCTATCATCCCATGCTCACCCATATGCCCTAACCACATATGCTACAAAACAGTACTATCTGACTCAGACTCCACGGCTGTAGCTCTACCTACAACTGTGGTACTTAGTAGTGTATAGATATTTCCTAGTAATTTTTGCCCCTTCATCACGGTTAAGACACCTTTACTCACCTTCATTAGCCCACTTGCAGACTTGTAGCTAAACCTATTATAGTCTAAAGTGCCTAATAAAATCAGATTCTTCCTTAACTTTGGTGGATGCCTAACATCACATAATGTTCTCGCAACACCATCAAACATTTTAATTCTAATATTCCCTATTCCGACAATTTTGCATGAAGCATAATTTCTCATCAGAATAGAACCAAAATTTACCAACCTGTAAGTGGTGAACCAATCTTTGTTGGGTGTCATGTGATAGGAGCATGTCGAATCTAAGATCCAAGAATCTGTGAGATGATGTGAATCGAATGATATAGAAAGCATATCCCGGTCTCCGCTCTCCGCTCTCTAAGTTTCATTCTTTCACTACATTTGTAGATTTTGATAAACCCTTTTTATTTTCTGCATTACCCTTCTTCCTCTCTGTACAATCTTGTTGACCCTATGGGTCATACCTTGTTTTGATTATGACAAATACTCAGGTATTTAATGTGTACCGAGTTGATGTGCAGGTTTATCTTAGAAATATCATATAATGACACTCGAAGACCTGGAGGAAAATGAAGACCCTAGTTAAATATTCATTATTGTAATATTAATTTTAATTCAGGTCTGTAAGTAAATAGGCAAAAGGTCTGTAATATTTAATGCATATCATGCATGTAGGAACTACAAAGCTCAAAGACCTTAGAACGACTCTAGATCCCTACACAAAATCAAGACCATAGATAGACCTTAAGGAACACCCTTCGCTCGACCGACGTCAGATTTTTTCGGTGTCCTCAAAAAGACCTAAAAGTGACCCTAGGACACTCACACATGCATATATATATATATATATATATATATATATGTATGGTTATTTGAATAGGGTGATTGCATGCTTAAATAGGACCAAAATGCATTAAGTAAGCATGTTTGGTCAACCATACTCTCAAGTACAGTTCCTCTCAGTCGACCGAACCAGGACTGGGTCAATAATTTGACCACAGCCCGTCAACCAAACTTACCCAGTTCATTATCTTTTGGTCGACCGAACTCCCTAGGAGTCAACTTTTTGACCACCTAGTCGACCGAGCCCAAATTGTATACCAGCGCCCTGGTCGACTGAGTTCCCACGTGTGGAACTCAATGGTCTGGTTGACCGAACTATCTAGTTCAAATGGTTCCTAGTCGACCGAATCGTGCTAAATGAAAAAATTGCTCTTGGACCTCCATATCCAGTCGACTGAACTTGTAGTTTAATTTGTTCCCGATCGACCGAACTATGCACAGCTCGGTCAACCAAACTTCCTTCGGTCGACCGGTGCTCTCGGGTTGCCCAATTATTTTTACCTGTTGGCCTTACAAGGCTTAAAATCTTGTTATCTTATTTTGATGCTAACAAACAAGTGAAATTTAATGTATTTGTGTGAGTAATGTTATTTTAGGGCTCACATATGAGAAAGTAAGGTGAAAGTGCTCACAAGGATCAAATGAAGCTTAAATGAGTCAAAGCATGAATTTAAAGATGATATATGAAACCTTGAAGAATATGAGGGCATGAATGAGTTGTTGAAAGCTAAGGCATATTAAAGTCCAAAGAGCCAAAGAAAGGAAAAGTGAGAAAGCTAAAAGAATATGGAAGCTTGAAGAAAAGATGAACTTAATCTACGGACAAAGCATGATAACTCAAGAACTTAGAATGTTAATATCTTAGAAGTCTTTATGTAAGTGCTTTTGATGGCCTTACAAGGCTTAAAATCTTGTTATCTTGTTTTGATGCTAACAAACAAGTGAAATTTAATGTATTTGTGTGAGTAATGATATTTCAGGGTTCATATATGTGAAAGTAAGGTCAAAGTGCCCACAAGGGTCAAATATGATGGAAGTAAGGTCAAAGTGTTCACAAGGATCAAATGAAGCTTAAATGAGCCAAGACATGAATTACTTGATGAAGAACATAAGGGCATGAATAAGTTATTGAAAGTCAAGGCATATTAAAGTCAAAAGATCCAAAGAAAGGCAAAGTAAGAAAGCTTAAAGAATATGGAAGCTTGAAGAAAAGATGGATTCAATCCAAGGACAAAGCATGAAGACTCAAGAACTTAGAATGTTAATATTTTAGAAGTCTCATGTAAGTGCTTTAATGTTTAAAATATCGTTTGAAATATTTTGAAGCTCTTAGGTTAATTTCTTAGACCTAGATACTTTTTAAAATACCTGAATAATATTTTTATAAGGTCAAAAATTATTTTAAAAAGGTTAGAATCATTTTTGGAATAAAGAGCACCAAAAAGAGTTTTTCCCAAATGCTGTCAGTTTTATACAGCCGCATTGAGGTGAATTTTTCTCTATAAAACACTCATTATTTTAAAGAGTGGTAAACATGAAAGTTGTATTATTTTCTCTTAGTTTTCTGTTGACACCAAGAACACCTAATTTGGAGTTATACAGAAAAAGTTATAGCCAAAACACTGAAATGGGGTCACTGTTGTCAAACATTTAAACACTGTTCAACGGGCAAATTTTAAAATTCTAATGTTTTAAATTATAGCCGTTTGAACCTTAAATATTCTAATAAATAGGGAAATTATTTAAGAAAACTTTTTTAAGTTTGAAAGCCTATAAATACATGGTTTTGCAAAACAAAATAAACCAAAGAATTGAAAATTTTGTTTTGAGGAGCTGAAAGTACTCTTGTTCTTCCTAAGTTCTCTTGCTCACTCATTGAAAAATTCGTTTGCTGAGAACTCTAAAGTGCTGATCCTTCTTCCTTTGAATTCCTACTGCTAATCCTCTTCTAAGAAGGATATTGGTGAATTCTACACTTGAGCTTCATTCTATTTCCAATTGATATTTTACATTTAAGTATATAGTGCTGAAATTGTACTAACTTGCTCTTTGAAAGAGTATACTTGTACGCAAATTTTATCTTATGTTTCTTGTAGTTCATTGACGTTCCAAGGTGTTTGGATCGTTGGCTGAGTAAGGGGATATTGCTTAGAGAGGCGGACTCTAGCCTATGTAAGGAGTTACCGAACGAGGGAATATCGTTTAGAGAAGGTAGGCTCTAGCCTTAACCAAGGAATGTTGTAATCGGTTTTGTTCCACCCGTCAACGGAACAGGTTTAGTGAATCCTTTGGTGGTTTGCCAAAGGTGAGGACGTAGGCTAGGTATAAGCCGAATCTCTTAAATATCTCCATCTCACTCTCTCTTTCCCTATTTTTTATTTTCAGTACATATTTAAAATTGCGTGGATGATTTAAATTGAAAATCAAATGTACTACGCATATTTGGAAATCAAGTAAACTTAAAGATTAATTTTGATTTGGGTTGCGGAAATCGAAAGGGAGTACGTTGGCGAAACCATATCTTGTGGAAACCATACGGGAGTACGTTTCTTGGTTAAACACTCAAAGATAAATTAACTGAAAGTTTATTTGAGTTTTGAATATTTGGAAAGAGTGATTGAATGTTGTATTGAACATCATATTAAGCAAATCGATATATAAAGAATTGGTTAAGTGTTTAAAGAAGTTAAGGATTCTTAAAAGAAGTTAAAAGAAATTTTTAGAAGCCAATTCACCCCCCCTCTTGGGAAGCTATTCCTAATTTTAGTTTTAATGTTTAAAATATCGTTTGAAATATTTTGAAACTCATAGGTTAATTTCTTAGACCTAGATACCTTTTAAAATACCTAAAAAATATTTTTATAAGGTCAAAAATTATTTTTAAAAAGGTTAGAATCATTTTTGAAATAAAAAGCACCAAAAAGAGTTTTCCCAAATGCTGTCAGTTTTTATACAGCCGCATTGAGGTGAATTTTTCTCTATCAAAAACTCATTATTTTAAAAATTGGCCAACATTAAAGTTGTATAATTTTCTCTTATCTTTCTTTTGAAACCAAGAACACCTAATTTGGAGTTATATAGAAAAGGTTATGGCCACAACACTAAAACGAGATCACTGTTGTCAGACATTTGAACACTATTCAACGAGCAAATTTTTTAAATTCTAATATTTTAAAATATGGCCGTTTGAGCTCCAAACTTTCTAAAAATTTGGGAAACTCTCTAAGGAAACTTTTTCAACATGGAAACAAGTTTGAAAGCCTATAAATACATGGTTTTGCAAATCAAAACTTATCCAAGAATTGAAAAATCTGCTTGTAAAGCTAAAGCACTCTTGTTCTTCCAAAGCTCTCTTGTTCACTCATTGCAAAACTATTTTGCTAAGATATTCTGAAGTGCTAATCCTTCCTCCTCTGAATTTCTACTACTAATCCTCATCTAAGAAGGATATTAGTGAATTTTACACTTGAGCTTCATTGTATTTCATATTGATATTTTACATTCAAGTATATAGTGCTAAAATTGTATTAACTTGCTCTTTAAGAGAGTATACTTGTACGCAGATCTTATCTTGTATTTCTTGTAGTTCTTTAACATTCCAAGGATTGTTTGGATCGTTGGCTAAGCAAGGGGATATTACTTAGAGAGGCAGGAGTACATTGTTTACACCATATCTTGCGGAAACCTTACGGGAGTACGTTACTTGGTTAACATCCCAAAGATAAATTTACCAAGAGTTTATTTAAGTTCTAAATATTTGGAAAGAGTGATTTGATTCATCTATACAGGGCTTTACATCAACAAGCATACATTCTCATTCACTACAGGGCTTGGTTCAAATTTGGCAAATATAAACAAACAACCATCTTGAGTTGTTATATTACATAAGTGTTGTGTATTGGATTGTTTGTTTACTTTATAATTTTAGTTGATTGGTTTGGTTGAATGATTGGATGTTTGTATGGTTAAAAATTAAGTGAAGAAACTAAGTTATTGAGTGCTTAACAAATTAAACAAATCAGTCACGAATTGGTTAAAAGAAATAAAATAAGTTTAAGAATTCTAAAAAAGAATTAAAAGAAATTTTAAAAGCCAATTCACCCCCCCTCTTGGGAAGCTATTCCTAATTTCATTACCGTGGTTAATATTTTTAAATGGGGTTCATTAGGGTTAAAATGATTTAAAACAATATTAATAATACCCTATATGTCCTAACGACTATAATTTTTCCAACTTCTATAAATAGCCCATCATTTGCAAAGATTAAAGTAAGATTAGGATTTATGATTAAGAAAAATCCTTAGAAAATATTTTGCCAAATACAATCCAAAAATACTTCTCTACTTCGTTTTCTTTGAACATCCAAGCCTAAAGAGAGTGTTTAGATTACTAGTGTTCTATTCTAAATAGCCCTATACTCTTATTGATATTTGTATTGTTTGATTTTTTTTTAGAGTTTGGCTAGGGTTCTTCCCATGGATTTAACTTGATAAATCTTGTACTGGGAAAACTCTTTAGCTTGAGGATCTTTGCATTGTTGTTACAAGATTCATTAAGTAATTATTTTTGTGTGCAAAATATTTTTCAAAGCTTGTTTTCAAACAACTCTTGTGTTTGATACAATTTGAGAAAATATTTTTGAGTTCATTTGAATAATATTGCTAGTATCTTTGAAACATTAATCTGATATTGAGATTGCATATACTTTGCTTTCAAAGATTAGCTTGCTTGAACACTCTTGTACTTAACTGAGTATAATCATTACATTGAGTGTAGATTGCACATATACACCACTGAGCTTACAATTCTTACATGTTTGGTGTGGATTGATTATTACGTGCGCATATTGGGTACATATCTGCTTTACATGAAAGCATAATCAATGTACCATTTTATTGTAAACAAATTTGTTGTATTCCAGGCACAGGCCTGAAGAGGAAGACTAGCCTTGTTGAATAGTCCCGGACTGACTTAGACTCGATTAGGAAAGCTAGGTGCACCATTCTGTTAAGGTGTGTTGGTTGAGGTCAGCCCCTTGAATTGACCTAAGTGTAATCGGTGTCACTCCACCTGTTAAGTGAACCATTAGTGGAATCCTCGGGCTTGTGAGCTAGAGGCAAGGATGTAGGCACAGTTGGCCGAACCCCGATAACATATCGTGTGTGCATTTAATTCTTCCATAATTTATTTATCGCACGTGTATGTTATGTTGTGAATGCCGCACATGATTTAATTTTTCCCACATTATATTTATATGCGCATTTGAAACTGTATAGATAGACCCTAGGTTGTGAACATACTGCTGTCAGATTAGCTAAACTTAGGAATAAACTTTAAAATCCTAATTCACCCCCCTCTTGGGAATACACCAATTCTAACAAATCTGGTTTTATGTGCCCCTTTTTCCCGCACTTAAAACACCGTATATCCTTCCTTTACTTGGAATTAGACCGAGACTTATTGTTACTCAGTTCACTCCAAAACTTATTTCTTTTATGTTCCTGGTTACCCTTCACCTTGTGAATTCTCATCGTTGGCTTTCTCCCTCTGATGAAAACCTAAAAGAGCCCTTGTGATCTCCTTAAATTCAAGGGTTTCTTTTCCCTACATCAAATTCGTAACCAAATTTTCATATGTAGGAGATGTAGGTAGGGAATTCAGTAGCATCAACGCCTTGTCTTTGTCTTCAAACTTTACGTCAACTTGCTTCAAATCACTGATGATCTGATTGAACACGTTGATGTGTTAGTTCAGATCCGAACTGTAGTGACCCGAAGAATAATGGTATTTTAATAATAATGAGGGAGAGAAATGGAAACAGAAACAGAATGAGGCAGTAGACTTCATTGACGACATCGCATTTTGGAGATAATAATAATAATAATAATAATAATAATTTCAAGGAATTGCCAGGAGTCGTCGATGAATACAAGGGTTCGTCGACGAGTGCATAAAGAAATTTGTCGACGAATACAGGGTTTCGTCGACGAAGGCAAGATTTCGTCGACGATAAAATAATGAGAGAGGGATTTTGGGCTACTCTGAATTTCGTCGACGAAGGTTAAGGTTCGTCGATGAATTTACTGAAGGACTTGTCGACGAGGTGACGTGGCTCATCGACGAATCCTGCAGTATTAATAGTGCTAAAACCCATTTTTCACATAATTTCAACGTCGTTCTTCTCTCTCTCTCTCTCTCTCTCTCTCTCTCCTACGTCCCCTCTCCCTTCTCTCTTCGATTCTAGCCCCACCAGTAGCCAGATTGACGATCTGAAGTCACCACGACCCTCCTGGCGAAGTTCTCTATAAGTCTACCGGAGCGGATCGTTGGTGAAACGAAGTTGGATTTCATCCCAAATTCAGGGTAAGGCCTTTTAGTCCATTTTTGGCCTTATGATAGTTATAGGAAATAATGTAGACGGAGAAATACTGATATTTTGTTCTGGCAAACGTTGTTTTCAGGGTGTTATATAGGAGGCCCTGCGGGTGTTAGGCCAGTATACCATAGGGGCTTTTTAGTAGTTAGGTAAGGGAAATATGCTATGTTAGGAAATTTTAAAATATTATATAGTTTATTAAATTATGAACATTATGTATTAAAGTACGGTGTGGTATTGAGAATATGAATATAGTATGGGATATGTTTTACGAATTTCAGTACCATGATTTTATGAATTTTAGTATCATGATTATACGAATACCAGCACCATGATTATACGAATCTTAGTACATGATTACACGAATCTCAACACCATGATTATATGAATTTCAGTATTATGATTATACAGTTCTCAATATTATGACATATGAATTATAGTTACAGTTTATTCAGTATCATGATTATTACGATTATTTTAGAATCATGGTAAATCAAATAGTGTATATAGAAATATATTATATAGTATCAGACCCTTTGGATTATGCAGTTACAGAGCACGGTACCGTTGCTACAGATATTATGTTATGTTAGGAGTGCAACCACCTATTTAGATAATACGTGGTAGTAGGTCGATCACCTAGGCCCTTGACGTGGACAGGCTCCCCATCAGATATGGGTTGAGGTGGGCAGATCAAACAGATGGAGTGTAATGATTTATTCCTGATTGGCCAGTCAGGGTAAATCCCGCCTACAAGCCGCACAACCCTATCATGAGGGGTTAAATCATGACACACATTTATCCACAGGGAAAGTTTTCAGTTACTATTACGTACATACAGATTTACAAAAACAAGGAACGTACTTATGTACTCTAGAAGTATTTTGAATAGTAACCTGCAATACTATTTTGTTAAGCAACATGAAAAGGGTAGTGTATTTTATCACTTGTATTGTATTTACATATTCAATTATACATGATTATATGAAACAAATTTTCATAATATTATAGCTCATTTGCCACACACTAGTAATAACATATTTTGTCTTACTAAGCGTTGGCTCATCCTAGTGTTGAATCATTTTTCAGGTGATCCAGGTAGGCGAGCAGACCAGGCTCGCAGATAGAGGGGTTTCAGTAGTACCCTGTCAATGAAGTGAGTATTGTGGAGGATTTTTGTATATCCTAGTATAGATGAGGGTATTTTGGGGAACAAATATATGTGTATATTTTGGGAAACGTGTTAGTACTCTGGTATTGTATAGATAATTATATATGGATATGTTTATTTGATTTATGCTTCTCGTTGCTTAGGCTAATGATTGGGTTTACCCTAGTATGGTATCAGAGCATGTAGAATATCATAGTATAAAAAAAAAAAAACATGGAAATTAAGCAGGTCGTTACATGAACCCTCTGACATCTTAAGCCCATACAGTTTTGCTTAAGATATAACTTGTTCGTTAACAATATAGACATATACTGACTCTTCAGTTTCAGCCAAATTGTCATTGGCGATTCTTCATCCATGACATGAAACATCATGTCATGAGCCAAACAAAGTCTGATAGTCGCACTGCCTTTCCTCCCAATTCCTTCTAACTTATGTGGTCCATGCCTTCCGTATAATGCCTTCACCATACCCTACTACACAAACAAATCCTTAACCCTCCTCTACCATAGTCCACAATTTCTTGATATATTGAACTTGATAGTGTCAAACTTTGCAGAAAAAATCTCATCCATTGTAACCAATAGCTCTGATACCAATTTATTGTGCAAATTAATGGGCAGAGAGAACTCTTGGATTGTGTAATGCAACAACTAATTATGAACAATACGGAAACACAATTACACAGATAATAAGGAAAAAAAATGACACAAGAATTAACGTGGTTCGGCAATATCCCTACATCCACGAAAGCAAATGGCAGCTAAAATTCACTATTTGCCAAAACCAAGGTTACAACATTGTATTTATGCCGACTTTACATGTACAGAGGGATTAGAAAATTCCTTAAATACCCCTATATCAATCCCTGGAGGATTTGCCCCCGAATCCCTAACCTATTGATCTTCTCAATTCAAAATTCAAAAACAACGCCGAACAAAACCATCGACAGTTTCAGAAAAAATGTCGACAGTTTCTTCTTGAGCCTAAACCGTCGATGTAACCGTTGATCAAACTTTCGACTATTTCTTCTTGTAGACCAGCTTCCTTGTTTTTCCTCAACATGCTTTCTCTTTATATGTATTCCACTCAATATGAGCCGCATACTACAACAAGAATTCTAGGAGTGTATAAAATTTCTTACTAAAGTCATTGAAATCAAACCATTTCACATTTCAGTTCAATATTTCGATTTTAATTTTTGATTTTATAAAACTTGATTTCCATTTTCAATTCAGTTTTTCGCATGATAATTAAACTAAAAATAACAACAACAGCAACAATAAAACCAAGTCTTAGTCCGACTAAGTGGGGTCAGCTATATGAATCCTTTTCTGCCAATTTATGTGATCATGAACCTTTTCTTTTGATAAATTCAAGGATATTAAACCCTTACTCACTATCTCCACCCAAGTTATTTTAGATATACCCATACCCTTTCTACTACCCTCCATAGAAACTAAGTCACTCTTCCTCACAGGTGCACTATGGGGCCTACGTAGCAAGTGTCCATACCATCTAAGTCGTCCCTCCCTTATCTTATCTTCTATATGAGCTACACCTAACTTACCACGAATATGTTCATCCCTTGATTTATCTTTCAATGTTATACCACTCATCCATCTAAGCATTTTCATCTTGACAACTTTTACTTTTTGGATATTATATTTCTTCATCGCCCAACATTCCACTCCATCTAGCATAGCTGGTCTTATAGCTATCCTATGAAATTTTAAGGGTATTCTATTATCACAGTCAGACTTGAAGCACTTCTCCATTTTACCCAACCTGCTTTAACTTTATGCATTACATCATTTCAATTTCTCCTTCAGCTTGCATAATAGATTCAAGGTATCGAAATCTACGAGTGCTATTTATTTCTTCATCATCTTTAACTTTGTCTCCAATATTCCTCCTATCATTACTAAAATTACATTTCATATTTTTTGTCTTATTTCTACTTATCCTAAAGCCTCTATATTCCAAAGTTTCTCTCCATAATTCTAACTCAGCCTCTACTCCGTCCCTAGTTTCATCATTTAATACAATATCATATTCAAACAACATACACCGTGAAACCTCCTTTTGAATACTCTTAGTCAATTGGTCCATCAATAAAGCAAAAAGATAAGGACTCAAAGCAAATCCTTGATGCACACCTATGGTGATTGAAAATTCTCTAGTTTCTCCGTCTATAGTCCTTACACTAGTCAATACTCCATCATACATATCCTTAATGACATCGGTATACCTACTACATACACTTTTTTTTCTAAAACCTACCATAGAACTTCCATAGGTATACTATCATATGTTTTCTCAAGGTTAATAAATATCATATGCAAGTCCCTCTTCTTTTCCCTAAAGTTTTCCATCAATCTTCTTAAATGATAAATAGCTTCTGTGGTAGATCTCTCAGACATAAAACCAAATTGATTTTCTAAAATTTTCGTTTCTAACCTTAATCTTTGTTTAACTACCCTTTCCTATAGTTTCATCGTATGACTCATAAGTTTAATTCCACGATAGTTATTACAATTTTGAATATCTCCTTTATTTTTGTATATAGGTATTAAAGTGTTTTTCCTCCATTCATATGACATTTTCTTAGTTTTTACAATTGTATTAAATAAATTAGTTAACCAAATAATTCTGTTATCACCTAAGCATTTCCAAACTTCAATTGGGATGTTATCTGGTCCCATAGCTTTCCTATTTTTCATATTTTTTAGTGCAAACTTAACTTCGTTAACTCTAATTTTGTGAATAAATCTTATATTTTTAGTTTTTTCCTTGTTTGACAATTCAAATTTAAGCCTTCTATTTGGTTTTCATTAAACAACTTACTAAAGTAACTTCACCATCTTTCTTTAATGTCTTCATTCTTAACCAAGACAATGTCATCCTCACTTTCTATACATTTTACATTTCTTAAGTCCTTGCTCTTCCTTTCTCTCGTTTTAGCAAGTTTAAATATATCTCTTTCCCCTTCTTTTGTACCTAATATATCACACAAACTATTAAATGATTTATATTTAGCTTCATTAACGACCTTTTTTGCATCTTTCTCGCCTCCTTATATTTTTCAAAGTTATCTCTATTTCTAAAAATCCAAGATATAATTATTGTTTTATACTTGTATATTAACTAGTAAATATGTTATGTGCCAATGATTGTGAGTCATGGGTCAAAACTTTAGTGAAGTATAAAAGTACACTACTTGAGAAAAATAAGGTGTTAGAATTGATTCATTTGGTAATATTAAATGCACAGGTCAAAGTTCATAGTGAAAAAAAAAAAATCAGTCTTAGCCATTGCTTCACAGAACCTAAGGTATCCTTTAAACAAGCCCATTAGCAAAAATTATTAGGGAATTTGATTTCTTTGTCAAGAGCATAGTAATGCAATGAACCAAGTTATGGACATACTATCGACGTTGGGTTTAAAATGGTCCATTTTGATTGTCAACCTTTTGGTGACTTAAGAAAATCAAAATAAATAAAATAAAATAAATCATTGGTTTCTTTACTTAATTTTGTTGTTTATAAGTAAAGTTGCCACTTCATTTTAGTTTTTGAAAAGTTAAATAAAGCAAAGTTTATTGGTCTTAAAAGGCTTAAAATCTTATTTTGATGATAACAAATCAGAGGAACTTAACATATTTTGTTAAGTGATGATATTTCAAGATTCAAATATGTGAATACAAGGTCAAGTGCTCACAAGGATCATTGAAAGCTTATACTCTAAAGAAAGATGATCAAATGAAGCTTAAAGAATATTAAGGCATAGATTCAAAGATGATCTAATAAAGTTTGAAGATCATGAGAGCATGAATATTAAAGAGAACTTACTAAAAGCTTAAAGTATATTGAAAGTTAAAGACAAGATGGAGTCAAAGAAAAACAAACATGAAGACTTAAGTGCTTAGAATGTCAAAATCTTAAAAGTCTTTATGTAAGTACTTCAAACAATTTCAATATGGATACATGAAACTCTTAGGTTAGTTACTTAGACCTAGATACCTTTTAACATACTTGGAAAGCATTTTAATAAGGTCAAAAGTTATTTCAAAAAGGTTAAAATTATTTTTGGAATGAAAAACATCAAAAATAGGATTTTCCAAATGCTGTTATTTTTTTCTATATCCGTATTTATGTGCATTTTCTATATCAAACACTCTTTATTTTAAAAGGTGTTCAATATAAAAGTTATGGGATTTTCTCGTATCTTTCTGTTGATACCAAGAACATATAATTTGGAGTTATATAGAAAAAGTTATGACCAAAATACTGAAGGGAGGTCGAAGTTGTCAAGAAACCAAATTTTTGTTTGCCCAGAAGACTGAAGTTTAACTTCAGTCTACTGAAGAATTTCTTTAAAAGACTGAAGATTAAGTTTAGTCTACTGAATAATTTTCTAGAGAAATCCTGAAAAGGCAGTATAGCCTGAGAAGACTGAAGTCTTCACTCCAGTCTTCTGACCCTGTTTCCAGACTGAATTTTTCAATGTTTGTAAGTACTTCAGAAGATTGAACCCAACACTTTAGTCTACTGAACACTATTAACAACCATATATTTTTTTTAATTTTTTAAATTCAAATTCGTATTTCTTGTGCTCTAAACTTTCTATAAACTTGGGAAACACTCCAAGTCACTTGGAGAACACGAAATCAACTTGATTTCTCATCTATAAATAACCTCTAAGATTAAGGATTAATTACACCAAGAAAATACAGCAATCAAACTTTATTTCTCTCAAATCTCCCAATTCTCTCAAAGTTCTATTGTGCAATCAATTTCTAAATTCCACTACTGAGATTTTCCTGATTTGAAGGCCACAGTTCTTGTGTTCTTAACTGAGTTTTACAACTAAGAAAGAACCACAGTAATATCTTCTTGAGCTTCATCTTTCCATATTGTGATCTTGATTGAAGTATATAGATTTAAATTGTACTAACTAACTCTATATGAGAGCCTCTCTTGTACACAAAGAATTTGTTCTTGTCTTGTAGTTTCTTTGATGATTCCACGTTGTTGGATCATTGGACCAAGTGTGGGGTATCGCTTGGAGAGACGTTGCTCTAGCCTATTGAAGGAGTGATTGAGCGTGGGGTATCGCTTGTAACGGTTTGTTCCACCTGGAAAGGAATGGTATAGTGGAATCCTTAGGTGGTATTGGCCTAAGGCGACGACATAGGCTGAGGATAAGTTGAACCTCATAAAAAACGTGGTGTCACTCTCTTTCCTTACTCTCTTTATTTTCAGTGTATATATACATTGTGTTGTGTATGCAAAGTGTAGGGAGCTGAAATAAAAAACTGAGATTAAAAGAAGACTCATAATATAAAAAAGTACATTTTGATTAAACTTTTGTGGAAACCCAAAAAGGGAGTACGTTGTTTAATCGTTTGCGGAAATCTTTATTAAGAGAAGTGCAAACAAATTTTCATTCAATATAGGGCTTGAAACAAACTCATACATTCACAAGGTTGCACAAGCTGAAAGTGCTGAAGAGTTGTATACTTTATCTTGGTTTGATATCTTTGGTTGTTTACTTTAAGTTGTTGATTGGTTATTTAGTTGATTAAGTTTTTCATTACTTGTGTTGTGTTTTGATTTGTGGATTGAATAAGTAAATAAGATTTTGCTGTGTGATTGTTAAATCAACAAGAGGTTAAGAATTTATTAAAGATATTAAAAGAAAATTTTTATAACCCAATTCACCTCCTCTCTTGGGAGTACACCTCAACTTTCAAAGCTTTTTTAAAAAGAGATCTGATTTCGAAGTACCATTATGAATAAAGAATGTAGACTTTCAAATCTTCTTAAAATAACATTTAAAAGATCTTGCACCCATTCCAAGAATAGTTACCGTACTTACCCTATGTGAGTGTGTGTGTGTGTGTGTGTCACCCATTTTGAAATTCAAATTTTAAGAAAAAAAGTGAAAATTAGTGAAAAATAATCTTGCAAGATTTGCCAATTGATCACTTGCAAAGAGCAGACAACCACTTCTTATAGATTTCTTTTAAAAAAAAAAAATTTAATTTCATAAATCAAACTTCAAGGCCTCAAGCTCTTTTAAAAAGGTTTTCTTAGAGTTCATGTAGAGCATTTGCTCCATGAAAAATCTACTACTTTGGGTACCTTTTCAAAATCCTCAAAAAATCAATACAAACAAAGAAAAAAGAGAAAAAGGCAAGAAGAAAACTTAGTTTTAAAGTTGTCACCGAATCTATTAATTTAGATTGCCTATATATCCTCAAAAGAGGAATCAAACCACTTGTAGTTCACCAAATGTCTTCAAAAATATAATTTTTAGAAATTATTTTGATGATTTAAAAAAAAACACTTGAAAACAATTGAATCCTTTTGAAACCGCTTAAAGTCTTTATTGAAAATCATTTGTTATTAGAAATCTAATGAAAACTTTGTAAAATAGAGGTTAAAATCAAGTTAAATTTTTAGAAAAACTCATTTTGTCGCCCTTACGCCATTTCATGGCTAATTGTTTTTTTTTTTTTTTAAATGCTTTCTAGTTATTTAAACTTGAAAAGTGTGGATTTTTTGTTAGAAAACGACAAACCTGTTTTGAAATCTAGCTTTAAAAAGTTTTGGAGAATATTCAAAAGTTACATCATGGATGTATGACCCCAAGATTTTTTTTTTGAAACTTTTCAAAACTTGAAAACCTTCTAAAGAATTCATATGAATTCATTTTATTTTTATTTTTATGAAAACTTGGTTTTTAATGAAAAACCCATGAAAAGTCTCAATAAAATGCATCTAGATTCAACCAAATACACTATAATGAGCATATAGACTCATAGATACTTGAAATCTCAGAGGAAATCATGTAAAAGTGTAAAAATATGCACTTTCGAAGTTTGGTTGTCGATTATCTATAAAGGGTGGTCAACTGTCTAGTAGCCTAACAACTACTTTCTCAAACTATCGAGAGGGTGGTCGACCATTTGCATGCAAAATTTGATAAAAGGTGCATTTTTTTATACTTATAATCATGTTTTTTTTTTTTTTTTCATGCAATCAAAGTAAAACACATATTTTAATATCCGTAGCATGCATGATCAATGTAAGTAAATGGAGAAATCATGAAGAATCAAACTTGTACATTCCAAAACATATAGACAAACTTTCATACAAAACTTAAGTAAACCTTTGAAAATGAATGGAGTAAAGGGCTAGGCATTGACCTTAATAAAAAATATACTTCTATAGATCAAGTGGAGGACACCCTCACTTTGATTCACTTCCCAAATACACCAATAGTGAACAATGAAAGAGATGCGCTTCTTCCTTCGAACTTTCAATAAAAACCCTTATTTATCCTAAGAAAGTGCAGAAAAACACTTAATTTTTTTCTCTCCTTACCCCGACTTGGATGTATCCTCATCTCCATCCAAGAATTCTATTTATAAACTTCTAATTGGATGGAGGGAAATGACTTTTAAATTTGAATTTTGTAAATTAAAATTCAAACTCAAACTAACAACAACCATCTATCAACCACCAATTGTCAATGTTGTTGCCTGACATATGGCAACTCTAGGACACATCATACCCAAATCTCTCAACTAATCATGAGAAAATAACAGAAAAATTCAAAATTTTCCTAGACCAATTGACCGACTCACTAGTCGACCTCTTGCATGAGTCGTTCAATCACCTATTGGTAGCATCAAATAATAAAAGGAATGAAAGGGGTCGATCAACTGCCCAAAAGTGACTGATCGGCCACCTTATACCATCTCTTGTTTCCTTATGTTTGTTACATAACATTTCATATATTCAATTCGGCTTCTATTTTATTAGATAAAAAATAACTATCCACAATTGCCTCTTATTTACTAAGCATTTTTAGTTTAAAATGTTAGGAAAAGATAAAGATGTAATTTTTTAACTATTCCAGAAAGAAAGTAATAAGTCTATTGAGTTTTTTTTCCCATTTGGACTCAATTATCTCATGAGTTGGAATTCATTTGTAGCTACTAATTTCTTTCATGATATCCTCTATCCAATTCATTCTTTTGAAGATTTGCACCATAAAAAGCAAATTTTTCTGAACTATTTTGGCATTTAGTTGGAAATGGTTTGAAAAAGAAGTTTAAGATTGTCATGCATAGAAATGAAATCAACATTGATTCCATTAAAAAAAATTGTGTTTCCTTATGATAGAAAACAAAGACTTTTAACCACTAAGAATGCTTTTAAGAAACTCTTTGAATATCTTTTCAAGATTTCCCCAAAGTCAATGTCTTCAAATCTTAACCAAACAAGGATTGAATGAAATCCTTTGAACAATTTTATCCTTAGTCTTCGATTAACCTAAAGCCTTTATTTTTGCAAGTTGTTACCTTTGAAAAACTTGGATTTTTGATTGTTTGGATTAAATCTATCATTTCATTCAATATGCTACCTAGTACATCTTTTTAAGGGATCAAGTCCATCATTGTTTAGAAGTAATTTTGGAATTTAAAAAATCTCTTTTTTTTTTTCCTTTAACAAAGTCACATGACACCAAAAAACTCAGAGGAATGAAATACCCTTGCATTTTATTGATTTTCTAAATGAGTATTACATTGCATTTGTAAGGACAACAACACAACAAAGGATCTAAGGATATATAAAACTTCTTAATTACATCAAAATTACACCTAAGAAAGCTTTGTTCACTACATATGACCCTCCGTAGTTTGGAGTAAACTTCCTCTGGGGTTAAATCTGTTAGCTGGTTTTTTTTTTTTTTTTTCATTACTAAGTTTCTTTCCTTGAAGTTTCAACGTCAAACTTTCTTGTTTTAAGCTATGACAACCCTTTGTTAACAGAATTGTCCATGGTGTATGACTTTAACCTTTTCTTATTAGTGAAGTTTAGTTGGTCTAATATGTTTTATACTCAAATCAGATTCCATAAGGACCTTGAGAGATGCTATCTCTACTTTTATAGGAACCACAACATCCATTCCATATACTAGGGAGTATGGAGTTACCCTATTACAGTTGTTCGATAAGCATGTAACACAAATGGTAACATTTCATGCCAATATATGGAACTATCCTTTTCTCCAAAATCTTCTTAACATTCTTATTTGCAGCTTCAACAATTCATTCATTTGGGGATGATAAATTGAAGAATTATGATACTGGATCTTGAATTGTTGACCCAAGTCTTTCATCATCTTATTATTTAGATTTGTTGCATTGTTTGAAATAATTTGTTCTAGAAGACCATATCTGTAGACCATACTTGCATATGTTGCAACTTCAACCTACTTAATAAAATAATCAATGGTCATTTGAATGAAACAACAACCATTTAATGTCTTAGGTGGAATTGGTCCAATTACATCGTTACCCCACATTAAGAATGACCAAGTGGCCACTATGGAATGCAATACAACAAGTGGAACATTAAGCTTATCTACATATATTTGACATTTTCTTTTGACAAAGTTAATACAATCAATCCCCTAGTCTAATATTAGTCAGCTCTAAGGATCCTTTTTGCCAACATTTGTCCATGTGGCCAGGTAAGTAGAACAAAACCCTCCATGTAATTCTACTATAGTTTGAGCTACTTCTTTGGCATATACACATCTTAAAAAGTCATATATGATCCTCTCTTATATAAAGTATCCCCATTGAGGTGTGTTCCATGAATAACCTACGAATTGTCCTTCTATCATTGCCAAATGCATGTGATGGATACTGTTGAGTTTGTAAGTATCTCTTGATGTCATAGTATCAAGGCTTTCCATCCACTTCTTCTTCAATAACCATACAATGATATATCAAGATCATTTTGTACATTTACACTTAATGATTGAATCATCTCTTCATTAGTAATTCTTATAATAGAAGCTAAATTTGCTAGTATATTTGTAAATATGTTTTCTGACCTTGGTAGGTGATCAAAGAATATAAATATAAATTGTTGGACGAGTTTCTCCATAAACAACTGATAAGATATCAACTTTCAGTCTTTATATTTCCATTCCCCCCACTACTTGACATATGATAAGAGTTGAATCTCCATATACTTTAAATTCTTGGATTCCTATTTCTTGTGTGACTTTCAATCTAGTTATGCAAGCCTCGTATTTTCTTCTTCTTCCATAGTTAGGACATCTTCGTTAAGGAAACTCATATTAGATGTTCCCTCTTCTTTTATTGTATGACTGGCTAAATGGTCAACTACCACTTGCCCTTTGTTACCTTAGATAATTTGTAAACAAGGACATAATTGGAGAATAACATGCTCCACCAAGTTATTCTTCCTCACAATGCTAGATTTTCAAAAATGTATTTTGATTGATCAATTTAAGAAATCAAATTAGTCATATAATACAACATGTATTGTCTTAACATGTGAGCCGCCCAAGCCAAGACACAATATATTCTTTCCACTACTGAGTATTTGGACTCACTTTCTATTCTTTCCTTCTTTTCCATTTCATCATTTTGACACAACATGCATCATAAAGACTCCTCTAACATAGTCAAATAGAGGATCAATGTATTTCTAAGTATTGGTGGCATCAACAATGGAGGCTTCTTCAGATACTCTTTGATTTTGTCAAAGGCTTATTTACATTCATTATTTTAAATACAAGGATTATCTTTTTTTTTTTTAGCAATATGAAGATCGATTCACATGCAGGTGTTAGTTAAGCTATAAATTGAGAAATATAGTTTAACCTTCCCAAAAAATCCTTATACTTGATTTTGAGTGGTCGGAGGTACCAACTTCTCTATAGTTGAGATTTTAGCTAGATCCATTTTAATCCCTTTTTGACTTCCAACAAATGCCAACAGTTTGTCTAAAGTTGTTCCAAAGGTACATTTAGATAGATTTGGTCTTAGCTTGTATTTTCTTAATCTTTCAAACAACTTTTTTAGTAGTTAAGGATGTTCTTCATCGGTGTTTGACTTTGCAATCATATTATCCACGCATACCTCAATTTCTTTGTGCATTATATCATTAAAAGTTGTACTATGACTCTCTGATATGTGGCACCAACATTCTTTAACCCAGAAGACATTACTTCGTAGAAAAATGTGTCTTATTGAGTAATAAATGTGGTTTTTACTTTATCTTCTTCTGTCAGCTTGATCTAATTATTTCCTGAGAAGTCATCCATGAATGAAAAAAACTAGTGTCCACTTGTATTGTCTATCGACATGTCAATGTGGGGTAATGAAAAATCATCATTTGGGCTAACTTTGTTCAAATCTTGATAATCAACACATATTCTTACTTTTCCATTTTTCTTGGGAAATGGAATGCCATTAGCCACCCATTCCAGATAGTTGCACACTTTTAAGAAACCTACATTAAATTGTTTCTTGACCTCTTCTTTGATCTTCACTTGCCCTTATAGACACATTCTTATGAGCTTTTATTTCACAGACTCATAATTTGGCCACACTAGTATTTAATGAGTCACCATTTTGATATCCGAACCTAGCACGTCCTAGTAAGACAAAGCAAATATGTGTATTCATGAAGCAAATTCACCACGTCCTTACTTTTTTGTGATTTATTAAGATACTGATCTTCATTTTTTGTGGAGCGTTCTCTATTCCCAAGTTCACAGCTTCTGCATGTGGATTAATCTGCTTCTCCTCATACTCCAACATTCTAAAAAGCTCCAATAATGGTCCTAACTCCTCATCTCCTTTATTAAGTTTTAGCAAAACATTTTCATTACAATCAACAATGTTCTCAAGGCTTAATATAGGTTTTTTGTAAGGATAAAATGAACTACTCTAAAAATTTAAAGCAAAAAATAAGGGATTAAAGAAAGCTAAGTTTGTTAATGAATTCCCTATCTTTGGCCATAGGTAAATCTAGTGTGGACACCCTATTTTGTCTAGGGCTCTATATAGCAAAAATTGGACTATTTCATTCAATTTATATTCATTTTGTACAATTTCAAATGGAAAATAAAAATTGAATACATGGAAAATAAAAAAATTGAACACATGGGAAAAAAATTAAATAAATGGGAAATTATAAAAAATAGAAAATAATAATAATAAAAAGTATAGTAGAGGCATTCCTCCATGCTTGCATCTGCACACACACACAAGAGAGTTTTAGTTAATAAAATCAGAATAAAATCAACCAATTAACTTTGCATTTGATGGATTAATTTATAATTAATTGATCAATTAGATTTTATATTTGATTGGACAAATTCAAATTAATTGATCGATTATACTTTATATTTGATTGGACAAATTTAAATTAATTGATCAATTAGACTTTATATTTGATTGGACAAATTCAAAGTAATTGATCAATTGGACTTTATATTTGATTGAACCATTAAGTTTGATTTGTTCAATCAAATTTAACTGGAAGTGATTCTCTAGGCCTATAAATAGAGATTTTCAAAATAGTGAAAGGGAAGCAAATTAGAGAGATCAAAGAAAGGAATGGGAGAAGGAATTGCTCACTATAAAAAGAGTTGAAGGACGGAAATTTGGAGAGGAACTATTTGTTGAAAAAAGGAGAGAACTGAATATTAAAAGGTGAGGGAAAAATTGAGTGATCAAAGACTGATCGAAGACTGAAGGGTTTGAGTTGTTGAAATTAGACAATAGTTGGCAGTGGAGACTTAAAGGCTGGGTGGTGGAGACTTTGAACGAAGGAAGAGCAGGTTGGCATAATTTCTAGAATAAAGGTTGGTATTAATTAGTTTAATTATGTTTCAATTTTTGGCATTGTTGAATTTTAAATTCAAGTTAGGATTTGAGTTTGAAATAAAATTTAACTTTGTCCCAAAATCTAAATAACCATACTGGAAAGCCTAGGTCCAAATTTGGATTCGCAAAAGCCCAGATCTAAATACCCTTTGATCCAACTTAGAGCCCTTAGTCAACTTGACCCAAGTCCAAGTCAAATGACTCGAAGACCTAGGACCCAAGTGATGGGGATTAATATGCACCTCGAGTATCTTTCTCGGATATTGTGACATGTGAAGGACCACCCGAAGTCTACCATTGGATGTGAACTTTATTTACAGGTACTAAGTGAACTTTTACATTGGATAGGCTTGAAGAATGAAATAAAGGACTTAAGCTTTGGAGCATGGAATTGAAAAACACTTGAAGATCCATGAAATAATGGACCAAAATAACCCCTCCCCTGCGTCGGAATTTGGCCACTACATGGGGAGACTCACAATTGAAGCTTCTCTTGGAAGTTAGCTTGGAAAGAGTATGATAACTTGCAAGATAAAGAGTCTTGGTCTTTCAAGAGGCATTTATTTCATTTTAAGTTCCTAGACTCCACTATCATAATTATTCTAGTTCCTAGACACTTATTTCCTATGACAAACTATTTTCTAGGAACCTCATTAGCTATGTTTTAAATGTTTAATTATATTTTTGTATTTTCTTTAATCTCTTAAGAAGCAATGTGCAAGTCATGTACATACTTATGTAAGGCTATAAATATGCCATCACTTGTATTGAAAAGGGGTCTTTGCATTATCAATTAAAAGAAGCCTTTGCTTGAGCTTGCATGTGAAGCTTGTTCCTCTCCTTATGATTGTGTAGTGTGAGGTTACATTCTGTCTCCTCAGAGATTGGGTGGTGAGAGACCACGAAAACGTCAACGTCATCATCAAAACTCCATGCCACACTCCTCTTTCATAGCTCATGAACACGAACTTCCTTAAGCTTTATTCTTGTCTCAAGATTCCCAAAGATCAACAAGTTTGTTCGTGGTGTGATCGAGTACTCATGTGCCTTGGTATTTGTCATTTCAAACTTGGTAAGATTGTTTCAATTCATTGTTTATGATCATCTAAAATAGCCCCTAAAACTCCCTTGTAAGCCTTGAAACTCTACTCGAATCCTTGATCGAAAACCTTGTTAATTCTTTTTGAATCTTCCTAGATTTTCAACATGAACATGTTTACTAGTATCATGCTTAGGGATATTTGATTTGTATGCTAAGACTTGTGATGTAAGACTTCTAATACAACATCTTTTAAAGTGAACTTGATTACTTGAATGAAATGATCAAATAAGGTTTTTTAAACCAAAAATATACATTTTCAAAATCTTAACAACTCGTGATCACTGGAATATGTTTGTGATGTTCATTCTTGGTTAATTCAATTCTCCCCTTAGATTGTGATATTGTGTGTGTACTAAAAAGAGGGTCAACCATAGGACATGGGCTACTTAGAACTATCCTACATCACCAAGTCAACCTCGACTTGGATCCGTTGACCCGTCAACCCAAATCCAATGATCCTAGAACCCAAAAACCCATGTTAAATCATATTATGTTCGTCCCAATTGGCCAAGCCTCAATTGAGTTCATACCAAGCCCATTTAAACTTTAAACCAAGCCCAACCTAATTACTTGGACCCAAATCAACCTATAGGCCCAATTGTTAGAACCAAGCCCAATTAAATCCAACTTAGTTCAAGCCCAATTGGGCTCAGCCCTATCTTAAGCCCAACCTAATAATTTACTCAGGCAAAGGCCCAATCAGTCCAAATCAAATGTAGCCTAACCATATTAGTTTGATCCCATCTAACCCTAAACTGTGTTTGGTTCCTAAGAAAATTTGCAAGGAAAAATTCAAATAAAATTCAAAGAATCAAAGATAAAAATTGAAATAAAAATAAAAATAGAAGAAAAAACTGACCCGTGGGTTTCATATTCATACTTGAAGAAATTTTGTCTGCCTTTTCCTACATTTAAATTTGAAAAAATGAAAAAAAACAAGATAAGAAATTGAAAAGAAAAAGTAAGATTGAAGAAAAAATGGAGGTAAGAAAATTTAAAAAACAAAAGTAAGAGAAAAGAGAGAGTAAAATCAAAGATAGAGAGAGAGGAGCAGAGAGAAAGGGAGGTTAGAGAAGGTTTGGGAGAAGAAGAGAAAAAGAAAAGAAAAGAAGAAAGAAAAGAAAAGAAAAGGAAAGGAAAGAAAAAATGTTTTTTTATATTAATTTTTATAAAAATAAATAAATAAATTGTGGGATGTGTGTCATCGTACGGATGGTGACACGTGGCACAGTCAAAATCACGTGTTTGGGGAGTGATTTGGCGCAATACAGGCCGTCCAATGTGCGTTTTCTCCATATGGTCAGATCATTGCCATGTCGGCGATTTGTGTTATACTCTAAGAGCCCATTGCATTCTACCACGTGGCGGGTGACATCATGCTGACATCACCCTGTTGCAATAAGTTAAAAAAAGTAAAAAATAATAATAAAATTATGTGCCACATGTCGCCACTATTGGTTGATACGTGGCAAACCCATTCCTAAATCGGGTAAGCTTAGTTTGACTTGGGTCAATCTGAGTTGACCCGTTGACTTAGTTCAGACTGGTTGAATGGTCTAATCCATCCTACAATGCTTGCCTTATTTTCATTTTTTTAAATTAGTTTTTTAAAAAATTGAAAAAAAATAGTAAAAAAATCAGAAAAAATAAATAAAACTTATTTGAATCATTTTGAATCAGATAACAAAAAAATGGAAAAAATAAAAATACCAAAAATAAGCAAAATGGAGAAAAAATCCTAAGAAAATTGTAGAAAAATGTTGAAAATTTTCAAGAAGTGCTTGAAACTTTTTTGGAAACCTAGGAATGTATTGCAAGACTCTTTTTGCCTAAATTTTATGAATTTATTTTATAATTATCTATGTATATTTTTATTTTGTGTGTGTTCGTCTCAATGATTAAACAAAGCGTAAATAGGTATTTTAGATCTCATCTATATTAATTTTGACTAGAGTTTCTCTAATAAGATCCCCTTTTTGGAGGTCTTATTAGACATTCCTAAATCACACCTTATTATTTATTTTATTTTTAAGATTTTAATGTTTTTCTTGGTTTATTAAGGAGTTGATTAAAGACCATTAAATTCAGTTTAGGGATAATTCATAATTAATTAGGTATTGTTCGTAGAATTGGTGTGTAGGATTATCTAATACCTTCCCCTCACATAAGTGAACCCCTGATCCTAATTTTAGTAAATGAAGACTGAGACTATGGGTTCCTTGGCCCTAGAATTAGTTTAGAGACCAATTAACAAGTAATAATTAGGTGAACTAACTACACCTAAGAAATTAATATGTTAGTGGCGACTTCATCCAACCTTCAATATTATTAATTTTTGCAATTCCGAACCCTTTTTCGAGACATTGCGACAGTTTAGCGATTCGATTGGGCTCGCTAGAGAGTCGAGCCATTAATTAATTGTACATTATCCCTAAATTTGAATTTAATGGTCCCTTTTGATTACTCCATGATTTCAATGTTGTACTTGCATTTATAAATAATCGCATGTTATGTATGTATATAAATGTTGTGAATGGATGGATAAAGGTATGCAGGATATAATGATGTGATGTGGGTTTGGGCTTTTAACCTTTTATGAGCACACATATTTTCACAAGTATTATACCTTGGTATTATCCGATCTTAGGAATAGATAGGGTGTAGTAGCATTAGCTTCTATAAGGCATAAGTCTTCAGGAGCACGTGCATCACTCCACTCAATTTATACTTTGTCCAAGCCCGTTGGGAAAGGATTGGGGACATTTTGGAGACCTATTGCTGATAGGAATAGAGCTTGAACCACACGTACTTAATTGTAGTTTCCTCTCCTAGGATAAAGCCTTAGAAGACTCGTAGTCAATGAATCCACCTGAGGTTAGGACAAGAGTTTCATCCTTGTTCACATGACTTAGTCCATTCTTTTGTTGTATATTGCTTTGAGTTCCCTTGTTCTGTACATATTGTTTACCACATTATGCATTCATTTTAGGCATACATAGTGTTTTGCCAAAATTTTGGATTAACCTTAAAATATCCTATAGATGACTCAATAGTGGTGTTCAATGAAGAAAAAATATAAGTTTAGTAGTATTCATGAGTTCGACAAAGTCATTAGGAAAGTAGGTGGAATTGAAAGAATTGATGTGATAGAAGTTATGGGCAATATGGTTAAGTTGGTGCACCAATTGAATTAAGCCTTATAGATTTCCAACCATTATGTCCTCAGGTCGTTCCCACTCTTCAGATAGGGCCTTCAGTTGCTAGGATCTCACCTCAGTTTCAGACAGGAATGGAAGCTCAAAGAAATAGTACGATTATAGTAAAAGGTAGGGCTGCAAGAAAGATTTCGATTAGCTAAGGAAAGATTTGTCAGGAGCCAAATTAATTGCACAATAGATGAAGTGTATGGGATAATTCTTAGGTGCCAACGGAGGAAAGAAATGCACCTACAAGTTGTGGAGGATAATTTAATTCTGAAACTACGCAGATTATACATGATATACACCAAGAGCTGGAATATGTGATTGTTTTTTTTTCTTGTTTATTGTTGTAATGAAATTAGTCAAAAAAAAAAAAAAAATGAAAAAGGAAAAATAAAGAAAATAAAAAAGTGAGCTTTCTATTTTAATTTATTTTTTTACTTTTCTCAAACCTGATATGTGGAGTGTTGGGGTTTTTCTAAGAATTTTGACAAAGTGATTGTTTTAGGTTACATAGAATAAGCACTCATGCAGTTCATGCATATATAAACATTGTTAGTGGGTCTTTGCTCACAATATACAATTGTCTTCACAGTCATTATATTAAGGTTATAGGGAAGGCCATTGAGATAACTTGGGCTTTTGGGATTCAACATTGAGTAGAAAAAGGCAATATCCTTGCCTCTTTACAAAACAAGATGGAAATTCAGAATCATGGGAGAGCATTTGGAAAATAAAATGTTTGGAATTTAACAAAGCCATGAGGAGGTAAGTCAGGATGTTCGTGAGATTAAAGATCAAATGAATAAGGTAATTGAGATGCTCACTACTGTGAGTAAAGGGAAGGCTATTGAACCTCTAGAACCTGCGACTGAAGCTGATTCTTTGTTTTCACTAGGTTCATACTAGTCAGTGGACATCCTTTCTTGCATCGACAAATGTGACAACAGGCTTGGGACCAAGCTTACACCCATTCGTTCCAACAACACCAGTCCTAGGGTTCAAATCAACTATGAATGAAAATAAACAAGTGCCACAAATCATAATTCTTGATACTTAAAATAAGGGAAAAAGCTAGAGAAATTGTTAGAGAACAAGCCCCTAGCATGGAGGTGAATTGTAGGTATGAAGAACTAGAGGAGTGCTTGCAAGATGGGGAGGGCACAAATGTTCTGGGATTTGTGGATGCGTTTGATCAGCGTTTGGTGCTTAATGTGGTTTTACCACCGAAATTTAAAGTTCTAGAATTTGAAAAGTTTAGTGGATCTAGATACCTAGTCATGCATCTAAAAATATCTTGCCAAAAGATGACTGCTTATTCTAATGTTGACAAACTACTTATCCATTGTTTCCAAGATAGCTTGATTGGGGTATCCATGAGATGGTAAATCCAATTACACCGTACAATGATTCGCACTTGGAAGGATTTAGCTCATGCTTTCATAGTACAATATAGACATGTAATTAAAATGGATCTAGACAATCTGATTTTCCAAAAATATAGAGAAGAGGTTGAGCAAGTCATTCAAAGAGTATACCTATTGATGGAGAGAAGTAGCAGCACAAGTGCATCCTCCAGTTGAGGAGAAGGAAGCAATCTCTTTATTTATCAACACTCTCAAAGACCCATATTTTAGTCATCTTATTGGAAGTACTCTTCAAAGTTTTGCAGATTTGGTAATCACTAGAGAAAGAATTAAAGGAGCATTTAAGATAGGAAGGATGAGCAACTCTAGTATTAGGCAAGGGGCTGCGAAGAAAGGAATGGACAAAAAGAAAGACGGGGAGGTACCGAGGAAGTAATACCAGATGGGTGGATGATAGTACAATATTCAATCCTGTAGCAAATTCTTGTTATTCATATTATTTTGAATTTAAATGAAATAAAATGCATTTCAGTCTCATTTCATTATATCATCCTTTGCTTGTCACCTTTTGCCAAATTTTGTCTAGCTTTGCTTGTATTTTGTGCAGGGCTATAGGAAAAAGTTTTACTAGTACAAAAGACTTGGAACCAATAATTGGCTTTGAGGATCAAGTCAATAGGGGAAAAAAAGAACAAAAAAAAGAAAGAAAGAAAAAAACAAAAAAAAAAAAAGGAAAAACTTTAACAAGTGAAAAATGAAAATGGGAAAAAATGGAAAAAAAAAAGGGCAAAAAAAAAACCCTCCTGATTTTTGCCTAGTAGGGAGCCCACTCCAATAGTGTGTCCTCAATAATTTTAAGAAGATGAACTAGTCCAGAAGAAGATTTTGACAATCCATAAGGATCCCTGTGGGAAATGAATTTTAAACTTAAAAGGCCTTATCAGGAATAGCTCTATTGTTAGCTGATAGAGGTGGAAACGACCTACCACACTCTATCAATTCAGATGCTGTAAAAAAGTATTATGGGCATTGTTATATGTACCTTTTGATGAAATCAATGAGTGAGTTTCTCACCTTTTTAATCTTAATTATGGTCAATGTCCCAAAGTGTAATGATATTCTAATCAAATGATGGGTGGCCATCTTTGGATAGCCCGTATACCCAAAAGAACCAAGCAATGGATTGACATACCACTTGGTAACTCACTTGAGCCTTAATTTTAAACCAATTTTTCTTAAAGTCAATTTACAAAAAATCTAACATGAGTTTGGGGCCCTTAGTGTCTAGTAGTTCATTTAAGGTAGTGGTCAATGCCAAAAGGATGGCAAGCCATCTTTCTGCTACCTAAAAGTAAAAAATAAAATAAAATAAAATCCCTTACTAAACATATTTAGCCTAAAAAATTTCTTGAATACACCGCCAGAGAATCATCTCCCACATTGGGGCAATTTCAAGAAGATTAACATCAAGTCACCTGAGGATTCCAAGAAGAAAAGAAATAACCCAAATGAAAAGGAGAACTAAGAACCCTTCAAAAAGAAAAAAACAAAATATATAGTAAAGAAACAAAAAGGGAAAAAAAATAAAATAAAATGAACATGGGTCATACTTCATTGGTGATCCTTAACAAATGCTACCCAGATAAAATTCATGATTTTGAGCCTTATTAAATCCTTTTCTTCTTTAGCCTATACCCCTGGTCTTCATTATGGCCCAAAAGGAAAGTCTTGACCTTATTAGTATATTTTAGTATCTCAAATGAATTGCCAAATTCGATAGAGTTACTACGATATAGCTTAATTCTAATAAGGTATGTTGGCAATTTGTTTAAAGGAAAAGTTTGGCCAACTTTTTGCACCACTAGGGGCATAAAATGTCATTTTGAGGAAGGATTTTTAAGCCTTAGTTTTCCTATTCTTTTAAGAACTCGTATCCTTAAACTACGTTTCATCCTATGACTTAAAGTCCACCTTAAGGTTGGAATACTGATCAAAACACATGAAAAGACATTGATCATAATTAAGGGTAGAAAGGCCAGGATGATCTTCAAGAAATAAACTCAAAAAAGGTATTATTGGAAATAAACATCAAATTTATAGTGGAAGTTAAGATAGAGGCCAGGTAAAAGTGAATAATTTTAGAACCAAGTTTCTTCCGAAGATATCATAATCGGAAGGAACAGATGAATTAGGGATAGAGAGAAGAATGTATTTGCAAATTTAGCCACTAGTAAAGATGCTAGGAAAAACCAACTAAACTCTTGGGTTAATAAAAATTTGGCCGGTATAATGAAGAAGCATTTCATCAACGAGTTTAGTGTGGAAAAGAGTTGCTTGCTGATTGATTTGATTCTCTAAATTAACATTAAGGCTACACTGTGTTAGAGGACTGGTAAAGTCACTTCCTATTAAACAAGCATGAAAACTAGGTAAATTGACATGTTTGAGCATTTCATTTATATCCCTAATTAGATTGTGTTGACCCTATGGGTCATACCCGATTTTAATAATGACAAATACTCTTTGTATTTAATGATTGATGGGTTTGTGTGCAGGATCAATTGGAAGTATCAGATGGTGCACGCACATGGACTTGAAGAAGATAAAGACCCAGAACATTTATTTGTTTATTGTAATTTATGTTTATCATTTTGGATCTGTAATAGTAAATAGGAAATGGTCTGTAATAATCAATGCATTACATGCATGATAAGATAGATAAGCTCAAAGGATTATTGAAAGACCTTAGGGACCCCCTTCAGTTGACTGACGTCAGATTTTTGGGATTATCTCACAAAGACCATAGATTGTCTTTAGGACCCTAAATATTACATAAAAATATCCCCTATAGTATTAACATTAATCATCATATGAATAGAGAAGATTTTATAAGAGGAAAAGGACCAAAATGCCCAAGAATGGTATGTTTGGTCAACCGAACTCAGTTATACTGAGATCTTCGGTCGACCGAACCCCATTGGGTCAACAAGTTGACCTCTCGATTGACAGACCAGAAACCTATAGCAATGCCCTGGTTGACCGAACTCCCACCGGGTCAACAAGTTGACCTCTCGGTCGATCGACCAAGTTTATATAGGCCACGCCCTGGTCGACCGAACCCCCACATGGGAATTTCCAATTGCCCGGTCAACTGAACCACCTAGTTCAAATTGATCCGATCGATTGAACCGCGTGGATTTGGAAAATCACCTTTGAACCCCTTAAGTACGATCGACCATCTTCCTAGTTCAAAATTCTCTCGTTCTACCAAACCCTGACACTCGGTCAACCAAACCTTAAGTACGGTCGACCGATGCTCTCAGGTTGGTGAATTTCACCGAGGTTAAAAATACTGTTAAATTTTATTAACCTCACTTAAAATTTTTCTAAATTGACCAATATGTCTTGAACGGTTATAATTTTGGGGAAGTCTATATATACCCCCTCATTTGCAAAAAATAGTATGAGATTAGAAATTATAATTAGAAAATATCCTTTGATTTTCAAAAAGCCAAAATCTCATATTCAAGTCATATACTACTCCTCTTACTCATTCATATTACAAATACTTCTTTGTAAGAGTTTTCTTGTGTTTATCTCACCAAGCTTAAACTCACTCTTGCTTGTTCTGAGTGAGATTCATTTTTCATAGAGAGTAAGTTTCAAGTTCTCCTAGGGGGCTTTGTAAATAAGTCTTCCATAGGAAAACTTCCTTTAGCTTCTGAGTTTTGCATATTCATTGCAATACTCAAGAGTTCGTATTGCATTTTGTTTGTGAAATAATATTTTGCAAACCATATTCCAAATATCTCTTGGGCTTATTTTTTAAGAAATATATTTTGAGATATTTATTTGTGTGCTGAAGATCTTTGTTGTTGTATCTTTTGATTGATATTATCATCTTAACACTAAGATCAAATACTTTTTACAAACCGATTTCAAATATCTTGTGTTGTTTATTTTGACAAAAATATTTGTTGAAGGTATTTGAAGTGTACTTGAAGATAAATACTATTTTACAAGCCGATTTCAAATATCTTGTGTGGTTTATTTTGTGAAAAATATTTGTTGAAGATATTTAAAGTGTGCTTGAGATCTTTGTTACTGCATTATGATTGATACTGTTATTTTAACACAAAGATCTTTTCACATACTCTCACGAGCTGATTGTCATATTTGCATTAATCTTTAAGAGTAGACATTAAGACTACATTGAGTTTATCTTATTTTATCATTTGGTAGTGTGTTGATTATATTGGTACATATCAGCTTGTGTAAGAAGCATTTTCGTGTACGTAAATTTATATTCGTTGTATTCTAGGCGTGGGCCTGAAAAGGGAGACTAGCCTTGTGGAATAGCCCCAGATTGGCTTAGACCCGGTTAAGAAAGTTAGGTGCACCATCCTGGTATGGTGTAGGTTGAGGTCAGCCCCGCTAATTGACCTGGTTGTAAACGGTGTCGCTCCACCCGTGAAGTGAGCTTATAGTTGAATCCTTTTGCTAGTGAGCCAAAGCGGAGACGTAGGCACAGTTGGTCGAACCCCGATAACATATCGTGTGTGCTCTGTTTATATTTCCACAATTTATATTATAACATGTGTATGTTTTATTTATGATTGCATAGACTGACCCTAGGTTGTGTATTACTACTGCTAGACTAGTTGACCTAGGGATAAATTTTTAAATTTCCAATTCACCTCCCTTTTGGGATTACACTAAAGCTAATAATTGGTATTAGAGCCTTGTAACTTAGTCTTGAATGTCACTTAGTAAAAGATCATGATGGCTCGTGCTAGTGCATCCCCTTCATGTGAGGGAAGGTTGGTCACACACCCACTGGTATTTTGTGGTGAAAATTATACTGTATGGAAATTTAGAATGACTATATATGTGAAAATTTTAAATTAGAGATTTTGGAAAGTTGTTGATCAGGGCAATAGTGTGCTTGTTAAATCCATTGATTATGCTGATGTTCCTAAATCTAAATGTGAATTGAATGATACTGATAGGAACTTAGTGCAAGTAAATTTTGATGCTAAGAATACCTTACTACATGCTTTAGATTTTGAAATTCTCTGTGAGGTTATGACATGCAACAGTGCCAAAGAGATCTGAGATGAACTTAAGAGGAGATATGGAGCATCCATGCAAAATAAAGTGATTACTCCTTGTGACTCAAGCTTTACGGATCTTGAAGGAGGTAACCCATACTTTGTTGCTTTGACTAATGATGAGGTAATCTCAATTCCTTCCATTTTATTAGATAGATCTGAAAATGATTCATGTGATGATTTAAATGATGTATCTGATTTTGAATCATGTGATAGTACTGATAATGAAAGCATGCCTACTTATGAAGAACTACAAATTGAATATATTAGAATTCATAAGTCACTTGTTAAAGCTAATAAAAGATATACTGTTTTGAAAAACAAGTATGCGGCATCTTTGAAAGAATGTGAATCAAAAGTTCTTGTTGAAAGGGAAAGTGATTTAAAAATCAAACAGTTAGTAAATAAGAATGAAAAATTAGAAAAAGATTTGAATGTTGTAATATCTCAAATTTCAACTGATAACAAAAAGGATCTTCTCATTAAAAAACTTGAGCATAAAGCAAACACAATGTCCAATGAATTCATAAAATTACAAAGTGTTTGCAAATACTTGAAAGATTAAAAAATGCAAGATCTAGAAAAGAAAATAAAAGACCAAACGAAGATCATCTATACGTTCACTAGAGGCAAGGACAACTTTAATAAGCTGTTAGGCTCACAAAAGATGACCTTAGATAGGGAAGGTATAGGATATAATGGAGTTAGAAATAAAAAGAAGAAAAATCTGTATATGGGGTACTTTGTGAGAGAATCTAATCATTATGCTAGTACCTCTTCCGGTCCTTATACCTATACCTATTGTACTTTATGTAAAAAGAAGGGGCACATAAAATTTGATTGCCCGTTTAAAAGGAAAGGTGTTAAATGCAAATAGGTTTGGAGAGTCAAGGCACCATCTAGTCCTAACCCATCAAGAATCAAAGATAGAAAAATGGTATGGGTTGTTAAGAAAACAAACCCCCTGAAATTCAAGAAGAATTTACTCAAACAAGAACACATAATTCTTCCTTAGCATTTAGGATTAGCTATAGGGGGTAGTGTCGTCTAAAGGCTTAGGAAGTGGTTCGAGATGAAACCGTAAAAACATAGTATTTATCTACTATTCAAAATTTTACATACTAAGGATCTTGAAAAATTAAGCAAATACAGAAATTCAAGCAAAATAACCAATCTAAACTTAATGCATATATTCATTGGTTGAAATATGAAATTATTAGCTGCATGAATAAAAATCCACCTCCAAATGGACATGACATGTTTGCCTTGTATTTAAATTTCAAAATTCTTAATTCACGCTTAGATATGAATATCTAAAGCTAAGCATACCTTTTGTCCATTGCACTAGCTTATGGTTTAGGGAATCCATTTGACACTATATATCATTTAATCCTAAACCCATCCTTGAACTGAAAAGCCTTGAACAAGTAGCAATCATTACTCTAGGGTATAAGCACTAATGATCATAAATTCCTATTCTATTAAGTGCTTACTTAAAGACATCCTTCCATAATCAAAATTAGAGACAACCACTAAGGGATTCTAGTTTCACTGATTAACCAAAATATTCCCTTTTGTACGTAAAATATAAAAATCTTCTAATTTTAATTCACCATATTCTCCACAAGAAATCCTTACAAACCACGATTATACTCGGTAAGTTTTCACCCATTCGTTGGTTCGTATCCTTTGTAATAACCCGGATAATTATTGGAATTAAATAATAAAGAAAAGAGAAGGAAAAAGAATTTTAAAAGGGGACACAGTCGATGAACGCATGTATGCCTCGGCTCGTCGACGTGGAGGCGTGTCTCGTCAACGAGAATTTACCAAGAGGCTATTTTTTAGGGCCTACAATTTGTTGAAGAGGGCACCGTCTTCGTCGACGAACCGCCTTCATGGACTTGTCGACGAGGCGACGTGGCTCGTTGACGAGGCCACGTGGCTAGCCACCTATAAATATGCAAAAATGGGTTTTTCAGCAAAAAACTTTTCTCTCCCTCATTTTCTCTCTCTAGAAAAAACACCCTCTTACTTCTTTCTAGATTTTTGGCTCCGATTCTCCCCGATTCGACGATCAAAAGCTACCATGCTCTACAACTTAACTGGAGCAGAAATTGGATTTGAGTAGTTTGGAACCATCCTAAAATTAGGGTAAGTAGATTTTTAGGTATTTTCAGTATCACTAGTATTATTTAAGGTCAGATTTTGTATACTATGAGAACATACTAGTGTTTTGGAGAATAAATTTGGGGTGTCATATTTTTAGGAATATGGTGTTTTGGGCCCCTATAGTCATGGGTTGAGGACCCCAACAAGTATCTGTTCGAGAATCCAGGTAAATTATGGTTTAAGAAATTTATGAATAGGCAATTTCAGGAATTATGGGTGTATTGATTTACCAAAGAATTTGTATATATAAATATAGGTCTTGAGGTTAGTACACTGAGGGTGCAAGAGTGGAGTGAAGTGGAGGCCAGCCTCCCAAATAGATAGGTAAGGGAAAAATGCTATGCTAGGGATTTTAGAAAGTATATTAGAAGATTATGTGTGTGTGTATATATCATCTTCTTATTCATTTTTTCCAAAATATTATTATTATTATTATAGTAGGAGTCATAGATTTCAGAGCATGAGAATCTAATTGCTTAATTGTGTGGCATGAGTTCATAACAATTTAGTAAAGTATTAATACAATTTTACAAATATCATGTTTTACAGTATACTAACAGAAGATATCAATATGCAGTTTCCAAAAAATATGATTTATAGTATTTTTCATTATACCATGACTATAGAACCATAACACTTAGTTACTCAATTATTCAGTTATTTAGCCATATATTCAGATTATGGAGATCAGTTTTGAAATGTTATGGTTATTTCAATATCATGGTAAATATAGTAAGATAATTATATATATCAGTACTAAATAGTATCAGACCCTGTGGAAATATTAAGTCAGATTCAGACAGTAGAGCACGGTATCTTTGCTATTTCATATTAAAATGCAACCACATATCTCAGATAGTGTGTGGATTTCGTTTACCGTGCCAGGAGAGATTTGCAATCTCCTAAGAAAGTTAGGTTAAGGTGGCTGGTTTGACGAGGTAGAGTAGTATCGTACCGGGAGAGACTGTAGTAGGCCAGATTGTTGATTAGTAGAGATTTAGATTGACTTACCTGGAAGGCCAACCAGAGTTTAGTCCCGCTTACAGGTCACACAACCCTGTCATGAGGGTTTAAATCATGACAATCAGTTCCCAGGGTATTATCATAGTTGTTTATATATATATATATATATATATATATATATAGATTTATAGTGCAGCATCAATTTTATTATAATATTAGAATTATGTGTAACTAGAAAACTCAGATATACAGTTGTATTTTAAACTATAATAAATGTAATGTATACGGTATACTAGACTATCAATTTTACATTTTCAGTATTATATCAGTATATTAAATGTATAACTCAGTTGCCACACACTAATGATAGCATATCTTCTCTTACGGAGCGTCGTCTCATCCCAGTGACTTAACATTTTTCAAGTGATCTAACTAGGCGAGCAGATTAGGCTCGCAAGTAGAGAGGTTCTTGCGCTGCCCTTTTTGAAGGGTGAATGTTTCCTGGGTGTTGGTTGTTTGGGTAGATCCAAGTGTTTTTGATGATGTCACTGGGTACTTTGTGATGTATATTTTAGGACTTTTTAGATTTTTGGTATTGTAAATATTGTTTATAGTTTTATGTTTACCGCTGCTTAGGAATGTAATGTGAAAAGAGTTTCCTTAGTGCTCCCTTGGGGCCTGAGATGTGTTCAGCAGGTTATACCGAGAGATTTGTTATATATTTTATATATATTAAAAAAATGGCTTAAAAAAGCATGTCGTTACAGTTTGGTATCAGAGCTTAGGTTACTAGGTTCTGTAGACCCTAGAGTGCAGCGGAAACAATACTAGAATATAGGAAAAGGATTTGAGGTTTTGTTTTGTGATCTGTGTACATGATTTTCTTTGTGGTTTTTGTATCTTTCCTGGGGCGACAATTTCAGGAAAGCCATAGTAAACTATTGACGAGTCGTGTGTCTAGGTTACAGGATTGAATTTTAAGTTAAGAGCATGGGAGATAGCTAATAGTAAATTTGAGGTTTTAGTTGAATGAAATAAATTAAATCTATATGGGAGATGGGATCCTTAAATAATATTCTTTGTATTTTCAGGACGGACCCAGGGAGCAGTGGTACGAATGCTGGAGGTGATAGAGCAGGACCCTCTAGTGTGGGAGGTGGAAATATAAATGCAGTGTTGCACAGCGTCACCCAGCAGGTGATGGCTGAGATGGCTAGGAGCACAGGGGAGTGTGGTTGCACGATCGAGCAATTTACATGGATGAAGCCTCTATCTTTTGTTGGAGGAGTTGACCCGATTGTAGCTAGAAATTGGGTTCAGGACATTGAAGAGATATTTGCGGTGCTTTCATGTACAGATGAATAGAAGCTGTCATTTGCGACATTTAAACTAACAGGAGAGGCAAAACGCTGGTGGAGATCAACGCGATTGATTGAGGAACAGATGCCTGATCCCATTCTAGTGACGTGGAGTCGATTTAAGGAGTTGTTCTTCGAGTAATATTTTCCTACTATTGTTTGAAGCAGCAGAATTCCTGCATTTAGCTCAGGGGCAAATGGCAATATCACAATATGTAGCACGGTTTATTAAGTTGTCTCGATTTTCCCCACACTTGGCACCAGACGAGGAGAAGAAAGCAAGGAAATTTGAGGAAGGCCTAAGGTAGAATTTGTTTAAGCAAGTCATCGGTTTTCGGGCTCAGACATTTGCAAAGGTGGTGGACAGAGCTGCCGTTATCAAAAGTGGCATGCAGAGGGGTGCCGCAGCTCAAAGCTAGAGGAAGAGGCCCACGCCACAGGATTTTCAGGCGGGTTCTAGCCAAGGGCCATGGAGGGGAGACCGATATGGAGGTAGTTAGGGACGGATGATGGGGTGTAGTGGTCCTGAGGGTGGACAGACTATTCCTATTTGTCCTAGATGTGGCCGGAGGCATCTGGGTGAACGTAGGATGGGAGAGGATGTCTGCTATTGTTGTGGGAGACCCGGGCACAGGTCTTGGTCATGTCAGGAATTGCCAGCCCAGGCACTAGCTTCAAGACCATTTCGGGGTGGTTATCAAGCGCCTCGTGGAGGCCAACAGAGGAACACTGCATCAGCGAAGGTCTATGCGTTGACGCTGAGTAACGCTGAGGTAGCTGGAGACGTAGTTACAGGAACCTTTACTGCTTTTTCATATAAAACTGTTGTTTTATTTGATACAGGTGCCACCCATTCTTTTATTTCATTGGGGTATGCTAAATTGAAAGGGTATAAGACACGGTTGTTAGATGTCAAGTTGGTGGTGGCTACGCCAACTAGATCAGTGGTGAGGTGTAGGAAGGTACTTAGGGATTTTCCAGTGACCATTCAGGGAAAAGTATTGCCAGTTGATCTTGTGATATTAAGCATGCAGGGGTTTGATGTAATTTTGGGTATGGATTGGTTGGCAGTTAATCATGCTAGTATTGATTGTCATTTGAAAGAAGTGATTTTCAAACCTCTTGGTGAGCAAGAATACAGATTTCTTGGTTCACGTGTGCATGCTTCGCCATAGCTTGTGTCTGCTATTTAGGTGAGGAAACTGATTCAAGATGGTTGCCAGGGATTTCTTGCCTACATAAAAGAATTGCCAAAAGAACTAAAACAAGCCGATATTCTTGTGGTTAGAGAATTTGTAAACATTTTTCTAGAAGAATTACCTGGTTTACCACGAGACAGTGAATTTGAATTCACCGTGGATCTTCTACCGGGGTCAAGACCGGTATCTAAAGCACCTTACCGAATGGCCCCAGCTGAGTTAAAGGAACTGAAATATCAGTTGCAAGAATTATTGGATAAAAGATTTATTAGGCCTAGTGTGTCGCCTTAGGGAGCACCTGTTCTATTCATGAAGAAGAAAGATGAGACCATGAGGATGTGCATAGATTATATGGAAATAAATAAATTGACAGTCAAGAATAAATATCCTCTCCCCAGGATCGACGATTTTTTTTATCAGCTCCAGGGGACCCAGGTCTATTCTAAAATTGACCTTCGGTCGGGTTACCATCAGGTGAAAGTTAGGGTAGAAGGAATTTTGAAGACGACATTCCAAACTAGATATGGGCATTATGAGTTTCTAGTGATGACATTTGGGTTGACTAATGCACCATAAGTATTTATGAATTTAATCAATTGGATGTTTCATTAGTACTTGGATCAGTTTGTTGTAGTATTCATTGATGATATAATGGTCTACTCGAGGAGTTTTGAGGAGCACGAGCATCATTTGAGGATAATGTTGCAGACATTGAGAGAAAGAAAGTTCTATGCAAAAATCAAGAAATGTGAATTCTGGTTAAGGCAGGTTACGTTTCTTGGTTATGTGATCTCCGGGGATGGCATATCAGTTGACCCGAGTAAATAAAAATAGTGGTGAGTTGGGTGAGACCAAGGAATGCCCAAGATGTTAGAAGTTTTCTGGGTTTGGCAAGCTACTACCGACGCATTGTTGACAGTTTCTTCAAATTATTAAGTTCACTGACGCGACTCACGAGGAAAGATTTGAGGTTTGAATGGACCGATGACTGTGAATAGAGCTTTCAGGAATTGAAACAGAGGTTGGTCACTGCCCCAGTGTTAGCTATTCCATCAGGAGAGGACAGATTCGTGATATACAGTGATGCGCCCCTAAAGGGTCTTGGGTGCATATTGATGTAACACGATAGGGTTATCGCATATGCTTCTAGGTAGCTTAAGGAATATGAGAAAAACTATGTTGTGCATGATTTGGAGTTAGCTGCAGTGGTGTACACTCCCAAGATTTGGAGGCATTATCTATATGGAGGAAAATGTGAAATTTTTATGGACCACAAAAGTTTAAAATATTTCTTCACTCAGAAATAGCTAAATATGAGGCAAAGAAGATGACTGGAACTTATTAAAGATTATGACTACACTATTGACTACCATCCAAGGAAAGCAAACATGGTGGCTGATGTATTGAGCCGAAAGTCAGTGGGAACAGTATTATTAGCAGTGTAGATCTAGCACCCTATTCTGATGGATTTGGAGAGATTTGGCAGGGAGCTGATAGAGGATGATCACCAGTCATTCATTGCTAACTTGGTGATTCAACCTACGTTGCAAGAAAGGATTAAAGCTGGCCAGAATTTTGACCAAGAATTAGCGGAGTTAATAAAGAAAGTGTAAGACGGATAGGAGGAGGATTTCAGCATATCTGATGACAGAGCCCTGTAGTTCCATACCAGACTATGTGTTCCTGTAGATGCTGAGATCAAGAGAACTATAGTAGAGGAGTCTCACAGATCCTTATACACTATACATCCTGGTAGTACTAAAAGGTATCGAGATCTACAAGAATCCTTTTTGGTGGAGCGGCATGAAGATGGATATCGCTGAATTTATAAAGCAGTGCTTGATGTACCAGCAAATAAAGGCTGAGCACCAGAGACCTACGGGGCAGTTGCAGCCATTCTTCATTCCAGAGTGGAAATGGGATCACATCTCCATGGATTTTGTTACTGGGCTACCACCAGTGCGACAGAGGTTGAATGCTATTTGGGTGATTGTTGATCGTATGATGAAGACTGCTCACTTCATCCCTATTAAAGTAAGCTATTCCATGGACAGACTGGCAGAAATATATGTTTAGGAAATAGTTTGTGTTGATGGTGTACCGGTATCCATAGTCTCAGACCGAAATCCTTGGTTTATCTCACGATTTTGGAAAAGCTTTCAGGACGCTATGGGCACACAGTTAGCATTTAGCACTGCTTTGCACCCTCAGATGAATGGTCAGACTAAGAGGATGATCTAGATATTAGAGGATATGTTTCGAGCATGCGTGCTAGATTTTGGGGGTAGCTGGACCTAGTTTATGTTGTTGGTCGAGTCTGCTTACAATAATAGCTATCAGACCAGCATCGGCATGACACCTTATGAGGCACTGTATGGTAGGAGGTGTCGTTCTCCTCTTTTCTGGGATGAAGTAGGCAAGAGGCGAGTTTTGAGATGGTATAGCATGCGTATGACAAAGTCCGACTAATTAAAGAAAGAATCAGTACTGCTCAGAGTCGGCAAAAGAGCTATACAGACACTCATTGCTGAGAGTTAGAATTTGATGTGGGGATCAGGTATTATTGAAGTTAGCTCCTCTGAGAGGGGTTATGAGGTTTGGGAAGAAGGACAAGCAGAGCCCTAGGTATATTGGCCCTTTTGAGATACTAGAGAGAGTGGGGTCAATTGCCTATAGGCTAACTTTGCCACCAGCTTTGTCTAGAATACACAATGTATTCCATGTTGCCATGCTAAGAAAATACATCCCAAACCCGTCCCACATAATCAGTTATGTAGAAATAGAGCTTAGAGATTCACTAGCCTATGAGGAAACACCAGTACAGATCTTAGACCAAAAGACACAAGAATTGCGCACTAAGGAAATTCAGTTGGTGAAAGTTTTGTGGAGAAACCATGATATAGAAGAAGTTTCGTGGGAACTTAAGGAAGAAATTAGACAGAAGTACCCGCATTTATTTAATGAATTATAGTAGTAGACATCTACACTAAACAAAATTTGTCTTTACCTAAACAACACTGTCTACTACTATATATATATATATATATATATATATATATATGTGTGTGGTTGTATTTTAGATTATAGGATAGGTAATGTTTTGGTTTTGGGAGAATTTTTTTTTTTAGTATATTTGTAATATCCCAGAACCTTGAATGTAATCACGGTATTCCTCCGCCACAAGTGAGGGTAATTAATAAAATAAGTAGCCAATTTTCTTCAGAGAGTGGTGTATGGTACAAATAGTAAATTTTGAGGATGAAATTTTATAAGGAGGGGAGAATGTAATAACCCGAATAATTATTGGAATTAAATATTAAAGAAAAAAGAAGGGAAAAGAATTTTAAAAGGGGACACAGTAGGACCTCCACATTCGTTGAAGAATCGCCTGCTTGGGCTCGTCAACGTGGACGCGTGTCTCATCGACGAGAATTTACCGAGAGGTTGTTTTTCAGGGCTTGAAAATTTGTCGATGAGGGCACCTTCTTCGTCAATGAATCGCCTTCATGGACTCATCAATGAGGCAAAGTGGCTCGTCGACGAGGCCACGTGGCTAGCTACTTATAAATATGCAAAAACGGGTTTTTCAGCGAAAAACTTTTCTCTCCCTCATTTTCTCTCTCTAGAAAATGCACGCTCTCACTTCTCTCTAGATTTCTGGCTCCGATTCTCCCTAGTTCGATGATTAGAAGCTACCACAATTATCCTGGGGAGAATCTCTACAACTTAGGTGGAGCAAAAATCCGATTTGAGTAGTTTGGAACCATCCTAAAATTAGGGTAAATAGATTTTTAGGTATTTTCAGTATTACCAGTATTATTTGAGGCCAGATTTTGTATACTATGAGAACATATTGGTGTTTTGAGGAATAAATTTGGGGTGTCATATTTTTAGGAATAGGGTGTTTTGGGCCTCTATAGTCATGAGTTGAGGACCCCAGCAAGTATCTGTTCGGGAACCTAGGTAAATTATGGTTTAAGAAATTTATGAATAGGCAATTTCAGGAATTATGGGTGTATTGATTTACCATAGAATTTGTATATGTAAATATAGGTTTTGAGGTTAGTACACCGAGGGTGCGAGAGTGGAGTGAAGTGGAGGCCAGCCTCCCAGTTAGATAGGTAAGAGAAATATGCTATGTCAGGGATTTTAGAAAGTATATCAGAAGATTATGTGTGTGTGTGTGTCTATATATATATATATATATATATATATATATATATATTAGTTTTTTATTCAAATTTTCCAGAATATTATTATTATTATTACAGTAGGAGTTACAAGATTTTAGAGCATGAGAATTTAATTGCTTAATTGTGTGGCATGAGTTCATAACAGTTTAGTAAAGTATTGATACAATTTTATAAATATCATGTTTTACAGTTTACTAGCAGAAGATATCAATATGCAATTTCCAAAAAATATGATTTATAGTATTTTTCATAATGTCATGACTACAGAACCATAACATTCAGTTACTTAGTTATTCAGTTATTCAGCTAGATATTCAGATTATGCAAATCAGTTTTGAAATGTTATGGTTATTTCAATATCATGGTAAAAATAGTAAGATAATTATATATATCAGTACTAAATAGTATCAGACCCTGTGGAAATATTCAGTCAGATTCAGACAATAGAGCACGATACCATTGCTATTTTAGATCATAGTGCAACACATATCTCAGATAGTGTGTGGATTTCGTCTACCGTGCCAAGAGAGATTGCAGTTGTTGACCTTATGGGTCATTCCCAGTTTTGATAATGACAAATACACTTGGTATTTAATGTTTTCCAAGTTTGTGTGCAGGTTCATATTAGCAAATTGATTGATAGCACACGAAGTAAAGCTTGAAGACCCTGAAGATTATTTATTGTTGTAATTTATACTATTTGGGTCTATAATAATTTATATCGGTCTGTAATAATCTCTCCATGTCATGCATGTAGGAATTTGTAAGCTCAAAAATGCCATAGATTGACCATAGAGACCAAATGACCTTAGGGCACCCTTCGGTCGACCGACGCTAGGTTTTTGGGCGTACTTGGAAAGACTCTAGGTCCCTACACTTAGTGCACATTGTCCCCACAATCACATATTTTACCTGAGGAATTAATTGAAATAAAATTAGGCAAAATTGCAAAAATATGTGAGAGGTCGGGCGACTGAACCCCAGGAGTTCAAAAGTCCTCGGGCGCTCGAATTGCTGGAAAGTCAGCAGTCTGACTTGGGTTCGGCTACCAAACCAAGAATGAACGTATCGCCCTCGGGCGACCGAACCTCTATCAAGGTGCTTTTCACCAAATTGGGCCATCGACCCTTTTAGTTCAAATCAAGCCTCGGGTGACTGAATTTGTCAATTCAGCTAACGAAACTTAGCAACCGGCACCCGAATTGTGCGGAAAATGTTTCTGACTTTTGTTTAGCCAATCGACCCTAAAATTGGGCGACCGAACTATTTAAAAATGCCTTTTTGACTGAGTCTGTTAGGGCGACCGAACCTCGGTTCAACCACCTGAATCACGCGAGTTAAATTATTTTTTACCAGGTTAAATTTAATTAAGTTGGGGTAATTTTCCTAAATTATTTTAAAACAATTTTAAGAATGCCCTACATGTCCCCAACGGTTAAATTTTTGCCACTCTCTATATATAGAGACTCATTTGCAAAATTAAGTAGAGATTAGCCAAAATCATTAGCGAAAATCCTCTCTATCTCTAAATCACATTTTGCCCATTATACTCTCAAATATTCACTCCCTTGATACATCTTGATAGTGTGAGAGTATATTGATTGTCCTTGTGTTCATTAGATAGTGCTAGATACTCTCATTTGATTGTTTGAGTGTGATATTATTTTTAGGGAGTTAGCAAAGCTTATCCCACTGATTTGAATATAATAAATCTTGTGTTGGGATAAACTAGCAAGCTTAGGATATTTGTATTGTTATTGCAAGTGTCCTATAGCTTTGATTTTGTTGTGCAAAATATTTTCTACAAGCTATAATACTTTTTCAAACTATTATTGTGCTCATTTCATTGAAGGAAATCTTTTAAAGATAGTTTGATTATCTGATTAGCATCTTTGAAACCCTAGTTCGTTATTGAGATTTGATACAAATTGTTTCAAAGATATAGTTTGTCTTAAAACACTCTTGAGGATACTTGTTATCATATCTTGTTGAGTGTTGCTTGCACAAAGATGCACATCACTGAGCTTACATTACCTACATTGTTGATGTGTGATTGATTAAGTATACTGTGCGTATTTGGGGTACATATATGCTTTATGTGAAAGCACTATAATTGTACTATTTGAGTGAAAATACTGTTGTATTTCCAGGTGTGGCCTGAGGGGGTGGTAATCCAACCCGATAAGGATTGTGTAGGTTGAGGTCAGCCTTGTGTTAATTGACCTGGTTGTAAAGGTTGAGGTTAGCCTTGTGCTAATTGACTTGGTTTGTTTAGGTGTCGCTCCACCTGTTTAAGTGAGCAATTATAGTGGTAATCCTTGTGCTTGTTAGCCAAGGCGGGGATGTAGGCATAGTTGGCCGAACCCCGATAACATATCGTGTGTCTGTTTATATTTCTGCACTTTACATTTACCGCACGTGTATGTCATTGTGTGAATGATGTGCATGATTTAAATTCCACATATTATACTTATCTGCGCATTTGGGTAGATAGACCTAGGTTGTGAATGTACTATTGCTAAATTGGTTTAACCTAGGAGAAAAAGTTTTAATTTCCAATTCATCCCCCTCTTGGGAATACACCAAAGCTAACAGAAGTCTCCCCAGAAAGCTGGGTTGAGGTGACTGATTTGACGAGGTAGAGTAGTATCGTGCCCAGAGAGACTGCAGTGGGCTAGATTGTTGATTGGTAGAGATTTAGATTGATTTACCTGGTAGGCTAACTAGAGTTTAGTCCCACTTACGGGTAGCACAACCTTATCATGAGGGGTTAAATCATGACATTCAGTTCCTAGGGTATTATCACAGTTGTTTCTATATATATATATATATATATATACAGATTTACAATGTAACAGTAGTTTTATTATAATATTAGAATTATGTGTAACTAGAAAACTCAGATATATAGTTGTATTTTAAACTATAATAAATGTAATCAGTACGGTATACTAGACAATCAGTTTTATAGTTTCAGTATTATATCAGTATATTAAATGTGTAACTCAGTTGCCACACACTAGTGATAACATATCTTCTCTTACTGAGCATCATCTCATCCTAGTGACTTAACATTTTTCAGGTGACCCGGTTAGGCGAGCAGATTAGGCTCGCAGGTAGAGAGGTTCTTGCGCTGCCCTTTTTAAAGGGTGAGTGTTTCCTGGGTGTTGGTTTTTTGGGTAGATCCCAGGGTTTTTGATGATGTCACTAGGTACTTTGTGATGTATATTTTGGGAATTTTTAGATTTCTGGTATTGTAAATATTGTTTACAGTTTTATGTTTACCACTGCTTAAGAATGTAATGTGAACGGAGTTTCCTCAGTGCTCCCTTGGGGCCTGAGATGTGTTCAGCAGGTTATATCGAGAGATTTGTTATATATTTTATATATATTAAAAAAATGGCTTGAAAAAACAAGTCGTTACATCCTTGCTCTTCTGTATGATCATACCTAAAGGATACTTTCCAATCACCAAAAAGCAGTGTTCCAAAATTCATACTTTTCTAGTTGCCCTTTATCTAATTTGTTTGGACATATTCACTATCATAAAACTATCTTAATACTATCCGTATGTGCTCACTTCAAAAATACTCTTCAGAACTTAATAAGTAATTAAAGCTTTAAGAGTATTTATTCTAACTTGTATCACGAGCTTTCAATCCTTCAAAGTCAAATCCTTAGGGCTTCATATCTTTAGTAAAGTTGAATGGCTAAATTAATTGCATTAGGTTTCAAATTTAGAGAAAATTCATAGTCCAAATGAAACCTGCGCACGAGCAGTTTAAATTGAAAGCCATTCTGAACTCGTGCCTCTCACATGCATTAAAATTCATATCAATAGAGGCTATATTGGCTTAGTTTACTTAAAGAAATATATATTGTGATTTTTTGGTCCTCTAAGCCTATTCATCCAAAGCCAAGCATATATCATTAAAAATATAGATTTTTGGCTAAATGATTTAAAAAATAAGAAAAAGGCATTAAATGAGTCGAGTGCATAATTGAAGGGGAGCATTTATCTTTCATATCTATATACATTAAAATGCTCTCATTTTTTATTTATGCTTATATGTTTGTATGCTCTTGTGAGTACAACTCTGCACTAATCTCATAACTATCCATTATTAGTTATTGTTCATGTCATCTATTGGATAGTTCATTTATTTTATGAGTTGTTGATTGAACTACTGGAAAGCATGCTTATGTTGAAAGCCTCCTACATGGCAAATGCAGTGATATAATTTGCATGCTAGTTGTGGATATTAGGTTGTGGCTTACTTTATATGATTTATGTGTTGAAAACAACCCACTATTAGGTACACGTTTTATGGAAAAACGCCCAATTTACAGATGGCATGCTGCCGAAATTTTGGTAGATTTTTCCCAAAATAAAACTTTAAACAAAGATGATTATGATAAAACAAATGCTAAAATATTTTTGAAAGGATGAGTGAAAACAAATTGAAAGTTAATTTTCATCCTAACATAATCATCAGGTAGTTAAAGGAGCTTAGCTCCATTCCTATAGAAAGATCATAAACGACTCACATGCATCACTTTCATTTATTGAATATCAAGGCTCTTCTGAAATCCCTATACATTATATCCAGCTTTTAAAGCTTTATAATTTGATATGGAATGTTCATGGGTCATTAATTCTAAAGTATGCCTTAATATACATTTTCTGATGCATCAATGGTCTATAGGGACAACTATACTGATCAGGTGATAAATATAGTTGATATATATTTAGTATAGTTGGCTTAAAGTGTGCAAAAATACTGCATGACATGTTTAATGAAATTAAATTTTGGTTAGTATAAGCAATTGTGTTCCTCTAAGCTCGCAATTCAAATTGATAGGGGGAGCATCTAAACATAAATTCCAATATTGTTTTGCTCACCAATATTTTCAACTTATATCTATTGTGAATTCACTATGACATGTGCTTAAATGGAATGATCTTTGTGAAAATCTTAAGTTGATATATATTTCCTTGCCACATGTTTTTTGTGTTTGCCATATGATCTTGAATGTAATTGTTAAAACTGTAGGATCATTATGGTTGTGATTTTCTGGTTATATTTTTGTATGTGCTTAATTGACAAACCAGAAAATTGGTGCTTGCTTGATCTTTAAAGCTTCTTTTTCAGCAAGCAACCCCCAGTATTTTTTGCAAATATCAAAGGGGAATATATATTTATGTTTATATTTATATACATACGTATTTATTTTAATACTTTATGGCAAGAACTAATTTCAAAACTAAATTTTTTCTCTCTTGCCTTATTATTATTATTATTATTATTATTATTATTATTATTATTATTGTTATTATATATGGTTTTAAAGTCACATAACTGGTTTAGTAACTACACATAAAAATGCATGTGAACTAGTTAGACTGTATTTATGCTCAAACCTATTCATTATATACGACATGTTTTTAAATTCAAATTTTCTGCGGGTCTCATGAAATGCTTAAGTCACAATGGTATGAGGATATTTCTGGTTTAACTACGTTTTTCATGTCATTTAAATATTTTAATAACTAGTTATATAGTTTGTGTGCTTAATTGCTAAACCTGTCATTGCTTTATATTTTATGAATTTGTTTGTGCTATAAAATGCATGACTATCATATCTTTTGCATGATTGATAGTTATATTTATGTTTTGAAAATACTGAACTGTTTGAGTAAGTAGTTGTGGATATTTTGTAAATATATTACTCAATCAGGTCACTTGTATACAAAGATTTTTGGAAAATGTTCTATTTTCAAACGACAAGCTGCCGAATTTTCTAAAAACCTTTTCCCAAACATATTTTGTATTCAGATGATTATTTGCCTATATACTTAAATGTTTATTTTGGCCCTTTTTGCTTTTGCCAAAAGGGGGAGAATTAGGCAAGCATTTGTCTTATTCAAAAAGGGGGAGATTGTTGACCTTATGGGTCATACCCAGTTTTGATAATGACAAATACTCATTGTATTTAATGGTTGGTGAGTTTGTGTGCAGGATCAATTAGAAGTATCATATGGTGCACGCATATGGACTTGAAGAAGATAAAGACCCAGAACATTTATTTGTTTATTGTAATTTATATTTATCGTTTTGTGTCTATAATAGTAAATAGGAAATGGTTTGTAATAATCAATGCATTACATGCATGATAGGATAGATAAACTCAAAGGATTACTGAATGACCTTAGGGACCCCCTTCGGTCGACTGATGCTAGATTTTTGGGGTTATCTCACAAAGACTATAGATTGTCTTTAGGACCCTAAATATTACATAAAAATATCCCATATAGTCTTAACATTAATAATCATATGAATAGAGAATATTTTATAAGAGGAAAAGGACCGAAATGCCCAAGGATGGCATGTTCGATTGATCGAACTCTGTTATATTGAGATCTTCGGTCGACCGACCCCCACTGGATCAACAAGTTAACCTCTCGGTCGACCGGCCAAAAACATCTAACAATGCCCTGGTCGACCGAACTCCCACTGAGTCAACAAGTTGACCTCTTGGTCGATCGACCAAGTTTATATACGCAACGCCCTGGTCGACGGAACCACCATGTTAGAATTTCCAACCGCCCAGTCAATCGAACCACCTTATTCAAATTGACCGTGTCGACCGAACCGCGCAGATTTGGAAAATCGCCTTTGAACCCCTTAAGTACAGTCGACCATCTTCCTAGTTTAAATTTCTCCCGGCTTACTGAACCCTAACACTCGGTTAACCGAACCTTAAGTGCGGTTGATCGGCTCTCTCGGGTTGGCGAATTTCACCGAGGTTAAAACACTGTTAAATTTTATTAACCTCACTTACATTTTTCTAAAATGACCAATATGTCTTGAACGGTTATAATTTTAAAGAAGTCTATATATACCCCCTCATTTGCAAAAATTAGTATGAGATTAGCAATTATAATTAGAAAATATACTCTGATTTTCAAAAAGCCAAAATCTCATATTCAAGTCATATACTACTCCTCTTACTTATTCATATTGCAAATACTTCTTTGTAAGATTTTTCTTGTGTTTATCTCACCAAACTTAAACTATCTCTTACTTGTTCTGATTGAGATTCATTTTTTATAGAGAGTAAGCTTCAAGTTCTCCTAGGGGGTTTCATAAATAAGTCTTCCATAGGAAAACTTCTTTAGCTTCTGAGTTTTGCATATTCATTGCAATACCCAAGAGATCGTATTGCGTTTTTTTTGTGAAATAATATTTTGCAAACCATCTTCCAAATATCTCTTGTGCTTATTTTTTGAGAAATATATTTTGAGATATTTGTTTGTGTGCTGAAAATCTTTGTTGTTGTATCTTTTGATTGATATTATCATTTTGACACAAAGATCAAATAATTTTTACAAACCGATTTCAAATATCTTGTGTGGTTTTCTTTGAGAAAAATATTTGTTGAAGGTATTTAAAGTGTGCTTGAAGATAAATACTATTTTACAAACCAATTTCAAATATCTTGTGTAGTTTATTTTCAGAAAAATATTTGTTAAAGATATTTGAAGTGTGCTTGAGATCTTTGTTGCTGCATTGTGATTGATACTATTATTTTGACACAAAGATCTTTTCACATACACTCTCATGAATGATTGTCATATTTGCATTAATCTTTTAGAGTAGACATTAAGACTACACTAAACTTATCTTATCTTTTCATTTGGTAGTGTGTTGATTACATTAGTACGTATCAGCTTGTGTAAGAAGCATTTTCGTGTGCGTAAATTTTATATTCGTTGTATTCTAGGTGTGGGCCTAAAGAAGGAGACTAGCCTTGTAGAATAGTCCCGGATTGGCTTAGACCCGGTTAGGAAAGCTTGATGCACCATCTTGGAAAGGTGTAAGTTGAGGTCAGCCCCGCTAATTGACCTGGTTGTAAATGGTGCCGCTCTACCCGTGAAGTGAGTTTATAGTTGAATCCTTATGTTGGTGAGCCAAGGCGAGGACGTAGCCATAGTTGGCCGAACCCCGATAATATATCGTCTGTGCACTGTTTATATTTCCGCAATTTATATTACCGCACGTTGTATGTTTTATTTATGATTGCACAGATTAACCCTAGGTTGTGTATTACTGCTGTTAGATTGGTTAACCTAGGGATAAATTTTTAAATTTCCAATTAACCCCCCTCTTGGGATTGCACCAAAGCTAACATATTGATTTATCTGATTGCATGGTTATTCATTTAGCTTCAAAATGATTTAAACATAAAGAGTGCAGTTCTTAAGAGGGTGCCATCATCAGGAAAATTCAGTGAAAGATTGGTTAATCAATATTCTTGAGATAAACAGGTCAAGTTGAATAACTTGGTCATAAATAGCCTAGGGCATATGACATGCCAAGTTGTCAAAAGATAAAATCCAGGGGCACTTATATTAGACAACACAAGTGGTATTTTCTGCTCGAGGGTATAGTCTCCTTGAAGACTCTTAATAGAGGCATGATTGGAAAAGAACAAACATTCCTCTTCATAGATTACAATTTGAAGATTGTTGAGGCAGAATTGGGATATGGCAAAAAAATTGGTTTCAAAATCTCGTTCGTTGATTGGATGTTGGTTCACGAGCATACTTGAAGAGTAAATTTGTGCATTGTCATGCAGTACATACATAGCATCAATATTGATAATAAGCACTCCATGTGCATTATGCGAGGTGTTATCAATGCATGAGCAAAATTAGGATGTGTCCTCACTTCATGCATCATAATATTCTTATCATACAAACCTCTTTTATAGATTTTGTAAATGGTGTCCGTTCTTCTCACCACTCCTTCTGTAATGCCCCAGCCCATTATACAGCCCCAGAGTGCTTCTATACATACATAACCTGTACAATCAGATAACATACATCAAATACCCCCCCCCCTAAATAAGGACATGTGGGTATATCATACTGATTTGTACTTTCATATATTGCAGAAAACATAAACATTCATATGGATTCTAATAGACACACCAGAGTACCTAACTATCCTTTATATACATTCACATGTACGTAACACATAAACTGTATTACATTCCCAAAAGTCACTCTGAGCTAAAATCAAATACATAAACAAAACACTTACGTAACTAACAACAATACTTCACTCCAAAGGCCCACTACCAACTAATGCTAACGCTCTACAGGACCTGAAACAAAGGTTGTATATTCAGGGTGAGAGATTTCTCAGTAAGGAGGAAGATATTACATCAGTGTGTGACTATACAGTTATATTCTTGTTGGAAAACAGTTACATAGATTGCACATTCTCAATACTGTAATATATATGGTACATATATAAATTCCGAATAATAGATAACTCAGCATCATTACAAGTGAGAGTTCCCAAGGTTAGGGTAGGGTATAGGTCCATACACTGTACAATCCCTCCACTCGGTACTCAAACTTGTGACTTTGCCCATTAAAGTTTTTAAATCATGTATATGCATATTTAGAACACCGTCCAGCTTGAAACTATCATAACTATGCCAGTAACTCCTCGTCGCAAGGGTTGTGCGATAAGAAAGCACTGTCCGAGCCTTGTTTGTGTAGGAATTGTCAAGTATCATAACATACTGCAGCCCGACTTGGCCATCACCACCCTGATCCCTTTTGACCAGTGGCCCTTCTTACCAAGCCTACTACTAGGTACCCACACTGAAAAATATCTGCGTGTGGTTGCATTGTACCTATATTTTGGCAATGGTACCGAGCTTACATAATATAAGCCTTTTAAGGCTACATAGACTATTGAGCTTCTTATGCTCTATGTAACAAGTTGCGGTCCCAATATCATATATATAATTTACATTAAAACATAATAACTTGGGCACTTCCAGTATTTTCATAGTCTCATTCATGCATACTTTCATTCATAGTGTGGTAAAAATCGGGTCGTAACCTCTCTGGTTTACCCTTTTCTCATACTTGGCACGGTAACTAACCGACACCTATTTTCTGCATTTTCTGATAACCACTTGGAACCTTAGTCCAAATAGTTCATATGCATACATCTCAAAGTATAGGTTCAATTCATATTATATGTCACACTTCTTTGATCAAATATACATTTCATATAAACAAGTTTGTAAAATATCATTTCTGCTACAATTTAAGAGTTTCAAGCATCTCCTACTTTAATTTTAGTGCAAATAAAGTAGTTTCAGAAATTTGGAGATCATATGCCAAAAACCCCATTTTTGCCAAAACATACAATCGTGAAAATGTAAGAATCAACATTTATATTCGGTAAAACTTTGCAAATAAGCAGTCAACAAGTACATATAAACATAAGCTACATATCCTGTGGTTTTGTTTTTTAAAAATACTGATGTAAACAAATCCCCTTACCTTATTCCTAAAAGCCAAAACACAAACGAATCGATCAAAAACAACAACCCGGGATCCCATAAATCTAAAAATCGAAGAACGAATACTTCACTATAATCTCAACTACTACATAACTACTGAACCAAAAACAAAAATAGATCCTTACCTCAATTTTAGGGAAAAACCCAAAAATCCTCAAATCGAAAATCTGATATGCTATAACTGTAGAGATTCTCCTCCTAATCCATGTAGTGGCATCAGATTGTTGATTCTGGCAATAGACGACACGAAATCTTAAAGAGAGATAGGGCTGGTTCAAGTTATAGAGAGAGAGAGAGAGAGAGAGAGAGAGAGAGAGAATGGAGATAACTAGCATGGAGGCAATGAATATTATATTTATAACTAGGTTGACCCATCCAGCCTCGTCAATGAATCGAAGTTCTTGTCAATGAGCTGTAGAAGGTCGATCATGGCCGAGAAAGTGACCTCATCGCCAAGCCTGATATTTTTAGAATCTCTGAAAATCCTTCAGTATCTTCTCGTTGACGAGTCCCTACATCTCGTCACCAAGCCATAGAAGAGACTTTGTCGACGAGAAAAGGAGCCTCGTTAACGAGCTCTATTGTTTTATCCTTTTTAATTTCCCTTCTCTTTTCTTTATTCATCTTCCTGATTCAGGTCCCTACAATCTTCCCTCCTTATAAGAATTTTGTCCCCAAACTTCACCAACTAATACCAAGCATACTCTACCTTACTTCGGAGACCTACAGAAAAGTCGGCAGCCACCCACAAGGTAGCTCCAGCCTGAATTTTGTTACTTGCACTCACTTATGGCGGAGGAATACCATGGTTACAATGTGATGTTTTGGAAGATTACATACACATACAAATCTCTCTTGAAGACCATACCAATATAGCCTGAACCACCTATACTACTATATATACTTACATACCATCATAAAATAACTGTGGGTACTTCTAGCATATCTCTAACTCCAGTTCCCATGAAGCTTCCTCCACTGCATGGTTACGCCATAATACCTTCACTAGCGGTATTTGTTGAGTCCGTAACTGTTGAACTTTCTGATCTAATATCTATACTAATACCTCCTCTTATGATAAAGCATCACCGATCTTTAGAGGTTCGTAACTCAGCATGTGTGATGGGTTTGACACAAACTTCCTCAGCACTAACATGTGGAACATGTAATGGACTTTTGATAGTGCTGGGGGTAAAGCCACTTGATAAGCAACCGAACCTATCCTTTCTAGGATCTCGAAAGGCCCAATATACCGAGGAATTAGTTTCCCCTTCTTCCCAAACCTCGTCACCCCTTTCATCGGAGCGATCTTCAAGAATACCATTCTTCTTACCTCGAACTCTAGCTCTCGTCGGCAAGTATCAGCATAACTCTTTTGCAGACTCTGAACTGCCTTAATTCTCTCCCTAATCAACTCGACCTTTGTAGTGGCCTGCTGAATCAATTTCGAACCCAGTATCTGACGCTCACATACCTGATCCCAGTACAACGAAAATCGACACCGACGACCATACAATACCTCACAAGGTGCCATCTCTATGCTGACCTGGTAACTGTTGTTATGCACGAACTCGACAAGCGGTAGATACCGTATCCAGCTGTCACTGAAATCTAGTAGACATGCCCGCAGCATATCTTCTAGCTTCTGAATAGTCCTTTCAGACTATCCATTCATTTGCGGGTGAAAAGATGTACTGAACGTCAGTTGTGATCCCAAGGAATCATGTAGACTCTTCCATAAACGAGATGTAAAATGTGGATCTCGATTCAAAACCACAGAAACAAGGACACCATAGAGTCGTACAATCTCATGCACATACAACTCAACCAACCAATTTAGAAAATAGCTGACTCTGATTGAAATGAAATGTGCAATCTTTGTTGCTGATCAACTACAACCCATATGGCATTTTGTCCGTGCACCGTTGTAGGTAACCCCGTCACAAAATCCATCGAGATGTGCTCCCACTTCCACTTGGGGATATCAAGTGGCTGAAGTGGTCCTGCTGGCCTTTGGTGCTCTGCCTTGACCTATTGACATGTCAGGCACTGCAATATGAATTGGGAGATCTCTCTTTTCATGTTCGACCACCAGAAATATTTCCTCAGATTCTACTACATCTTCGTACTTCTAGGATGTACAGTGTAGAGCGAACAGTGTGCCTCCTCCAGAATAACCCATTTAATCCCGGCGTCATCTCGTATACATACCTTGTTATGGAATCTCAAAATCCCATCACCAGAGATACTGAAATCCGGCTTTAACCCACTCTGGACTCCTTCCATAACCTCAACCAGATTTGGATATTCCTTCTGAGCTATTCGGATCTTCTCCTGTAAGGTTAGTTGTACCACCAAGCTAATAAAAACCTGGTGATTTCCTTCCACCACTTCTAAGCATAACTTTTCTAGGTCCATACAAATTCGAGGCTGGACTCCCACTGCAGAGACTAACACATCAAGTGACTTCTGACTTAGAGCATCAATTACTGAAATTAGGAATAGCTTCCCAAGAGGAGGGGGTGAATTGGCTTTAAAAATTTATTTTAACTTCTTTTAAGAATCCTTAACTTCTTTAAACACTTAACCAATTCTTTAACTTGTTTGTTTAATTTCACCAATCACACAAGAACTTAGTTCTTTTGTCCAATCAATAACACAATTAAACAACTAATCAATTAAACACAATCTTCAAACCAAACAATCAATTTAACTGCCAAATACAAGTTAAACATCAAACAACCAAACCAAGATATAAAGTTTTTAGCACTTGGTAATATAAAATCTTGAGATTGTTTGTTTGTTTATATAAGCCCCGTGATTATGAATTTGAAAACCTTGTGAAGAATGTAATTTAATATTCAATAATCCTTTCACAAACACAATAAAGCTTTTGTAGTAAGCCCTAGATATAAATTTTAATAAAGCCCTGTATATATGGATTTGCTTAATATGATGTTCAATACAACATTCAATCACTCTTTTCAAATATTCAAAACTCAAATAAACTTTCAGCTAATTTATCTTTGAGTGTTTAACCAAGAAACATACTCTTGTATGGTTTTCGCAAGATATGGTTTCACCAACGTACTCCCTTTCGGTTTCCGCAACCCAAATCAAAATTAATCTTTAAGTTTACTTGATTTCCAAATATGCGTAGTATATTTGATTTTCAATTTAAATCATGCACGCAATTTTAAATATGTACTGAAAATAAAAAATAGGGAAAGAGAGTGAGACGGAGATTTTTATGAGATTCGGCTTATACCCAGCCTACGTCCTCGCTTTTGGCAAACCACCAAAGGATTCACTAAACCTATTCCGTTGACGAGTAGAACAAAACTGATTACAACATTCCTTGGTTAAGGCTAGAGCCTACATTCTCCAAACAATATTCCCTCGTTCGGTCACTCCTTACATAGGCTAGAATCCGCCTCTTTAAGCAATATCCCCTTGCTTAGCCAACAATTCAAACACCTTGGAACGTCAATGAACTACAAGAAACATAAGATAAAATCTAAGTACAAGTATACTCTCTCAAAGAGCAAGTTAATACAATTTCAGCACTATATACTTAAATGTAAAATATCAATTGGAAATAGAATGAAGCTCAATAGTAGAATTCACCAATATCCTTCTTAGAAGAGGATTGGCAGTAGGAATTCAAAGGAAGAAGGATCAGCACTTCAGAGTTCTCAGCAAAAGAATTTTTCAATGAGTGAGCAAGAGAACTTAGGAAGAACAAGAGTACTTTCAGCTCCTCAAAATAGATTTTTCAATTCTTGCGTTTATTTTGTTTTGAAAAACAATGTATTTATAGGCTTTCAAACTTGCAAAAGTTTCCTTAAAGAATTTCCCTATTTATTAGAATATTTAAGGTTCAAACGGCTATAATTTAAAACATTAGAATTTTAAAAATTTGCTTGTTGAACAGTGTTTAAATGTTTGACAGCAGTGACCCGGTTTCAGTGTTTTGGCCATAACTTTTTCTGTATAACTCTAAATTAGGTGTTCTTGATGTCAAAAGAAAGATAAGAGAAAATTATACAACTTTTATGTATGCCACTATTTAAAATAATGATTTTTTGATAGAGAAAAATTCACCTCAATGCGGCTGTATAAAAACTGACAGCATTTGGGAAAAACTCTTTTTGGTACTCTTTATTCCAAAAATGATTCTAACCTTTTTAAAATAATTTTTGACCTTATAAAAATATTATTCAGGTATTTTAAAAAGTATCTAGGTCTAAGAAGTTAACCTAAGAGCTTCAAAATATTTCAAACGATATTTTAAACATTAAAGCACTTACATGAGACTTCTAAAATATTAACATTCTAAGTTCTTGAGTCTTCATTCTTTGTCCTTGGATTGAATCCATCTTTTCTTTAAGCTTCCATATTCTTTAAGCTTTCTTACTTTGTTTTTATTTGGATCTTTTGACTTTAATATGCCTTGACTTTCAACAACTTATTCATGTCCTCATGTTCTTCAACAAGTAATTCATGTCTTGGCTCATTTAAGCTTCATTTGATCCTTGTGAGCACTTTGACCTTGCTTCCATCATATTTGATCTTTGTGGGCACTTTGACCTTACTTTCACATATATGAACCTTGAAATATCATTACTCACACAAATACATTAAATTTCACTTGTTTGTTAGCATCAAAACAAGATAACAAGATTTTAAGCCTTGTAAGGCCAACAATTCTTGTCAGGATCAAGCGCTACCGGTTCTTCTAAAACCAATTGGTGGTAGAAGGGGCGTAACCTTTTCCTTTAAACGGTAGCGCAGAGCCCTGCACTAAGCATGGGGTGGACATGAGGGGCTGCACCAATTCTAAGCAGGGGTGCTGACGGGCTGGCACGCCAAGCACTGTCGAGCTGGGCCCACTGCTACGATCCCTCGCAACAGGGTTGACTGCTGACTTCCCATAAAGCCAACAATCACCCCCCTCAGCAACTACCCTGGGAACGCTCGTACCCGTGACCTCGCTCTGATACCATTTGTCACGATCAAGTGCTACAGGTTCTTCTAAAACCAATTGGTGGTAGAAGGGGCGCAACCTTTTCCTTTAAATGGCAGCGCAGAGCCCCGCACTAAGCATTGGGTGGACATGAGGGGCTGCACCAATTCTAAGCAGGGGTGCCAACGGGCTGGCAAGCCAAGCACTGTCAAGTTGGGGCCCACTGCTACGATATCTCGCAACAGGGTTGACTGCTGACTTCCCATAAAGCCAACAACTACCATATTTGCTTTTCTTGGGTGATAGCTAATGGTACAGTCGTAGTCCTTTATTAACTCAAACCATCTACGCTGCCTCATGTTCAGCTCTTTCTGGGTGAAAATGTACTTAAGACTTTTGTGATCAGTAAAAACCTCGCACCTTTCACCATGTAGGTAGTGTCTCGAGATTTTCAATGCAAAATCTATAGCTGCCAATTCCATATCATGTGTTGAGTAGTTCTTCTCGTACTCTTTGAGTTGACGAGAAGCGTATGCAACCACCCTTCCCTGCTGCATTAGAACATAGCCGAGACCCTTCTTAAAGGTGTCACTGTAGATAACAGATCCACCATCCCCAGATGGAATGGTTAGAATTGGAGCAGTAACCAGTCACTGTGTTAGCTCCTGGAAGCCGAGCTCGCACTCATCAGCCCAATGGTACCTCACATTCTTTCTCGTGAGTCGCGTTAATAGACCCGCTAAACTGGAGAACCCTTCTACAAAACGGCTGTAGTAACCTGCAAGACCTATAAACTTTTGACCTCCTGAACATTCTTCGGTCTTGCCCAGTCCACCGCTGCTTCTATTTTACTCGGATCCGCTGATACCCTTCCTTTGGACACTACATGCCCTAGGAACGAAATCTGTTCCAGCTAGAACTCGTACTTCTTCAGTTTAGTGTATAACCTCTTCTCCTTGAGCACTTGCAATACCAGTCTTAGATGAACTTCATGCTCTACAGCACTCCTAGAATGTACTAGGATGTCATTAATGAATACCACAATGAATTGATCTAAGTATTCGTGGAAAACCCGGTTCGTCAAATCCATAAATGTTGCAGGAGCATTCGTCAGATTGAATGGCATAACCATGAATTCATAATGGCCATATTGAGTTTGGAAAGCTGTTTTTGGAGCATCCTTCGTTTTAACCTTCAACTAGTGATACCTTGATCGTAGATCGATCTTAGAGAAGATCTGCATGCCCTGAAACTGGTCAAATAGATCATCAATCTTGGGTAACTAGTATTTGTTCTTTATCGTAACCTTATTAAGTTCTCTATAGTCAATGCACATCCTTATTGACCTGTCTTTCTTCTTTACAAATAGCACCGGTGCTCCCCAGGGTGAAACACTAGGTCGAATGTACCCCTTTTCAAGAAGCTCCTGTAGCTATTCCTTCAACTCCCTTAATTCTGCTGGAGCCATACGATACGGAGCTTTCGATATTGGTGCTGTACTAGGAACCAACTCTATACCAAACTCCATCTCCCGATTTGGAGGTAAGTCGGACAAGTCCTTTGGGAACATATCTGGGAACTCGCACACAACAAGAATCGCCTCTAATTTACGTTCTTCTGCTGGCATGTCTTTCACAAACGCCAGGCATCCATGGCATCCATCCTAAAGTAATCTACTAACCTGAATAGCAGATAGGATCCATGGCGTGGAGCACACACATGACCCTAAGAATCTGAATTCCTACTTCCCAGGAGGTCTAAACACCACTTCTCTTCTATGACAATCGATACAAACATAACTGGCAGACAACTAGTCCATACCCAAAATGATATCAAAGCCATGCATATCAAACACAATAAGACTAACTGGTAGTACTCTCTCTTGAATTTCTACTGGAAGGTCACAGATTACCCTACTACATATGACTATCGACCCTGAAGGCGTAGCCATCGCCAGTTCATAATCTAGATGTTGAGTCTCAATTCCACACAGTTTAACAAATCCTTAGGAGATAAAGGAATGTGTTGCCCCTGAGTCAAATAGTATAACAACTTTATTGGAAAGCATGTATATGGTACCTGTGACGACATCTCCTGCATTCTCTGTGTTGCCAGGAGTTAGGGAGTACACCCTAGCCTAGGCTGAACCCCCCGGTTGACCACCCCGTGGTGCCTGAGCACCTCCTCCATATGGCTGTTATGGAGCTCCGCTGTTCATCGGTATGTAACAATCCTTCTTCTGATGTCCCATCCTACCATAACAAAAACAAGCTTTAGAATCCAACAAACACTTCCCTGAGTGAGGTCTCCTACACTTGGAACAAGCCGGAGTAGTTTCTGTACTCTGAGAAACACCACCATTATTCTTCTTCCAGTTGCCCTGCTTTGCCCCTCCATAAGAATTGGAAGGTGCAGGTCTCTTCTTCGGAACCTAAACTCAAGGTCCTCTTGCAAACTCTCCTCTACTACGGTGGCTTTGTCAACTAGAGTAACAAAGTCCTGCATATACCATATCACAGTCTACTTCCTGATCTCCTTCTTTAGGCCCCCTCTAAAACTTCCAAGCCTTCTTTTCCTCATCCGGAATCATGAATGGAGAAAAATGGGATAGCTCCTGAAATCTGGTAGCATACTACTGAACTGATAGCTACCCCTGTTCCAGACTCATGAATTCCTCCATCTTGGCATTTCTAGCCGTGGCTGGAAAATACTGTTCAAAGAATAAATCTTTGAACCGAGCCCACGTCAGAACTATATGAATAGGTCGATGCTCTTCAAGCATTTTGACTGACTTCCACCATCTCCCTGCTTCGCCAGTCAGCTTAAATGTCGCTAAAGCTACCTTCTGCTTCTTAGTGCAGTTAAGAACGTCTAGGATTTTCTCAATCTCCCCAATCCAATTCTCAACTCGAATCGGATTTGCACTCTCTACGAAGACAGGAGGTTTTAATCATGTGAATTGGTCAATGGAGCATCCCAACTCAACAAGGGGACGATCCTCACCCTTATTCATTCGGACAACCTCAGCCATAAGATGCTGAGCGAAGTCCTGCAGCACACTCATGGAGTCGCTGCCAACCTCATGGCCCACTCCTTCACTACTACTGCCTCCAACGTTAGCAGTAATATCCCTGGATTCCATCCTGAAGAAGCAATTGAGGAAATCAATTAGAAGCTTAATCAACTAATACTGCAATACTATAAACTCATTTTCCATAATAACATTCCTAGTACTGACGTACTCTAATGACTCACATTCTCATTCCAACTCGAGTTTTGCCCTTCCACTTAGAAACAAAACCGCCAATAGATTGCTCTGATTTTCCGAACCTTTCAAATAATCCAGAAAAGCACAGAAGTCTGTCAATGAATTTTTGTCTTTAGGTATACAAAGCTACACTTGATAATCTTACTCATATCTTAAACTCTGGTATAATCTAATCTACAAAACCTAACAACCTAAGATCTAAGCATATCCATAACCAGGCAGTGCAATTCACATCACATTTATGGCTGGCTATGGGCTTTGATACCATACTGTAACGCCCCGACCCTTTATACAACCCCAGAGTGCTTCTATACATACATAACCTGTACAATCAGATAACATACATCAAATACGCGCCCTAAACAAGGACATATGGGTATATTATATTGACATGTACTTTCATATATTGTGGAAAACATAAACATTCATATGGATTCTAATAGACATACCAGAGTACCTAACTATCCTTTACATATATTCACATGTACGTAACACATAAACTGTATTACATTCCCAAAAGTCACATTGAGCTAAAATCCAATACATAAACAAAACACTTACGTAACTAACAACAATACTTCACTCCAAAGGCCCACTACCAACTAATGCTAATGTCTTGCAGGACCTAAAACAAAGGTTGTATATTCAGGGTGAGACATTTCTTAGTAAGGAGGAAGATATTACATCAATGTGACATTATACAATTATATTCTTGTTGGAAAACAGTTACATAGATTGCACATTCTCAATACTGTAACATATATAATACATATATAAATTTCTGAAAATAGATAACTCAGCATCATTACAAGTGAGAGTTTCCAAGGTTAGGGTAGGGTACAAGCCCATACACTGTACAATCCCTTCACCCGGTACTCAAACATGTGACTTTACCCATTAAAGCTTTTAAATCATGTATATGCATATTTCGAACACCGTCCAACTTGAAACTATCATAACTGTGCCAGTAACTCCCCGTGGTAAGGGTTGTGCGATAAGAAAGCACTGATCAAGCCCTATTTATGCAGGCATTGTCAAGCATCATAACATACTGCAGCCCGACTTGGCCATCACCACCCTGATCCCTTTTGACCAGTGGCCCTTCTTACCAAGCCTACTACTAGGTACCCACACTAAAAAATAACTGCGTGTGGTTACACTGTACCTCTGTTTTGGCAATGCTACCGAGCCTACATAATATAAGCCTTTTAAGGCTACATAGACTATTGAGCTTCTTATGCTCTGTGTAACAAGCTGCGGTCCCAATATCATATATATAATTTACATTAAAACATAATAACCTGTGCAATTCCAGTATTTTCACAATCTCATTCATGCATACTTTCATTTATACTGTGGTAAAAACCGACTCGTAATGTCTCAATTTTACCCTTTTCTCATACTTGGCATGGTAACTAAACCAACACTTGTTTTTTGCCTTGTTTTTTGCATTTTCTGATAATCACTTGGAACCTTAGTCCCCATAGTTCATCTGCATACATCTTAAATCAATATAGGTTCAATTCATATCATACGTCAAATTTCTTTGATCAAATATACATTTCATATTAACGGGTTCATAAAATATCATTTCTACTGCAATTTAAGAGTGTTAAGCATCTCCTACTTTAGTTTTAGTGCAAATAAAGTAGTTTAAGAATTTTGGAGATCATATGCCAAAAACCCAATTTTTGCCAAAGCCGTAAAATCGTGAAAACCGTAATAATCGACATTTTTACCTAGTAAAACTTTGCAAATAAGCAGTCAATAAGTACATATAAACATAAGCTACATATCCTGTGGTTTCGTTTTCTAAAAATATCGATGTAAACAAATCCCCTTACCTTAATCTCAAAAACCGAAACACTACGAATCGATCCAAAACAACGACTCGGGTCCCCGAAACCTAAAAACTGAAAAATAATACTTCACTATAATCTCAACTACTACATAACTACCGAACCAAAAACGAAAACAGATCCTTATCTCGATTTTAGGGAAAAAGTCAAAAATCCTCAAATCAAAAATCTGATCCGCTATAAATGTAGAGATTTTCCTCCTAATTCCCGTAGTGACATCGGATTGTTGATTCCGGCAATAGACGACACAAAATCTTAGAGAGAGAGAGAGGGCTGGTTCAAGTTCTAGAGAGAGAGAGAGATAAAATGGAGATAACTTAGCATGGAAGCAATGAATATTATATTTATAACTAGGTTTACCAGGCCAACCTCGTTGACGAGTCAGAGTTCTCGTTGACGAGCCGAAGAAGGTCGTTCGTGGCAGAGAAAGTGACTTCGTCGATGAGCTTGTGATTTTCAGAATCTCTAAAAATCCCTCGATATCTTTTCATTGACGAGTCTCTGCGTTTCGTTGCAGAGCCACAGAAGAGACTTCGTCGACGAGAAAAGGAGCCTCGTCGACAAGCTCTACTATTTTATCCTTTTTAATTTCCTTTCTCTTTTCTTTATTCATCTTCCAGATTCAGGTCCCTATACCTTTAGTTCATTGCCTTATGTCGGTCGAAATGGTCTATGTTCTACTTAGGGTATAGGGATCAACTTCCCCCAATCCAAGTAGTCATTTTCTCAAATCTTAATTGTCCACCTCAGAAATCCAGGTTGTTGTTTCCAAGTTGTTCTGTCTACGTTGGATACTTGGGGCATTAGTTCCCAAATTCAAGTAGTCACTTCCAAGTTGTGTTGTCTACTTCGGAGGCGCATAACTTATTTCCCAAATCTGAGTAGTCACTTTCAAAGTTGTGATATTTTGTCTACTTAGGAGACATGTAGTAATAGTTCCCAAATCCAAGTAGTGGCTTTCATGTTATTTTGGCTATTTAGGAGGCATGGGGCATTAGTTCCCAAATCCAAGTAGTCACCTCAAAGTTGTTTTGACTATCTCAAAGGCATATGACATTAGTTCCAAAATTCGAGTAGTCACGTCCAAATTGTTTTTGCTATCTTGGAGGTTTGTGGTAGTTCACAAATTCGAGTAGTCACTTCCAAGTTGTTTTTTCTACTTCAGATGTTGGTGGTGTTAGTTCCCATCCAAGTAGTTGCTTTCAAGTTGCAATGTTTACTTCAAATGCATGTGACATTGGTTCCTAAATTCAAGTAGTCACTTTTAAAGTTATGATGTCTACCTTGGATATCCAGGTAGTCACTTTTCAAATTGTGATTTTCAAGTTGTGATATTTTGGTTGTCTTAGAAGTATGAGGCATTAGTTCTTCAATCCAAGTAGTCATTTTCAAGTTGTGATGATTTATCTACCTTAAAGGCACGTGGCATATTCCGAAATTTATTATAGTGATCTCTTCATAAACTAGGACGATTGACACCTTACTTTGTAAACTTGTTGAATTAACCTAGATTCCATGCACCTTTGTAAATCCATACATTATCTTTTGCTAGGATTTTCTCTATAATGTCTAGTCCAAATTTTGTATCTCTTGTTTTTATAAATTCGTTACTGTAGGATGCCAAAAGACTGGTCTTCTTGTCATCCTAAGTAACAAACCTATAAAGAGGGGCAACTATACACATCCTTTTTTGTCTGTGGCTTTATATAGCAAAAATCGGACTATTCCATTCAATTTATATTCATTTTTCTAGTTTCAAATGGAAAATAAAAATTGAATACATGAAAAATGAAAAAAAAAATAAAAATAAAAACAAAAAAAAATAGAATAAAGGGTCCAGTAGGCCAGTTCTTCCATGCTCGCATCTGCACACACACACACACACATGCACAAGAGTTTTAGTTAATAAAATTAGAATAAAATCAACCAATTAGCTTTGAATTTGATGGACTAATTCAAATTAATTGATCAATTAGACTTTGTATTTGGACCAATTTAAATTAATTGATCAATTAGAATTTATATTTGATTGGACAAATACAAATTAATTGATCAATTGGACTTTATATTTGATTGATCCAATTAAGTTTGATTTGTTCAATCAAATTTAATTGGAAGTGCTTCTTTTGGCCTATAAATAGAGATTTTCAAAATAGTGAATTGGAAGCAAATTAGAGAGAACAAAAATAAAAGGGATGGGAGAAATAATTGCTTACTGAAAAAAGAGTTGATGGAAGGAAATTTGGAGAGGAACTAGTTACTGAAAAAGAGAGAATTAAATACAAAAAGGTGAAGAAAAAATTGAGTGATCAAAGACTAAGACTAAAGAGTTTGAGTTGCTGAAATTGGAGAATACTTGGCAGTGGAGACTCAAAGGCTGGGTGGTGGAGACTTTGAAGAGAGTTTGAGCAAAATAAGAGCAGGTTAGCAGAATTAAGGAATAGAGGTTGGTATTAATCGGTTTAATTCTGTTTCAATTTTTGGCATTGATGAATTTTAAATTCAAGTTGAGATTTGAGTTTGAAATAGAATTTAACATTGTCCCAAGATCTAAATAACCATACTGAAAAGCCCAGGCCCAAGTTTGGATATGAAAAAGCCTAGATTCAGATACCCCTTGATCCAACCCTAAGACTCGGGTAAACTTGACCCACCTCGAACCGCCCCTTTTATTTTCATATTTTAAAATTAGTTTTTAGTTGGTTTTCAATTTTTTTAAAAAATGGAAAAATAGTAGAAAATCTAGAAAATTTGTAAAAAATTAGAAAAAAAATAAAAATTATTTAAGTCATTTGACTCGAATAAAAAAAATGGAAAAATAAAAATACTAAAAAAAAGTAAAATGGAGCAAAAAAATCCCAAAAATTGTTGAAAACTGTTTGAAATTTTCAAAAAATTCTTGAAAAAATTTTGAAAACTTGGGAATGTTTTAAAAAATCTTTTTACTCAAATTTGGTAAATTTTTTCGATTATTATCTATATATATATATTTTATTTTATGTGCGTGCGTCCCAATAATTAAACAAAGAGTAAAAAGTGTTTTAGACCTCACTTATATTAGTTCTAAAAGGGTTTATCTAATAGAATGCCCTCTTTGGGAAGTCTTATTAGACATTTCTAAATCATAGCTTATTTTAGATTTTCTTTTGAAAATTTTAATATTTTTTTCGGTTTATTAAGGAGTTAATTCAAGACCATTAGATTTAGTTTAAGGATAATTCATAATTAATTATGTACTATTCATTAAACAAGTGTGTAGGGGTGCTAGTATATTCCCCTCGCATAATTGAACTCATGATCCTAATTTTGGTAAATACAGACCAAGACTACTAGTTCTTTGACACTAGAATTAGTATAGAAACCAATCAATAAGTAGTAATTAGGTGAAGTAACCGCACCTAGGAAAATAATAGGTTAGTGGCGACTCCATCAAACCTTCAGTATTATTAATCCTTACCATTCTAGACCCTTCTTCGGGTCGTTACGACATCTAGCGATATATTTTTGTTTAGCAAATTATGCGTAAGATTTTTGTTCAACAAATTATGTGAACATGGGTAGGACCACAATAGTCCAATTATAAAGTGACCTTGGTGCAAATTCAGAGATATCCAGCTAATGCTTTTGTCAATTAACCATGTTAATGGATGTTTGATTTTGAAACAACTCTGCTAGCTCGATCTCCTCTTTAGGAACCGTCTCTAGTCCATGTTGCATCACTCATTATAACTTTGGAAATGCGTAGCAAATGTGAGGAATCATTAGACTAGGCTCATTAGGATTCCTTGCTTTAATTTTGGCCAGTCTTCTTTCATTACGCATGCTCCTAGTTAACCTTTTTAGTTGGTTAAATTGTAATTCAAAACTATTTATATGACTTTTCATTGTCACTGGTTTGGTTATGCCTTGCAGGTGTTTTCCCAATCCTTTCTCAAATTTATATTCTTACTTTAGCATTTACATTGCAACCATCATGCTAACTTTTGAAAACTTTTTGGTTTAGGTGCCAACATGTACTTTCCTCTAATCATAGGAGATGTAATTTTTGTTGTGTTAAAAGGATACAGTCAATTGGAGTTTAACAAATTTGAAAACTTAGAGTTATTATATTATGGTTTACTGAGAAATTTGGGCATGCCATGTGTAACGCCCTAACCTGGGTCTGTCAGGGAGCACTGCGTTTATCCTCCCCTACCTTGACTCGACAACCGGGGGGCGAGCCTTATCAGACAATGACTGGCCCCACAAACAAACACGTGTCCTTTTCAGTGTGTTTTATCCCCACTTACACACTTCCTGAGAAAACTTCCCAGGTGGTCACCCATCCTAAGATTGCTTCAAGTCAAGCACGCTTAACTATGGAGTTCTTATAGGAAAGCTCCCAAAAAGAAAAGTGCACCTTGTTGATATGGGTAATAACATCTAATCTTTTAAGTCTTTCATCCATGGGGTATCACATTCTCCCCCACTTATAGAACGCAACGTCCTCGTTGCGAACCCACATTTCCAAACCCAAGCGATGTAAATCTCATCACACTTCCGGTTGGGTGTTGGCTCTGATACCATCTTGTAACGCCCCAACCTGGGTCTGTCAGGGAGCATTGCATCTCTCCTCCTCCACCTGGACCAGACAACAGCGGGGCGGGCCTTATCGAACTAATGACTGGCCCCACAAACCAACACATGTCCTTTTCAGTGTGTTTTGTCCTCACTCACACACTTCTTGAGAAAACTTCTTAGGTGGTCACCCATCCCAAGATTGCTCCAAGTTAAGCACGCTTAACTATGGAGTTCTTATGGGAAAACTCCCGAAAAGAAAGGTGCACATTGTTGATATGGATAGTAATATCTAATCTTTAAAGTCTTTCATCCATGAGGTATCACACCACGTGTCCCATTGATGTCACATCTCAAGCAATAACATTGGCAGTTGATGGTTGGTAGTTAATAATAGTAATTATTTTAATTTGAATTTTCAAATTTCAAATTCAAAAGGGGTTTTCCCTCCCTTCTATTCGAGATTTATAAAGCCCCTTTATTTCACTTAGAAATCTCTCCTTCCCTCCCTTCTATTCGAGATTTATAAAAGGGTCTTCTTAGGGAGAGAAATGGGTATATCCAAGTAGAGGCAAGGAGAGATTTCTAAGTGAAATAAAGGGGCTTTGCATAAGGGATTTGCTTTGAAAGAAAGAAACGAAAATTCACTTCCTATCATTCTTGTTTAAAGCATTTAGGGAGTGACTTGAAAGAAAGAGGTTTTCTACTCGATTCACAAAATGAAGTTCATCCTTAAAGTTAGTGCCTAACCTTTCTCCTTTTCAATTTTCATTCATTTTAATGAATGTTTGGATGCATGATCCATAAATTCTTTTGTATGTTACCATCTCCAACATGAATCTTCATGAGTTCCCAGATAATTGATTTGAGATTAAGAAAGTTTTTCCATATGCTCCACCTGGTGCGACCTTAAAATGTTGACAGATACCAGTCAGATTATTATTGATGATTTGAAACTCCAATCGGAATAAGTCCTTCGGACCCATCCAAGTGGCACTAATTCGGAGGATCAAAACATAGTCGTCTACTCATTGACACATCTCTAGTAATTTATTAGGATTATTATTATTATTATTATTATTATTATTATTATTATTATTATTATCCATTTTAATAATTATTAAAAAAACTAGCCCGCACTTTGTGGTGGGGTGGGTATACACATGTGATTCAATAATTAGTTTTAATAATAATATTATGATTTAACACATTATTTTGTATCATTTGCTCAATACAATTGTCACATATTGATAAATTAGAATATAAATGTTAAAAATAAAAATTCAACCATTAATAAATACTTGAAATATTAAAAATTCAATAATTTAGAATATATATATATATATATATTTATTTATTTATTTATTTATCTTCAAGCATCAGACAAACCTAGTGTTGACATGTAGCACTAATTTTTTTTTTTTCATTTAAGTTTTGATTTTTTTTCCTATCTCTCTCTCTCTCTCTCTCTACATGTGGTCCTACTAAATCTTTTTAATTTATTTTTTTAACTCCTCTCACTCTCTTTCTCTCTCCATTTGGCTCCACAATCTTTTTATTTATTTTTTAAACTCTTATCTCTCTCTTTCATAAATAAATAAATAAATTAAAACCCTCAATATAAATGGGTTCCACTATAATTTTCTTTTTTAATGGGTCGAATTCAATCATTTTCCTTTCAAATACCTTTATATTACAAAATTAATCTAAATTGTTCGGTCTCACTTTTTTTTTTGTTTATATTTACATATACTAAAATTATAAAATTAATCCAAATTTATATTATTCAAAAATATAGATTCTAAGGGCATATGGCATCATTATTTGCTTCCAATTCTAAGTATTATTATTTAATCCTAATAGTGATACTTATTGTTATTTACTGATATTAATAGTAATAATATTGTTATTGTTATTAGTGTAAAAATTATTGTAATTATTAGTTTTGAATATTTTAATTAGTATAATTTACTAATAATAAGAATGACAATAACAAAAATTATTATTACTATCATTATTACTAATTATTAACATTCAAATTATTATTTAATATTAACACTAATTATAATAATTAATATTAGGAATTACTGTTATTCTTATTATTATTACTTTTAGTTCTTACTAAAAATAAAAATTATTGTTATGATCATCATCATCACATTTGTGTTACAATAATATACATATTTTTTTTTGAAAATAAAAAGTTTAAATGAAATTATTCGCTTAATAATATTATCATTACAAATTTAAGGCAGTCTTATGAACAGCCACATTGTGATAAAACTTGTAATATTGTATTTAAAAAATTCATGAACCGAACGAAAATATCATGCTCCTAAGTTCAAGTGCGTAGATTTCAAGCCTTATATTTGAACTTGTGTATAGAAAAATACAATATAAAATTTATGTTAAAATTTTTCTAAATCCATACAAATTCAATCCTCGAAACCCAGCTCTCAAACATTACCTAATTATTATTATTATTATTATTATTTTTTTCTGTGCAAAAGCTGCTACTGTGTCTTTCGAGTCATTGGCCTAAATAATAATAATAATAATAATAAATCTTCAAATTGACACCCCTAGAGGCTCGAGCAAAACCTTGCCTTCACAATATTTATGATGCTATCTAAGATTCATGTAATTTAAATTTCCCAAAGAATATTATTGTAGTAGCATGGCCTTTTAAAACCTGCTGTGTTTTTCTCTTTCAGAAGTTTATGTCACAAGATTCTCAGATGCGAGAGGTTCCACCATACTGACACTGCTGTCAATGGAATGACTTGTGTGCTCAGATTGCACCCTTGGAGGAGAACAAAGAAAGGGTTTAGGGGGCATTTCAATGGCTTCCACACTCCCAGACAACATTTCCACAACACTTCTCATTGAAGGACGGTCTTTGGGATTCATCTGAATGCACCATAAACCCACCACCGCCATTTTCCTTGCTATGTACTCCTCCTCCCTTACTACAGAATCAATCAGCACCATCTCTTGTTCTTCAATGAGTTTGTCATAAATCCAACCAGGAAACTGGGCTTCACTCGAACCCATAACAATAGACAGCCCATGCTCTTTCGCGCCAACCATCTCCAGTAGCAGCATCCCATAGCTATAAACATCAGATTTCTCAGAGGGCTTCCCAAAACTTCTCAAAAAAATCTCAGGAGCTATATATCCAATGGTACCCCTTGCACCCGTCATCGTGACGACGCTTCGAGTACGGGAGTACGCTTTTGCCAACCCAAAATCCGAAATTTTTGGATTAAAATTGCGGTCTAACAAAACATTTTGTGGCTTTATATCAAGATGCAAGATTCGCGAGCCGCACCCATAGTGCAGATACTCTATTCCATGTGCAACCCCGAGGGCAATTTCAAGTAGCCTTTCCAATCCCACCGAATGGTTTAACCCCTTCTTAGACAGCAAGTCCCCGAGGGATCCATTTGGCATGTACTCGTATATAAGCGCCTGTTTGGAGCCATCCCAACAGAAACCCAATAAGCGTATTATATTAATATGGTGAATGGTGCCAATGGTGGTGACTTCATTAATGAAATCGTGGCTAATGTCATTGGAATTCTCAAGCACTTTGACCGCAACAGTGCGACCATCTGACAAGTTTCCCTTGTAGACACTGCCGTAGCCTCCTCTGCCAAGTTTGTCTTTGAAGCCATTGGTGATCTTCTTAATATCATTGTAGGAATAGTTGCTTAGTAAGGTAGATCGATATTCCTCAATGAACTCCTCGGCACTTTTGCTCTCATGATCTATATTTTGATTCTTCCCAAAGCAGAATATCTTGAAGAATGGTGATGTTTTCCTTTTGTATTTGAAGATGAGGAATATGGTAGCCAGCACAACAGTAGAGCTTCCAGTTGCAACTCCTACGCAAGGTACTCAAAGCCTGATCAGAATGTACAACAAAGGATTCGCAATGGGAGAAAATGATGACAATGGGCCTAATTTAGTCGTTGTTTTTAAAATCATTTATAGCATCTGTTTGAAGGTAACCATCCAATTATGAGAGATAGGCCTTTGGGTTGAATACAATATGATAGAAAATCTCTCCATTTTGATGGAAAATGAATTCTAGAATGCATAGTGTTAGGAAATCTGCAAGAAATTCATGGCTGAAAAATCATTTTAACAAATATCAATACTTATTTCCATCACGATATATCCTTTTAAACACCTCAAAAATGTACAAATGTAAAAATATTTGGAATGATGAGTTAATGGCATGATACAAATGTAAGAGTAAACAAAAGAGACAAGTTAAAATGGTAAAACTTTGATATGAAAATTGATAAGAAAATGGCTTATAAATAGACTTTACATCAGAACACTACATCCTAACACTAACCACAAACTCTTATAAAATAGGATCACATACTAGCACTAACTACAACTCTTATAAGATAGGATCACATCTTAGCACCGACCACAACTCCTATAAAATAGGATCACATCCTAACACTAACCACAACTCCTACCAATGACTAGAGCTTCCAATAAATATTAATAAATATGAAATAAAACATTTAAATGTTAACATGGCAGCAATAGGTGTTAAACCCCTGTATACGCCTCACCCTTCTATTCTTATCCACAAACATGATGTGGGAGTATGAAAATTGAACGTAAGACTCATTTTTATGAGAGAAGTTTTTCAATCTAGTTATCCATGTCGGACAATTATTACCATAATTATGCTTGTGTACCTACAATGAGCTTCCAACTTTTGAATCGTTTTTGCCTGCAATATGAAGAACATAATAAAGGTTATGGTACGGTGATTATCAAATTCATTTTTCCAACAAAAGAAAGGATATCATCAAAATAAATAAATGAAAGATGAAAACTAGATTAAGATTAGAAGACAAGTTAACAACCTAGAACAATCTGAAACTGAACAATGCAAAATCAAACAAAAAAATCAAGGAAAAAACTAGGCAACAACCCATGAGGCTAGGAAAAAGCCTTGGAAAAATTTTTGAAGACCACACTCAACACTTACCTTTTAATAAAGGACAAGAATATCAGCGTAGTTTTCCTCCTAATATGTGTTTTTTTTTTTGGCACAAAGATATAAAATCACATTATCTATAGGAGATATTGATGAGGGCAAAATATGTATTATTGTAGCAAGGCGCCTTAGGCTATTCTATAAGGAAATCATTAGGTAGACTTAGGAAGGCATATATAACCCCAAGAGAATTAAGAAGGGTAATGAAGGGGTTGTACACCCTCAAAGTTTAAAACCCTAACTTAAGAGGGGCATTTAAGCTGAGGGAACAAAGCTTATATAAAAGAAGGGTCACATAGAGGTAGGACACTTTCATAACTTCTATTATTTTTCCTTTCTTTCTCTATCATGCCTTGACTTAAGCATCCAAGAGGTCCCTAAAGGCCACCCTAGGTCCTCCAAAGCTTGCTTCTCCTTTGCAAATGGTTCAAAACTTGGTTTAATGGATTTTTTATGACAACAAATTGGTGTGCTCAATAGGGAAAGAGGGATGTTCTCTTGCCACTATTTCAAGACCATATCAACTTCCCACAAAAAAACTAATTGTGACCAACTAGAAAGGATTAACTCTCTCGTGTCAATGCATTCTCTATAAAGTAGCTAGGCACCCTATAGACAAGTGATTCCCATGGAATAGTTTTGAGATTTTCAAAGATGAATACAAGCAATGCTTAGAGAAAATTTTTGGAAAAGAGGGATGCACTAATGAGGTAGAATCAAAGCCTTGCAGCACCTCCAGTCCCTTTGAGGAAGGGAAGAGAGGTTTTTGCTTTGGCAGAATTGGAGAAGAGTTTCACAACACCGCATAAAGTCAAAGAAGGATGGAAAAGAATAAGACCTTATTTGCATATATTCATAACAACTAGGAGGATATGTATCCCTTACAAATGATGTACCTATGTCATGCCCATAATCATATTTTACACCGCCGCCACTGCCACTGCCACCACCACCACCACCCCCATCCCCAGTCCCAATGCCACTGCCACCATCACCATCACTTGGTGGGCTAAAACCAAGATTGTCATTACATTGTGTACGTTCAGAGCTTGAACTTGAATTATGCATATTTATTGGTAGTTGATCACCTCCTTCTGCAGTACCACCAACCACTTCATCTAACCATTTTGAGTTATCCTAACCGTTGAGTAACGGCGCCTCTCTCTCCTCTAACCATGGACCCAAAGGATTATCTTCTCCAAAAATATAATCTAAATTGATAAGATTGAAACTATCTTCAATTTCCTATTGGCTTCTCTTATGGTATGTCTTAACTTTAACCTCATGTGGTAATGTACGAAAGCAAGTTTTTGCAGTCTCATGTACTTTAGTCTATTTCTTATTTTCATATGAATGAGGCTAAAGGTGCTCCAATTATACTCATAGTTCAAAGAAGATGTGGTTTAGCTAAGAATTCTGATTGCTATTCTTTGGAGCTCAGGAGCATACATGCCATAATGAATCCACCATTCGACTGTATGAATAATTAAAGTGAGTTTTATGTTAGTATAGCGTATTTTTCAAAAGTCAAATTTGAACATGAAAATAAAAAAAATAGATCCATTCATCCATTATTTAGCTATATTTACTAGGACTTGTTTGTTTCACTACCATTTGAGCCAACAGGGTCCCAAATGTCTCATGCCTATCCCGATATAACAACAACTAAAAAATGATGATTGTGAAGGTTAATTAATTAATTAGATATACTAATATATATTCTAGAAAGTATTATAGATACTGAAATAATTCATTATTCAATTCAATATAACTAATAGTTGATTAATAGCCCGAATTTGAGTGTCTATATCGGGTACCAACTTGGTTATCACTTTTTTAACCCTATCCATGACTTCTCTAACAACTTTAGGGGAGGGTGGGGCACCATAAAGAAATTAGGAGTTCATAAAAATATCCTAAAATTTAATTTATAAACATATTAATCAATAATAGTGTTTTAATGCAACTATGCATAATTAAAAGTTAAAATAATAAGAAGTTGTATTTTATTTACTCTTACTAGTAGCATGCAAGTCTTGGTGCAATTGAAAACTCCACTAGTTGTCAATAATTTTCCAATAATCTTTGTAGAATCGAAAATTTTTTGAATGGCCAACTTTGCCCTATCAATTGTCTCATATATGAAACTCATGGTCAATTTTTCATCACCACCAACCAATTTAAGAACCTTCACTAAGAGTTCCCGTACTTTAATTATATCAGATACGTTTTGACAAAACTCTTTCTCTAATATAATCTTCTTCGTATCTTATGTTGAGCCTGATTTTGCCATTCCAAACCTTGAGTTTTTCTAAGCATCAAATGTGAACATTTCTCTTAATGCTTGTTTATACCAAATAATAGTCTCCAAGGTAATAAAGTTGGTGGCAATTCGAGTGATGGTAAGGCAAAACAACTCTCTATTTTTGTGAATTTCTTCATGAAATTCACTGTCCATGTGTGGTTGTAAATGAAAAAGGTTATTGTTCTTTCATCTTATAAGACCTTCTTTATGTTACTTGTCAATATCTTCGAATAAGGTGTATGAAATGAGTGCACATGCTGTCTAGTAGAGATTAGGCCTCTTCTGCATTAACAATTTCCCTCCTACTTTCATTACAGCTTCATTATTAGTCAATATTTAGACAACATTCTCCTCTCCAATTTCTTCAACCACCTCATCCATTAATTTGAAATGAAATTATAGATTTAATAATTTTTACTACTTAATTTAAAATATACAAGTCCATAATACTATTTATATAGACAATCAAATTTAGAAAATTTCCTAAAATAATAATCAGCTATTCAGCTTGGCACATCAAAGGCATCAACTGACTTATGAAACATGATGCCTTTATTGCAGGAAACTAAAAAGTTTATTATGTTTTTTCTAGTTGGTCCTGACCAACGATCACATATAGTGGTTACACCTCTTTCCTTTCAAATGCCAGCAAAAGTAGATATATAATCTTTCATTCCCTGATACTCTTACTACAAATGAATTTCACAACCCCTTTCCAAACCTCTACAGCAATATCAAGCATAGACAGTATAAATGGAGAACCAGCTATATTTGCTGGAATTAGATTATAAATTAGTAATTTTTTTAACTAATTTTCCTAATTTACTTCTTAAAACTTTCAGTACCTTAGTTTTTATTTTTGATTGTTTTGCACTCTTACTTCTTTTTAAAATAGGATCCATTGCCCTTAGTCTAGCTTTAGGGGCATTGAGATTGATCCATTGTCATCCACTACCTCCAGTTTCTCAAACACTATAAGATCAAGCACTATTGAAACAACTGGCACCATGATTACCAAAGCCACCTTCCTTTTCATGAATATAACCCCCTCTAGTTGTTCTTGCTTAAAATATCTGTCTTTGTTCCCATTGTTGATGTGATCGTATGCTTTCTTGCCAAGAAAATCTCAGTCTTTCTTCTTTCGAGTCTTCTTCATCGCTCAAATTCTCAAAATCTCCTCTAATTTGAGTTTCTGCTTCTTCTTGCCTTTTTTTTGTTTATCTCTTTTGTTCTCGACATATTGTTGTAGATGTTTCATCATTTATTCCATTACTTGTGTGGTTATATTCGAGCATCCATCCACTTGACCTTTTTTATATGCCAAGTGTTGTTTCAAGCGTGTAATGCCTCCTTTAATTATCTTTCCACACAAGTTACACATAATAATATGTCTGTTACCATCCACCAGAGTACCAAAATGCCATCCAATGTCCTCACTAGGTAAGTTCTCATTTCTTTTCTCACCTTGATTTGATGATCTATACACAACATTGAAAATACAAAGTTACAGTCCTTATAAAAAATAAAAATATGATATAATATAGTTTACAAGTACTAAATAGTCCTTCTAATTTTAATTATTTATTACATAAGAATAAAATATAATATTTGATTAAAAATAATAATTAGTATTTATTTAAATATTTAAATAATTAAAAATTTAAAATATTAGATATTTCATCTATTAATAAAATAAGTCGTAAAAATAAAAAAATATCAATCATTTATGTACAATATATTTATTTTAAGACCATTACATTTATTTCTCAAATCTTGCAATTAGGAATTTAAGATTTTAGGTAAACCTCATATAATATATAATATATAAATAAAGCTAGATATGATATAATATATAAATAATATGATATATAAATAACTGAAGCAATATATAACATATAATAAAGCTATAATATTTAAACAATATGATATATATAAATTATATACTAGTTTAAGATTTAAGTAAACAACAAGAGAAAAAAAACAATAACAAAAGGAACTTGAAGAGTGAAGATTCAAGAGAGAGAGAGAGTGAACGGGTGCGTTGGAGGAGTCTTGAAGAGTCCACTCCAAGACCCAAAGTCTCGAACTCTCGAAGACCAGATGGGAGATGGGGCTGGCAGTGACTAGCGGAGCTACTGTAGGGCTAGTGGCGACTAGCAGAGTTGTTATAAGGCTAGCAAAGACTCATGGAGCTACTATAAGGCTAGCCTGCGACTGCTGGGTGGTGTTTTAGAAGCTAGGGTGGAAATTAGGGTTTCAAAAATGGGACACAACTAAAATTTTCTAAAAAGTTCAAAAATGCAGAACTACTTCTCAGTTTTTTCCCCTTTTTACTGAAATTTCAAAACAAAGACGATAAGTTGAGAAACTAACGGAGAGGGAGAGTGATTGATGGGGAGAAAGGAAGATGAAGAAGAAGAAGAAGAAGAAGAAAAGAGGAAGAAAAAGAAGAAGAAAGAGGGTTGAAGGCTGATGGGCAGCAGAGGATTAGGGATAGAATAGAATATTAACATAGAAAAGAAAGAAGAAGAGAAGAAATTGGAGTCATATATGTATATTTTGGGAAACATGTTAGCACTCTGGTATTGTATATAATTATATATGGTTATATTTATTTGATTTCTGCTTCTCGCTACTTAGGTTGATGGTTGAGTTTAATCCAGTTTGATATTAGAGCATTGCAAATTTTACAGTATATAAAAAAAAAACCAAGTTAAATAGCTGGTCGTTACACTAAGAACGAATAGCTTAAGTGTTTGGGTCAAGTTGATGCTCATCCATGTACATCAAGCTCGCCTATGAGCACTCCTCCGATCCTAACAAGTGGTGTTTAAAAAATTAATATGAATTTTACTTATGATTTTGTCTCACATTGGGAAAAACATAGTGGAGGATAGGTGCTTATATACATGGTTGGGCCCAAGATCATAGGGCTTAAGTGTTTGTGTCAAGTTGGTGCTCATCCATGCGCATCAATCTCGCCTATGCTTACTCGCTTGGTCCTAACAAATGGAATCATAGCTGCTTATCAAGAGGTCTTGGGTTCTAGTCTTGTTGCCTACATTTATTACGTGGCGTTTAAAAAATAATTATTTATTCCTTATAATGGGTGTTATTTATCATGTGTTTATCCCTCCACATGCTATTAGGTTGTACATAAGGAGGAGTGTTAAAGCTTGATATACATTGTTGGCTCACAACCTAATAGCTTAAACTTTTAGGTTAATGTGGTAATCTAACACTCATGATAGCAAGCTACAAAGAGGAAAAGAAAGAGTAAAAAGGCGTAGGGGAATATAATTATAGTGGTTTAAGAAAGGAAGTGCGAGATTAGCTTACCTAATAGGCCTCGTGCCTAAAGGGAAAACTGAGGACCTCTGGCATAACCATGTTTTATTTAACAGTGTCTTTATGGAGCACATATCAGCACAACATGCGAGAAGACACAGTGGATCATGAAAGAGAAACATAGAGGCTTCGGAGAAAGGAGGAACACTCGCATGCTCCTCACTAGGATCTTTGGTAAGTAGGGAACTAGATGGGTAGAGGAAGTAGGACGACAATGAGAACTATTTTCTTTGAAGATTCTCTATGCCTTTTCTTTCACTAAGGGAGGCAGCAAAGGCTATGAAATTCTACTCTAACATATAAGAGAGCATGAAAGGTTCGGCGGCACCATATACAAATATAAGGATACATTGATGTGGAATTTGTGTATGTAAAAAAAAAAAATATTGATTATGGGCTTCAGTCCATAGGAGGTAAGGTTGGGTTCACAAATAAGCTTCTAGAAGCACACAATCCCTTGTGAACAATAAGATGTTTCAAGTTAGCCACTATTTTAGTCTCTAGGTCTTAGAGGAGAAGGAAGGTTCCTTTGTTGAGTTGTGAAGGTGTCAGGAATTAGAATAAAGATTTCTAAATAGGAAGTGCATAAAAATAAAGGATAAAAGGATCCATCACCTTAAAGAGGGCTAGACTATCTTAGAGGCATACTAAGGCTTAACTGGCCAGAAGTAAATAAAAATAAAAATAAAAATAAGTACCCTTCCATCCATGAAAAGACGAGGGACCCATGGAGAATAGCTTGCACTCAAGGCGACAAGTGAAGCACCACCACCCAACCTCATGGGGATGCTTCTTTAACTGATAGTAGGCCCTAATGGTTCTATGGTAGGCTATTATCTGCTTGTAGAAGAAGGAAGCAAAGCAAGTCAAAGTTGGCTAGGAGTTGGGGGCTAACTAACCTAGTCAACTATTATAACAACTCAAGACATCTGAGAAGAAAGGCTGGAGTGGAAAGCATAGAGTGGCCAAGGATCCCTCATATAAAAATGTCTCCTTTGGTCGTGGATGAGAAGTGTAATCCTTGAGACTAGATAATTGTAGGTTGATGGAAAGGGGATTATAATTGGTGAGTTGTAGGTGTACTAGGTCCTCTTAACTTAAGCAGCACACCTCATCTTTAGCATTAAAGAGGTGGAGCTTGAGACTCTCCATAAGGGACTTCAACCAAAGTTTCTTTCCTTAAGGAGATAAAATAGAAGGATGTTGTGATATGGAACGTATAATGAAGATGCACAATGGAATAAACAACAACAAGTGAATGTAAATTACACACACAACCAAAACAAGATCAACACAAAGATTTACGTGGTTCAGCAAAGCCTACATCCACGAAGCAATGACACACAAATTTCATTATGGAAATCAAAATGTACACAATACACTTCTCTAATGAATTTTCTCACTCTCAAAATATGTTTAGATGACATATATAGAGTTTTCTCAGAGGTTTCCCCCCGTTTTCCCAACCACCCAACGTTCAAAAATTCAAAATTTTAGAAAATTGCTGCAGCCTAGGCGCCCCTCGTCGACAAACACAAGAGCTTCGTTGACGAGACCAAGAAGAACCTTTGTCGATGAATACAGGGCTCTCGTCGGCGAAGCCAAAAGTTTGAAATTTCCTGTTCTCGGTAATTATTCGTCGACGAGCTTTAGAGCCATTGTCGACAAACCTCTGATGTTCCCTAGTCGACGAGCATAGGCCTTTCGTCGACGAGTCTTGCTGTGCTGTCTCCTTTATGTTTTTCCTCCTTCCTTCTTTTCTTATTAAAATAGAAGTATAAAAGCCACAAATAACAATCTCCACCTTGACGATTATACACCCCTTAGGAGAATTTCAAAAACATGAACTGCTTCACTTTGAACTTAAAAACTCTTGGTTGGGTATGTCTCCCTTCTATCACTTGGAGGCATTGAGTAAGTCTAAACAATGCTTGAACTTCTCTGAAGTAACTAATTTGGTCAAAATATCTGCTGCATTATCAGATGTGTGAAATTTCTCCAACATAAGTTCACCTAAAGCAATTAATTTTCATACTTTGTGGAACCTCACATCAATGTGCTTGGTCCTAGCATGGTATACCTAATTCTTCACTAAGTAAATGACACTCTGACTATACAATGTACAACCACACCATCTTATTGTAACCCCAACTCTTTGACTAAACCAGTAAGCCATAAAGCCTCTTTTGTAGCTTCGGCAACTACCATATACTCCACCTCAGTCGCGAACAGTGCAACTAGAGACTGCACCATGGATCTTCAATATATCGGTCGTTCTACAAGGATAAACACATATCCTGTTGTAGACCTTCTGTCATCTATTTCTTCGGCATAATCTACATCAACAAACTCCATAACTGAAGGACAACCCTATTGCTTGCTGAACATGATGCCATATCCCGATGTACCCCCAAGTATCGGAGTATCCATCTTATGGCTTCCCAATGCTGCCTTTCTAGATTAGAGAGGAACTTGCTCACTACGCTTACTGTATGTGTCAAATCTGGCCTCATACATACTATGGCATACATTAAACTTCCCACAGTACTAGCATAGGGGACCTTTGACATGTCTTAGATTTCCTCATCCGAATTGGGGCAGTCTACAGTAGACAATTTGAAATGATTCGCTAGAGGTGCACACACCGGTCTTGCATCATTCAAGCTAAACCTCTCCAACACCTTCTACACATAACTACCTTGAGATAGCCATAATCTCCTTGCAGTTCTGTCTCGGTGAATCTCCATCCCAAGTATTTTATTGGCTGAACCAAGATCCTTCATGTCAAATTCCTTATGCAACAGGTCCTTTAACTGATTCACATCAGTTAAATCTCTTGCAGCTATCAATATATCATTGACATACAATAACAAAAAAAAAAAGTGAGCCATCATCAAATTTATTCGCATATACGCAGCAGTTATACTCACACCGTTTGTAGCCAATCTTCATCATATAGGAATCAAACCGTTTATACCATTGCCTTGGAGACTGTTTCAGCCCATAAAGAGATTTCTTCAACCTGCAAATAAAATTTTCTTTTTCTGGTTCAATGAATCCCTCCAGCTGTACCATGTAAATTTGTTCTTCCAAGTCACTGTAAAGAATTGTCGTCTTCACATCCATTTGTTCCAAATGAAGATCGTAATAAGCTACCAACCCCAACATAATTCTAATAGAAGTATGTCAGACCACTGGAGAAAAGATCTCATCATAATCTATCCCTTTCTTTTATGAGTATCCTTTTGCCACCAACCGTGCCTTAAACTTCTCACCTTCCTTTTCTGATATTGTCTCCTTCTTCCTATACACTCATTTGCACCAAATCAGTCTCTTCCCATATGGAAGCTCCACTAACTCCCAAGTTTTATTCTTATGCAATGATTCTATTTCCTTAATCATTGCTCCCATCCACCTATCTTTCTCCTGGCCGTGCACCGCCTCTTGAAAAGAAGTTGGATCGTTGCAATAAATAAAGAAAGCATAAGATACTAGCTCATCAAAACCATACTTTGACGGAGGCCAAATAGTGTGTCTGGATCTTCTTAGAGAAATATCGTCGACTTGTTGGCTTTCCAAGCTAGACCTCCCTGCAACCACAGGACCATGATCATTTCCGTTGCCCTGAGCTTCTAACTCCACCTGCACAATATGTTCATCACTGCCCCAACTTTCTAGCTCCTGTTTCTATTCATCAAACTCTTGAGTACGCTTTACCATAGCCTTCTCATCAAAGACTACATCTATATTGATCACCCCACAACTTATACCCCTTTACACCCTCTGGATATCCCAAGAAGATGCAATGACGAGACTTCGGGTCAAGCTTAGACCTCTCCTCTCTAGACACGTGAACATAGGTTGGACACCTAAATACCTTCAATTCAGAGTAGTCTACTGCATTTTTCGTTCAAACATCTTCTGCCACTTTACCCGCTAGTGATGCCCTTGGTGATTGGTTAACCAGAAAACAAGTCATACTAACTGCCTCAGCCTAGAAGTTCTTCAATAGCCCTATATTCAATCTGAGACACCGAGCCCTATCAGCAAGAGTCTTGTTCATCTGTTCTTCCACACCATTTCGCTGAGGTATCCGGCGAACTATAAAATGTCTCTTGATGCCTTGCTTCGTACAAAACTCCATAAACCGAGAATCATCGTACTTCGTCCCATTATCTTACCTTAAGTATTTGATTCTCCTCCCTGTCAGGTTTTCCACTTTAGCCTTCCAAATCTTAAACTTGGCAAATTGATTACGCGTGCAAACTGCGTAATTGGGCACTTTAACCCGGTCTTTACGACTTATATTTTTAATTAAATGTCCAAATTTTTTCAATATTTTAATAAAGTGCCGAAATTATCATTCTTGAGTTTTATTGTGCAATTTATGAGTTTTTGATAATTTGTTATTGCAAGAAAAGTCCCGGGAACCAAAACTAACACCTGTTTGTATTTCATGCATAATTTTTCCGTCCAAAGTCTGATCGAGGCCATTCAAATTTCTGGAAAAAGAGGAAAGGATTATCTACAACTTTCATGTTTTGAGTTTTATGAGAAACTAGCTTCAGAAGGGTCGAATATTGCGTTGAACAAAGAGCAAAAATGCCGGGTCGGGTCAAGTTGTCGGGTCGAGTTGGTTAAACCGGGTCTAGGGCTTCCCCTAATCTCTTTTAAATTCTTCTTCTTCCCTCCCTTCTTTCCTAGACAGCCCTGTGGGCTGCTCTCCTTCTTCCCCTTCTTCATCTCTTCTTCTTCTTCTTCTTCTTCTTCTCCTTCTCTTTACCTTGCTTTATTCTCATCCTCTCTCTCTCTGTTTCTATTTTTATTTTTCTTTCACTAAGCCCAGCACCTCCACAGCCTCCCCTCTGCAAACCCCTCTACTGCAACTCCTGTTCCGGTGATTCCATCACAGCACTAGTCCGAGAGCCACACACAGTAGAAGCCACCCTCAGCCGAGTTCTCCTCTGCAACCTACCAGCAACCCGCGGACAGCCCACTCTCCACCAGCATATTCCAGCCACGGCGCTGTTGTCCTCTGTCTCCACCATCCCGAGGACCATACCAGCAGCCAACCGTGAGCCACAGCAGATGGCCAAACACCCGAGCACAGCAGCAAGCCTCCTTGCTATCACTGCCAGTCCACAGCCAAGCACCAAGCCTACCTTTTCTCTATCTCTCTCTCTTTTTTTCTATCTCTTTCTTTTATTTATTTATTTATTTACCTTTTTGTATTGAAAGTTGAACATGGTTAAATTAGTATTAAGGTTTATTTTAGATTTTAAATAATTGTTAAGTTGTTTTTGCCTTTGGAAAATTAAATTAGTTGTGTTTTTTTTGTTCAAGATTTATTTTTATTTTTTTGTTGAAACTCAATTTAGATTAGGTTCGATTTTATCAAAGTTTGTATTTTTCTTATGGTTTTTCGTTTTATTGATACAGTGAGCCACCGTGGAATTAATTTGACCCAAAAATTGTGTATTGTGAGCATGAGTGGCTAAGTTCGGTAACTCGGGTTGTGGGTCAATGTCGTTTGTTTTCCATGGTTTATTAGTTCTCCTAAGAAATTATTGTTAAACTTTTATTTGGTTAAAACCAAATATTGAAGGCATCGTTGATAAATCGCTGGCTCTTATTTCTTGTTTTGTTGTTGATGATAGGCACATCAAAACCTTGATTTAATCTAGGATTTTAATCAACTAATTTTTACATAAAATTCAGTTGATGCTTAATGAGAGTTTTTATTTTCTTCCGTTTGGATGTGGCCAATTTTCTCGATCTTTAGTAATAAAATTTCATCTTATTAATGCCTTGATTGGATTAACAAGAAAAGGAGTAAGGCCTAGGAAATTAGTAAATGGTGGAAGCAAACAGACGTTAAACTCGTAACCGAGTGTTTGGTAAAATTGTTTCAGTTAATCTGTTTAGTTTTGGTTGCGTTTTTTTTTAGAGTTATATTTTTGGAAAATTGATAAAATTTCAATCTCATTTTGATAGTTTACTCAAGCTTCTCTCACTTTGTTTACTGTTTTCAAAATCATAAAAGATCAAAAAGATTTTCAAACCCTATTTTTCAGCAACAGGATTTCACTAAACTTTCATAAATACTTTGATACTCAGTGGTTCCTGTGGAATACGATCCTTGACTCATCCTTTATACAATTTGACACTTCTGCGCTTGGAAGCACAACTCAAAATGAGTCACAAACGTACTAGATTTGTGACGCATAAAGTAAACCCAAACCTTCCATAAGTAATCATCAATAAAACTCACATAGTAGACATGTCCACCCTTTGATGCAACTCTAATTGGGCCCCAAACATCTGAATGTACATAGTCAAGAATTCCTTTCGTCTTGTGAGTAGCTGAACTGAATTTTGCCCTGTTCTATTTTCCAAGAACACAAAACCTATAAAATTCCAACTGACACATTTTCAAACCTTTCAACAATTTTCTCTTGTGTAGTTCTTTCATGTCATGTTCTCCCCATATGTCCAAGGCGCATATGCCACAAGACAGTCTCATCTGATTCAGCATCCACGGCTGCAACTCCACCTACAACGGTAGTTCCCAGCAATGTGTAAATATTCCCATTCAATTTCTGCCCTTTCATCACAGTTAGATTACCTTTCCATACCGTCAAGACTCCACTTTTGGACTTGTAATTGTAGCCATTATAATCCAAAGTGTCAAGAAATATGAAACTCTTTCTCAACTCAGGTATATGTCTTACATTACACAATGTTCTTTCAGCACCATCAAACATTTTTATCTTTACATTTCCTATGCCAACGATCTTGCAAGAAGCATCATTACCCATAAGAATTATTCCAGAATTTACTAACCTGCAAGTACTGAACCACTCTTTGTTTGGAGTCATGTGATAAGAATATGCCGAATCAAGTATCCAAGAGTCCGTTAGATTATCCGACTCCGCTGAAACTGATAGAACATCATCATTCGTTGAATCCTCTTCTTAAACAACATTCACAGATTTAGAAATCCCCTCATGCTTATCAGCATTTCCTTTCTTCCAATTCGGACACTCTGGTTTCACATGCCCCTTTTTACCACATTTATAACACCAAATTTCCTTCTTCTTCTTGGATTGATTTCGGGATTTCTGATTAGACCCATTTTAAAACTTTCCTTTGCCTCACTCATTACTATCCTTTACCACAAGTCCTTCTCCTTCATCACATATTTTCAACCTTTGATGAAAATTTAACAAAGCACTTGTTACCTCTTCCAAATCAAGTGTTTCTTTTCCCCGCGTAAGAGTGGTCACAAGATTTTCGTAGGTATGAGTTGAGGGCAAAGAATTTAACAGCATCAAAGTCTTATCATCCTCATCAAACTTCACATCAACTCTCATAAGATCACTTATGATTTAATTAAACGCATTGATGTGTTAATCTAGATTAGATCCTTCTACCATCTTAAGCCAATATAAACGCTGCTTAAGAAAAAATTTGTTATTGAGGGATTTAGACATGTACAAACTTTCTAACTTTCGCCGGATAGCCACTGGAGAATCCTCCTCCATCACCCGATAGAGAACTTTGTCGGTCAAACACAAGCGTATTATCGACTCTGCCTTTGCTTTCAAATCTAACCATGTTGCCTCATCCATTCCTTCCAGCTGAGTATCAAGCAAAGCCTTAGCCATTCCTTGTTGTACAAGAATATCTTTCACTCTTCTCTACTATAAACTGAAGTTTTTGGTTCCATCGAATTTGACAATGTCAAATCTTGCAGAAGACGATCCCGATGCCATAACAACAATCGCTCTGATACCAATTTGTTGTGATATGGATCGTACAATGAAGATGTACAACGGAATAAACAACAACAAGTGAATGCAAATAACATACACAACCAGAACAAGATCAACACAAAGATTTACGTGGTTTGGCAAAGCCTACATCCACGAAAGCAATGGCACACAAATTTTACTAAGAAAATCAAAATGTACACAATACACTTCTCTAATGATCATTCTCACGCTCAAAATATGCTCAGATGACATATATAGAGTTTCCTTGAAGGTTTCCCCCTGTTTTCCCAACCACCCAACGTTCAAAAATTCAAAATTTTAGAAAACTACCGTAGCCCAAGCGCCCCTCGTCGACCAACACAGGAGCTTCGTCGACGAGACCAAGAAGAACCTTCATCAACGAATACAGGGCTCTCATTGATGAAGCCAAAAGTCTGAAATTTCTTGTTATCGATAATTATTCGTCGACGAACCTCTACTATTCCCTCATCGACAAGCATATGCCTTTCGTTGACGAGTCCTGTTGTGCTGGCTCCTTCATGTTTTTCTTCCTCCCTTATTTTCTTATCAAAATAGAAGTATAAGAGCCACAAATAACAAAAGACATGAGGGGAACAATCAAATTCAAAAATAGAAAATCAACTTCTTACTTATGGAAAAATGAATCGAATGGTCATTAAGATATGAGTAGATGAGGAGCACTTGAAGAATATTTGAAAAACATCCAAAGAACATTGAAAGAACATTTGAAGAAGAAAAGAAAATTAAAAGGCATACCTTCGAATTTGTCCTTTAGAAAATGTCTCAACCCTTTTCTTGGAAAGAGGAGTATGGTGGAGGGAATGGAATGAAGGGGCTTGATTTAGGAGAAACAAAGGTTTGGAAAGAGAGAGATTTCAAAAACCATGAAAGTGTAACTACCAATTAATCACTTTCAGAATGTGCCCATTTAGCTTCTTAAAGAGACACATAAATAGAGCACCTCGGTTACGTGACTAAAGGCAGAGGAATCTTGGGAAACACCCTTAGCAAAGCATGTCGCCTCAATTAAGAGAGGGTCACATCGGCCACTAAGATAGGATGCGGAAACCTTGGGAAATACCCATGAAAGAGAAGGTCACCTTGGTTGTAATACTAGAAGTAATGACCTTGGAAAATATCCTTGTGAGAACAAGTCATTAACATCCCCAAGACATGAAGGGGAAACCTTGGAAAATACCCTTGATAAAGCAAGCCATTTAGTTAAAAAGCTTGGGGTAACCTTGGGATATACCTTTTGAGGAAAACCCGAATGGACCGCATCAATAAAAGGAGAACCTCACCTAGATGAAATTAAAGGTCGTCACCCAAGTCTAAAGCACTAAGGAGCACTTCGACTAATTGCACCTTTACTAGAGGAAATTTAAGGCCAAAGGAAACCTCATTCTAAAGCATCGAGGAGCACCTCAACTAGAGGAAATTTAAGGCCAAAGGCCACCTTGGTTTGAAGCAACAAGGAGCAAATCGGCTAGAGAAATTCAAAGCCAAAGGCCACTGCAATCTAATGCAAGGAGAAGAACCTCAACTAAAAGAAATTCAAGATGAAAGGTTGTCTCTGTGTAAAGCACAATGGAGCACATAGGCTAGAGGAAATTTAAGGTCAAAGGCCACCTCAGTTTGAAGCATCAAGACTAAAGGAAATTTAAAGGAGAAGGGCGACCTCGATTTAAAGCACCAAGGAGCACCTTAGTTAGAGAAAAATGGGCCAAACACCACCTCAATCTAAAGCATCAGGGCACCTTTCGGCTTGAGGAAATACAAAGGCCTAGGGCCACCTTAGTCTAAAGCACCAAGGAGCACCTCAACTAGACCAAATGAAGAGGCCAAGGGCCACCTTGGTCAAAATCATCAATGAACACCTAGAGGAAATTCAAGGCCAAGGGCCACCTCAATCTAAAGTACCAAGCACCACCTAAGCTATTAGAAACTTAAAGGCCAAGAGCCTCCTTGGTTTGAAGCACCAAGGGGCACCTCAGCTAGAGAATGAAAAGGCCGAAGGCCACCTTGATCTGAAGCACTAAGAAACCTCTCAGTTAGAGAAAGAAAAGGCAAAAAGTTACCTCTATTTGAAGCATCGTGAAGCACTTTGGCTAGAGGAAATTCAAGGTCGAAAGCCTCTATAATGGTCTTGGATTCACTTGATTTTATGAATTGGACAATTTGGTGTAACAATATATATATATATATATATATATATATATAAAATTTAAGTTAGCATTTGGTTTGTGGGATTACAAAAGTTCCCATAAAACAATATTTTTGAAAATCTCATTCTTACAAATTGGACTAATCCTGCCTCATGGGACTATTATTATTTAATTTGCATTATAAGATTTTTAGGAATGTATACAAGATATCTATGTTAGTGTTTGGTACAACATGTGAATCCTATTAGACATTTTATAAAATTACCTACTAAGAATATGTGATAGATTAAATTTATTTCCTAAATATTTCTAACATCATTAATAAAAAATATTCAACACTATTTATTTCCTATTTTTGATGGGAATACTTCACTCTTAGGAAATGTGATATTTATGTAAATGGTAAATAGATAAATGGGACAATCCATATTTAAATGGGCATTCATAAATAGGTAAAAAATTTATGTAGATGAGTCGTAAATGAATAAGTGAATCATTAGTGACCTAATTCATTTTTTTTAACGAAGACTAGGGAAGGATTATCCCTCCATTTAAGATTTGGAACCATAAAGTGTAAAATACCGTACTAGTATTAGACTCATATTCTTGAGTTCCAAAATCTACATAAGATAATCATTCATTACAAATATTTATTATCCGTTTTTACCCGACCTAATTTGATCCAAGCACTCATTTAAAATCATATTGAAATTTCAAACCACCATAAGGCTCAAATACTGGATGATCTAATTACCAATTGCAAAAGATAAAAAATAAAAATAAAGAGAGGCTAGTGGGGCAGAGCTAGAAGGAGACAAATGAATATGCTTGGTTCAACTTCAGGGCAATAAGTAATGGGGTCAAGCTTGAGTACCACTTAAATCCTAACCTATTTAAACTAAATTTTTTAAATACATTTTTATTCAATTTTACCTTAATTTACTCTAGTTGATAGTACTTTATATCAATTTAAAAAAAAAAAACAGAATATTTTTAACCACAAAATAACTTATACTATTCCCACTAATTTTATGCATATGGTACATCATAAAATCACTCCAAATAGTGGACCCTTATTAAGTGGAATTATGGAACCTATGATTTGAAAAAAAAAAAAAAAAATTTCAGCTGGAAAGGTCTCATTGAGAAATTATATAAGAGACCTCCCCTCTACGTGTGCCTATTTCCTAAATTATACATATAATGAAAATGGATCCTCCTCTTTACATATTTGATATTAATAAATATAGAACAAATTTGTCATATATATAACATTTAAAATACAAGCACATAGACACGTGAAGGAAAAATTATTAGGTAGATCGAGTTTATCACGTTACTCATAGACTAATCTAATAAAGTAATGACAGTACATACAATACACCACATAAGTAAAACACAATTGACTTTCTTTTCAAAACAAAGAAAATTAATTTTCCTTCAAATAAAAATTAAGTACAAAAAAAAAAAAATCTGCAGTTGAATTTTCTTTCGAAAACAAATTACAATGAGATTCATAGTTAATTCATGGTTAAACTTTTTTTTTTTTAAATCATTTTTAATATAATTATTTTACAAAAAATTGAAAATTTAAGTGTTAATTTAATTAATAGTTTTAGCAGATTCATTGGTTGTTCATCAAAACATTTATATTTTACTCAACAAAAAATGTTATAAAATTTCTAAGCTAATTTTTAATAGACAAATTAATGAATTTATTTAATTTTCAAATATCTATAAAATTATTTAATCATATGATTATTTTAACTATTTTTAAAATTTTATTTGGCCAACCATAAAATTTTATAAAATACAAATAAATAATAGTGTTATACTTTTCATACAAAAAAATATAGTTCATTCTATAATAATATTACGTTTAATTAAATAAATATTAAATGATAAAACGTTTTATTTTTTAATATGAAATTGCATAGACAAAAATGAATAATAGAAGCAATATTGATTTACAAAAGAAAATTAACTATTTTTTTTTTTTGTAGTTTTTAAGCATAAATTAACTTGTATATCTTTGCAATTTTTTCTGGAAACAAAATTTTAAAAAAAATTATGGGAAGGAAAAATAATCAATAGTTTTTTTAAAATATTTTTTAAAAAAGAAAGTTAATTATGTTTTATTATATGATGTAGTGTAGTTGTCACAAGTTTATGAATGACACTAATTGAAGTTTATGACTAACTAAGAGGGGGAGGACTATAATTGTGAGGCCGACGACTCTTTGGAAAGACCTACTTTTTCATGTTTTTTTGGTGGGGGGACAGGACTAGAAGAGGGCACGATTGAAAATGCTTGATTCAACTGCAGGGCAATAGAGAAATGCGGTCAAGTGTGAGGACCACTTCAATACTAACTTATTTATAATAAATTTTTAAATACAGTTTTTTAGTTCATTTTTACTTGAATTTAGTTCTTGAAAATAATTTAGAGAGAGAGAGAGAGAGAGAATATTTTAGACCATAAAATAATTGATACTATTGCCACAAAACAGTATTAATCAACGCTTAAAGTTCAAGGATGGATGGGGCAGTGCTGTGAACTGTAGAGAGAGAGGGACACTCACTTACGCTGCCGCGAGTCACAGCCGCCTTCGCAGAAACAATCAATGAGCCTGGAGCTGGAATCGTAGCCGCATCGTCCACCTCTGTTCCGGCAGTTCTCGCAGTCGGAAAGAGACGGCCATTGCAACGAAAACCCATCGCTAAAAATGTCCGCTAGCACCCTCCTGCGCTCCCTTTCTCCCTTATTGAACACCCCAAATCCATCAACCAGTACAATATTCGCAATATTCTCCTTCGTGTCGTTCAGGAGGCGAGCTTTAGTCAAACTAGCAGTCGACACAGGCATCGCCACGAACTCGCACCCACTTGGCACCTCCGCCGGACGCAGCGGCGGAGAGTAGCCGTCGAGTCGATTCACCTCCTTCCGGAGGTAAAAAGACTTAACACCCTCTCCGCAGCTATAGTTGGCGAGAACCCCATCAAGGACGAGCCCCCCATGTGATATTGAACACTTAAGGAAGGTGAGATTCACACCCAAGGGGGACAGCTCAAGCGGCGCAATATCGGAAGGGCGAGGAGGAGGTGGGAGATTCTGCAGAGACTCACAGGAGCTGGAGTTCAGATCCGTGATGAGCTGGTCGTCGACAACGGTGATGAGTTTTTCTGTGGGGAAGATTTGTTTGACACGGAACTGTCTGGCGCCGCCGAGGTTTAGGGCGGCGCGGGAGGTGGAGTTCTCGCACAAGATCATGTACTCGGAGAGAGGGAGGCCGCACTTGAGGGGGGCCTGGTCGTCGGTCTCGGAGGAGAAGGGGAAGGAGAAGGTGTAGTTGCCGCAGTTGAAGGGCTTGCAGAAGTCGTAGTATGATGATGAGATTGAGTCGTCGTTCTGTGGCCGGCAGGTGGGTGTGAGTTCTAATGCGGTGAGGAGGGAGATGAATATTGCAATGGATTTGGCCTCCATGAGTTTGGAGGATTTATGGCCACACGAACTTTTCTGAATGAATTTGTACTGTGCCGCTGGTTCAATCTTTCGTTTGGAAAAAGTAGCTAGACGCCACAGGAAGACTCATTGGTCGACGCAAATTTTTAATATTTAGATTTTTACCCTTAATTTGTTTCTAATATTTAGATTTTTTCCCCCAAGCTTATATAATAATATTGATCCACACCATTTGCAGAGAGAAATAAAAATAAAAATTAAACAATTTATCACATGGGTTTGTACAAAGATTATTGGCATCTTAGTTAGCAAATTGAACTGTATAAAACTTAAAATGTATTTTTTGAAAGGGCTTGTGAAGTTTATTGTATAGATGATTATTTTGCTTGTGAGCATACAATATATAGTCCTATTTCAAATCTTGATCGGTCCATTGAAATCCAAGAAAATTATAATACTGATTTAATAGTTGTTTCAAATAAAACATAATACAATATTGGAGTTAATTAAAACTAAATAAAGGAAATTGGCATCGTGAAATTCTACATGGCACTCCCAAATGGGAAAACAAACAAGAAACGAAAATGTCATTTCTTCAAAAAAGAAAAACAAAAGAAAATCTTATAGTCTTATGAAAACAAAGAATAGGTTTAAAAGTGTATTTGTGCATAGATGGAGAAAATAGTTGACTAACCATTTCAAGGATATATCATTAACTATAAGTACTCCTATCGTCATCCATTAGAAAAAATAGTTAATGTGTTTAAGTATGTATGTGCGCATGCACGCACATTTAGTAGGATAGAAAATAAAGAATGAAACAAGAAATTAACCTCTTCAATTATTCAATAATGTCATTACTATCAAAGAGTACATTTGTTTTCCAACTTTTCATGCATGCTTTGGATTTGGAGATCCTAAGCACCACTCCCGGGGTGAAGTAAGGAGAATAAATTATGTCAGTTATTTTTATTAATTAAGTAAATTTGTTGTTTTTAGGAATTTAATTATTATTTGTAGTTTATAGGCTTTGGAAATGTTAAAATAGTTATTGAGAATTTTGTGAGCCTCAGAATATTAAGAAAATTATAATTTTGGGGTTGAGATGATGGAACTGGAAAAATGTGGTTTCAAGGTTTTTGAGCTTCATAGCGCCGCGGGTTTGGTTTTAGGGTCTTCTCAAGAAATATCTCAGTAAACAGGTAAGAGGATTAAATTACGTTAGGTTTTTATTAAATTTGAACCGATTAAATTGTTTTATATATATGTATACTTGATTTCCAAAATTATTTCGAAAATCGACCGTTCAAAATGGATTTTTGCAAATATAGAATATATGGTACGCTATTTTGAATAATACGAACGGTGGAAAGCTTGTTTTATCATGTGGATTTAAAATACTGTGTTTCTTAATTGTTTATCGAGTTATGTTCAAATATGGAAATTGTGTGGCAGGTGAATAATTGGTATGGTTTATTGTAGTAACCAAATATGGAAATGGTTATGAAATACTGGAACTATTTGTGAAACATACTGGAACCGTTTGGGTAAAATACCAGATTTTTATATGAAAACTAAGAGCCGAGTTTTCATATGACGGCTAAGAGTTGAGTTCTTTATTGGCAGCTAAGAATCGGGATTCATATGACGGATTTATACTAGATTTTGAAACATATATTTATACTACTATTTTATTATTTAAAATTGCATGATATGGTTTTAAATACCCTAAGGACCTCTTGTATTATGAGCACGGTACCGTAGCTAGGAGAATATTTGGCCATGTGCCCCTACACTGTAGTGAAAGTGTAGGGTGGTCTCAGTAGCCAATTGATTTACGTAAGGGTGAAGTTATATAAGGCAATCGCACCTGCAATGGGGTTGCAGATGCATGCAGATGCACTTGCAGATGATTACTTTGAGTTAGTTTTGAGCTGATCACCCAGGCTAATTCCAGCTTTCGGACCGCACAACCCGTCATGGGGGTTAAACATGTCATTAGACCTAGGGAGTATTTTTACGTATATATATATGTGTGTGTGTGTGTGTGTGTGTGTGTGTGTGTGTGTTAATTTATGTGAATGGTGATATTTATTAAACTGATTTACAGGTGGTATTATGGAAGTATATTTTTAACTATGTAGGTTTGAGTATGATATACAAATGCTATATTTATCAGATTTAATAATTTGGGTTATATATATATATATATATATATATATATATATGTTTATTTAAATTCATGTTGGCCACACCCTGAAATTAATTTAATCCGTCTTACTGAGAAATGTCTCACCCCAATATACAATTTATCATTTTTCAGGACTGTATCAAGATCGAGCTTAATCAACTCGGGGGTGGGGTGATAGCTAGTTCTCTTTTGTGTGAATGTCTATAAGAACTCTGATATATTTAAAGTTTTGTTTGGAGACCTGGATATGTAATATGGCCGTATGGATTAAGTTAGTTTTCTTTCTTTTGTTTGGGATGTAATATGGATATTGGGAGACTTCTAGGTATGTTAGCAATTTAGAACTCTGGTAATGTATTTGGAGGATGTATCAATTATTTTTGCTGCTTGTATATAATGAACGTGGTATTAGGAACACATATGTCACTAAAGTAGTACCCTGGGCCCCACGTGGCGGGTTGGGGCATTATAGATCATCTCTGCAATTTAATTTAACAAAGATCTATTTCGAACGAAAACGGAAATAATCAACCATACTCACTTTAATCTTTCACAAATACAAGTATAATAGCTCAAAGCCCTTATTTCATATACACAATTCATTCAGAAAATCATGTATAGTATTTATGTAATCAAATACCCAATTTTAAACAGTTCACCTTTCGAAAATAACTAATACAATCTCATTTCTTTACTTATACTCAACTTTAACCGGTTGAATTTCACAAATACAACTATCATAATATTCATATATCCATATATGGTAGTTTAATCGGTTCAATTTAGAAAACAAGCTAACATAATATATTCCCTTTACTTGATCCTGAAGATATGCCTAAAACGATCGGGAAACGAAACCCTAGCTTTCGTAAGCTTGCTATGGAGAAAAAATCGGCACCCCGAGAATGGAGGGAGGGACAATTGGGGAGCGAGAGCGGACTCTAGATGGCCTTAGGAGAGAGGAAGACACAGGAGGGATGAGAGAAACCAAAACCCTAACTTTTAGAGAAAGAGAGAGAAAAGGGATTTTCTAAAAAAAATGAGTGAACTTCTATCTATAGGCAAGCTGCCCCCGCACTAAACCATTGACGGTTTTTTGAGACTTCCTCAAACCGTCGATAATTTGACCCTATAATCCCTTTATAAAAACCCTCAATAGTTTAAATCGCTGACGGCTTTCTAAGATGGCCTCAAACCATCAACGGTTTAATGCTAAACCAAACCATCTTCTTCTTTCATTTTTCTTTTTTTTTTTTTTCTTTTCTTTTCTTTTTCTTTTCATTTATTTCTCTTTTCTTTTATTTATCTTTTTTTTTATTTTCTACATTCGGGTTTCTACAAATTATTTCTTGATTAATTGAATAGTAATGGGATGCTCATTCCAAGTTTCTAACTTTATGTGAGAACTCGCACCTAATTAGTTAAACACATCCAAACATAAGAAAAAAAGGAAAGGACAGAATGGAGGTTTCATTCTATTCCATCCTTAAGTACCAACCAAAATAATTAATGGTTCACATTACTTTAGTTGAAGTATTTCTTCCATATCATTTTTTTAAATATTTTTAATGTCCCTATATTTAAGCAGTATCATAACAGTATCATGTGTCTTTTCTATTGTATTTAGAGTTTAAAAAATTAAATAACTTTGAATATTCATAATTTAAAATTTGTAAAATAAATTATGACTATATATTATTAATCTATTTTAAAAATATATCTAACTTTTATTAGAAATTAAAAAAAATATTTTCATAATATTATTTACAAACGATATATAATGTTTGCTGACGAATCAGGATTTAAAAAGTGTAAGATAAGTTATACCCATGTTGTTAGAGATTAATCTTTCCATGATTTGAACATTTCACCTTCAAGTTTGGATATCATATCCTCCCGTTGGGTCAAAACTCAAAACTCACTTGGTTAATATCATATATAAAAGTACGAGTAGCATAAATTATTTTGTAGATAAAAAAATATTTTAATAATTTTAAAATAAATTAAATTAAATAAAAAAACTTAAGAAAATTACATTTAGAACGATTATTTTAAATAGGTTAAGTTTTGAACCAAAAAATTATTTGATTAAAAATTTTTATAAAAAAACATAATGGCACATAAATGCTAAATAAAAGGTATAGCCTAACATTAAAAAAATGTAAATAGCTCTAATATATATATATATATATATATATATATATATATATATAATGTTTATAAATATCAAAATTATTATTTTGCATAACATTAGTGGAGCATTATTATGTTGAATCACATCCTATGTTTTTAAGTTCTATCTCTGAATCTACATGGTGTCTTAATGTTTGTAGTTTATAATTTTTTAAAATATATATAGATTTTTATAAATAGAGTGATTAATATTCATGCTTTAATATTTAAAAACTTAATTATGATAATATAAATTAATTTTTGTTTTAAAAATAAATAAATAAATTTTATTAAGATTATTCACAAAAGTGCAACAAGTGTGAGTAGTCACATAATTATTAGTTTTATGTATGTAATCACTTGTCACTTGGCATGTACACTATAAAATAATGACTTTGTATTTGAATAATTGAATTTTGTTGACCTCATTAGTCATACTCAGTTTTGATTATGATAAATACTCTTGGTACTGATGGTTATACTAAGAATTGCATGTAGGTTCACCTTGTGCGCGTTTTAGGACTGAAAGACATATCATAATGGCGTGCGGTGTTCATGCCGAATAATGAAAATCTATGTGTTGTATTTTGTATTTATTTGTTTATTTCTTTATTCTGGGATGTAATTTATTAAGAACTGTGCGCGTGTATGACTTGTAATAATTTGCATCATGCATGGTAGGTAGGTATGCTCAAAACGACCATAGTTAAACTTTAGGTACCTACACAGACCTTTCGGTCGATCGACGTCGGATTTTTTCCAATAGGATAGAAAGTCCTTAAGTCTCTAAACAAATGCACTAATAAGTCTCCATTATCATCTTCATATCAGGGGAATTATAATTGGTTAAAAATTGGACTGAAAATTGAAAAGGTTGAGAGGGTTTGGGCGACAAAACCTATGCCGTATAAAGCGGCTCGGGCAACCTGAACAAGTCAACATGTTGACTTAGCTTCGGGCGACCGAACCTCTTTTGAACATATCTTCCTCGGGCACCTGAATGCTTGTCAGAGCACTTTTCAACTACTCGAGCGACCGAATATTTCCGTTCAAATAGAGGCTCGGGGACCAAACTTAGCTTCAGGCACCCGAACCTCGAACATTTGGCTACTGACTTTGGTTCAGCCAACCGGTCCTTAACTCGGGCACCCGAACTTCTTAAAGTTGAATTTTTGATTGTGTCTATTCGGGCACCCGAACCTTACGGGTTAAAATAATTTTTACTGATTTTTTAATGGGGTAAATTGGGTTAATTTTCTAAATGACTTTTGAAACAATTTTAATTATACCCATTTAGTCCCCAACGGTCATAATTTTGCCCTCGCCTATATATATCCTCTCATTTGCAAAATTAAGAAGAGTTTAGCAAGATCATTAAGCAAAAAATTCTCTCAACTCTCAAAATCCTCAAAACCCTATATTAGCCAAATATTTCTTGAAAACACTCACATACTTCTCATTCTCTTTCTCTAAGCATTGTGAGTATCTCTATGAGACTATTGTGCTTAAATTTCTCTAGCTAATACTCTCTCTTGGTATATTGATTGATTGATTTTACTTGAGAGTATAGCCTAAAGTTCTTCCACCGATTTCATTTGATAAATCTAGTGTGGAAAGACTTTGAAGATTTTGGTTCTTGCATTGTTGTTGTAAGTTACCTAAACCTAGATTTTGTGTGCAAAAATCTTTTCTCAAAAGGCTAGTCTTTTAAATAACTCCATTGAGCTTTACACATTGAAATATATTATTGAGTTTTTTTGATTTATCTTGCTTAGCATATTTGAAACCCTGATCTGATATTGTGACATTCAAATATTGTGGTTCAAATCTTGCTTAGATAAACACTCTAGATCTAGACTGAAAGTATATACTTGATTGAGTGGTTAGCACACTTTAAAAGCACTAAGCATATTTACATATCATTCGTACTTGCATTATTGACTGAGCTATATTGGTGCACACATTTGCTTGTCTAGAAGCACATTTCTGTGTACAAAAAATTTATACACATTGGTTGTATCCTAGGCACGAGCCTGAAGAGGGAGACTAGCCCTGTGGAATAGTCCCGGATTGGCTTAGACCCGGTTAAGAAAGCTAGGTGTGTCATCCTGTTAAGGCGTGTCGGTTGAGGTCAGCCCCTTGAATTGACTTGGTTTGTATAGGTGTCACTCCACCCTTTTAAGTGAGCATTATAATGATAATCCTTGTGCTGGTGTGGCCAAGGCGGGGACGTAGGTACAGTTGGCCGAACCCCGATAACATATCGTGCGTGTTGTTTACATTTCCGCAATTTACATCTACTGCACGTGTATGTTTATTTGATGATTTCATAGACTAAACCTAGACTAAATCACATTGTTGTTAAAATCAGTAGACCTAGGCAACACATTTTTAAATACCCAATTCATCCCCCCCCCCCTCTTGGGGTTGCACCATAACTATCAATTGGTATCAGAGCCTCGTTACTTAGACTTAGAAGTTATTTAGTAAACGATCATGATGGCTCATGTTAGTGCATCCCCTTCCTATGAGGGAAGATTAGTCACACACCCACCTATATTTTGTGGTATTGATTATGTTATATGGAAATTTAGAATGGTTGTGTATGTGAAAGTTCTAAATTGGAAATTTTGGAAAGTCAATGATCAGGGTGATTGTGTGCCTATGAAGTCTATTGGGTGTACTGATGTTCCTAAATCTGAGTTTGAAATGAATGATCATCATAGGGACTTAGTACAGGTAAACTTTGATACCATGAATACCTTACTGCATGCTTTAGATTCTAATGTTTTATGTGAAGTTATGGCTTGTAGTAGTGCTAAGCAGATTTGGGACGAACTTGGGTGGAGATATGGTGCGTCCATGCAAAAGGGAGTCATCTCTCCATACGAATCAGGCTTCACTGATCTTAAGGAAGGTAACCAGTGTTATGTAACTTTAACTAATGATGAGGTTATTTCAGTCCCTTCTGTCTTAGTAGATGAATATGAGTATGATTCTTGTGCTGATTTGAATATTGCATCTGATACTGAATCATATGATAGCACTGATAGTGAAAGCATGCCTACTTATGAGGAATTGCAAATTGAATATCTTAGGACTCATAAGTTACTTGTTAAATGTAATAAGAAATATTCTGCTTTGAAAAACAAGTATGAAGCATGCGTGAAAGAATGTGACTCTAAAGTTCTTGCTAAAAAAGAAAATATTTTGAAATCTAAAATTTCTAATGATGATAGTAAAGATTACTTTATTACAGATCTTAAAAGTAAAGCAAACAACATGTCTAAAGAACTCTTGAAACTTCAGAATGTTTACAAAAATTTGGAAAACTCAAAAATTCAAGATCTAGAGAAGAAAATAGAAGACCAATCTAAAATCATCTATACGTTCACTAAAGGCAAGGAAAACTTTGATAAACTGTTAGGTGCACAAAAATGACCTTAGATAAAGAAGGTATAGTTATAATGGGATTGAAAACAAGGAAAGAAAGAACCTATACATGGGGTACTTTGTAAAAGAATCGAAATACTATGCCAGTACCTCCTCTAGTCCATACACTCACACCACATGCATCTTATGTAAAAAGAAGGGGCACACAAAATTTGATTGCCCATTTAAAAGAAAAGGTGTGAAATCCAAACAAGTATGGAAAGCCAAAGAATCACCAACTCCTAACCCATCAAAAGTAAAACTAAGAAAAATGGTATGGGTGGCTAAGAAAGAAAAGGAAGAACTTGCTTAAATAGGAATTACATAATCATATGGCTCCTCCTTAGTAGTTAGGATTAGCTGTAGGGGGTAGCATTCTCTAAAAGGTTTGGTAGTGGCTTGGGGCTAATTAATATGAAATCTTGCACTTTCACCATTCAAAAGCATACCAAGCATCTTAGAGAACTAAGCCAATATGTAAATTGAAGCACAAAACCAATATGGCCTAAATGAATATTCTTGTTGGTTTAAATATATATCATTGGCTGTTTAAATAAAAGTCCTCCCATAAATGGACATGGCATGAGTGCCTTGCATTTAAACTTAAATTGCTTAACCCCTTCGAACATCTTACGTTAAGCATACTTAGTCCATTGTTCAGCTTTGAGGTTTGGAATTAAAGTCATAAATCCTGCCCTAATCTTACCTTGAAATCATTTCAGTATCCTAACCCTACAGATAATCTATAGGGTATCTTGCTTCAAGAAACAGATCAAATAAGAATAAATAGACCCAAATTAGGCGACTGAACCCTTAAGTACATTTGTACTTCGGTCAACCGAACCAGAAGGTTGACCAAGTCGTTGACCACATTTCGAGCGGTAGAATCTTCGTGTTCAAATCAGCTCGGGCTGCCGAATCATCTTCGGGTCCCTGAATATATATTCGGGCTACCAAACTGAGCATTTTGGGTGATCGATTGAAATAGTTCAAAATCTGTTCGGGTAGCCGACCCTCGAAAATACAAAATGGTGCTTGAAATTCAATCGACCGAACCTGATTTCAAGCTGCCAAACAGACTCAGTGAACCCTCATAATTAAAGTTTTTCGGGCAACTGAACTAATGCTTAGGCACCCGAACCGCGCTAATATATATGGTTCTCCGCGAAAAATGGTTCATTTTCTCCATACATTTGAGAGCCTCCTTAGCTTTTCCGCTCACATCCTTCCCTAGTCTTCTATTGGATTCATTTCCATGGCCAGAGATGAGAGACGTGCTGTTGCGGGTGTTCCCATTGGATCAGTGGTTTCCCATACCCGATCAGAGAATAAAATATGAGTGGGTGTTTCGTCTCAAGGATCCCATTTTGGGAAAAATCCTCAATATCGAATTCATGCAAACCCACTTCAATAATGTTCTAGACATGTTTCGATATCAAGGATGGTATGAGCTCATCGCCTTTCAGCCCCCCCATACCCGCTGCTCATCCGGCTCTTCTATGCCAACCTTGCCCAAGATGGCCAAGGCTACTACACCAGGGTGCTGGAGACAGATATCCACTCCGATGATGCATACCTAGCGGAGACTTTTGACATCAAACGTGGCGACTTCAACTGCCCCGATTCTTCCTCCACCTAGATAGCCGAGCAAGACTTCACTGTGAGTACCTTTGTAAATTTGGTCATGACAAACCTTGTAGCTGACTTGACCCATACCCCTAGCTATAGATCCTTGACTTTGGAGGCAAAGGTGGTACACCACCTGATTTCCTAAAATATTTTGCCCAAGTCAGGATCGAGGGATCATGTGTCCTACTTGGATTGCTTCATCGTGTGGTGCCTCTTCACCAAGAAGAAGCTAAACCTGCCTAGATTGATCCTATGGTGGATGTTTGTCAAAACCATGGGAAAGAGGATCATTTTGCCCTATGGTGGGATTCTATCTAGGATATTCGTTAGGGAAAGTCTGAATAGGTCACCACTAGCTACCATCAAGAAGGTGCGGCCCTCTGACGTCTTCAACTCCACCACTTTGAAGTTGATGGGATACGAGCTCACTGGCAACATGTGGTTGCCTACTACACATGAGAGAGAGCTATTAGCTTAGGAGGTCCCACAGGAGCTACCCCATGTACCATCTATTGCCGAGATCATGGCAGTCATCACCGATCTCGCTGCCTCATTTCAGGAGTTTCGAGTCTCCATGATTGAGCAAACATCTACTTCACAGGCCAGACTTGATTCCCTTTACAGCGAGTTCACTAACTTCCAGTCCAAGGTGTGGGCTAACTTCCACTTCCTTGGTGAGCGACTGCAAGAGATGAATGACGAGGACATCGGTGAGGATGACCAGATGGAGTTGAGTGGGGAGGAGGGAGATGACAATCATGACGACAGAGAGACCTAGGAGTGCTTCATGAGGATCCAGTCCGTCATTCTACAGCACCTTATTTGATCATCTATTTTATTTTATTCAGATACATTTCTTTTATTTGGTCTGTATCTATACTTAAAATAGCTTATATATCTGTTCCTATTTGACATTCACCACACACACACAGATACTATGATATGGTGACTGTTCTTTTTATTATGATATATATATATATATATATATATATATGCAGTACTTTGATTTGCATGTGTTTGTGTTTAAATGGTTATTCTGTTGAAATACATGCTAAGTATAGAAAGCCTCCTACATGGCGGATGCAGTGGATGAGAATTGCCTGTTGGTAGATTATAGGTTCTCACATGCCTTACTCTTGAAATACTGCTTGTTTGAGAATCATTTTTGTGCAGGTTAATTTTGGGAAATGTCTTGTTTACAGCCGGCATGCTGCCAAATTTTCTATAAAAATTTGCCCAAAATAATTGAGATGATTTACTTTGTTGCGTGCAAATGTGATTTATACTTAAATTTTAAATATTTACGCTTGGATCATTTGTGTTATTTGGTTAAACTCCTTAGGGCTAGTTGTGCATATTTATTTAGAATACTGGCAGATTCTTATGGATTGCTTACATCTTTAGACAAAATGCTGCAAAAATTTTTTGAAACCTTTGCACATAACCTAATATCGTTTTCTTAATGCTAAACTCCTTAAAACTTGAGTGTTTTTCTAAGAAATTTTGTGAATTTTACTCAAGTTGATTTATAAAGAAAATGCATATTCTTAGGGGGAGTCCTTTATCTCAAAATCATTAGATTCTGAGAAAATAAATAAATATATATATATATATATATATATATATATCTTGCATTCACCGCTATATCTTTTGGAAAATATAATAACAATTGGTATCAATGTGCACATTTTAGTAAATCTATATTTGATATTATGTTCATTTCAAAACTAACAATATGTCCTTATAGTTATAATTTGTATCTTCTCTACCACATAGTTATAACGATTGGTATCAGACTCACATGTTTATTATACTATACCTTATGGGCATACATGTTTGTTTTGGAAACCAAAGATGATTATGATAAAATTAACTTTAAAATATTTTTGAAGGATGAGTGAAAACCAAATGAAAGATTCATCTTCATCCTTGCATAATCATCCATTGGGGGAGTATAGAACATTAAAATTGTTAACCTGTTGTATACTACTTATACTTTCTTAATACATATTATGTTTGGGTTAATTGATTGAAATATGCTATATACTATTCATTATAACTCCAAACAGGTCACTTAGGTATAGAGTTATGATTGGGAATAGTCTATTTTCAAACGGCATGTTTCCGAATTTTTTAATCTTCCCAATATACCTCTTGTATCTAATTGATGTTCTTTGCCTTCGCATTTTATTGTTTAACCCTTTTTGCTGTTGCCAAAAGGGGGAGAAGAGGCAAAAGTGGGTATTACTGTGCTTTATTTTACTTACATCTCTTAATACCCATATCTTTATGCATAAAGTCGGGGGGAGCCTTTCTTGGCTGAACCCACTTTTGCATAAGGTATTTGTCATCATCAAAAAGGGGGAGATTGTTGACCTCTGGTCACACCCATTTTTTATTATGACAAATACTCTTGGTACTGATGGTTGTACTGAGAATTGCATGCAGGTTCACCTTGTGCGCGCTTTAGGACTGAAAGACGTATCATGATGGCGTGCGGTGTTCATGCCGAAGAATGAAGATCTATGTCCTGTATTTTGTATTGAATTGTTCATTTCTTCATTTTAGGATGTAATTTATTATGAATTGTGTGCGTGTATGACTTGTAATAATTTGCATCATGCATGGTAGGTAAATATGCTCAAAACGCCGGATTTTTTTCGGTAGGATAGAAAGTCCTTAGATCTCTAAACAAATGCACTAATAAGTCCCCATTATCATCTTCACATCAGGGGAATTATAATTGGCTAAAAATTGGACTGAAAATTGAAAAGGTTGAGAGGGTTCGGGCGACCGAACCTATGCCGTATAAAGCGGCTCAGGCGACCGAACAAGTCAACATGTTAACTTAGCTTCGGGCGACCAAACCTCTTTTGAATGTATCTTCCTCAGGCACTCGAATGCTTCTCAGAGTACTTTTCAACTACTCGGGCGACCGAATGTTTACGTTCAAATAGAGGCTCGGGTGACCAAACTACGTAGTTCGGTTAACCGAACTCAGCTTCGGGCACCTGAACCTTGGACATTTGACTATTGACTTTGGTTCAGCCAACTGGTCCTCAACTCGGGCACCTGAACCTCTTAAAGTTAAATTTTTGACTATCTGTTCGGGCACCTGAACCTTACGAGTTAAAATAATTTTTACTGATTTTTTAATGGGGTAACTGGGTTAATTTTCTTAATGACTTTTGAAACAATTTTAATTATACCCATTTAGTCCCCAAAGGTCATAATTTTGCCCTTGCCTATATATATCCTCTCATTTGCAAAATTAAGAAGAGTTTAGCAAGATTATTAAGCAAAAAATTCTCTCAACTCTCAAAATCCTCAAAACCCTATATTAGCCAAATATTTCTTGAAAACACTCATATACTCCTCATTCTCTTTCTCTAAGCATGGTGAGTATCTCTATAAGGCTATTGTGCTTAAATTTCTCTAGCTAATTCTCTCTCTTGGTATATTGATTGATTGATTAACTTTACTTGAGAGTATATCCTAAAGTTCTTCCACCGATTTCATTTGATAAATCTAGTGTGGAAAGACTTTGAGGGTTTTGGTTCTTGCATTGTTGTTGCAAGTTACGTAAACCTAGATTTTGTGTGCAAAAATCTTTTCTCAAAAAGCTAGTCTTTCAAACAACTCCATTGAGCTTTACACATTGAAATATACTATTGAGTTTGTTTGATTTATTTTGCTTAGCATATTTGAAACCCTGATCTAATATTGCTACATTCAAATATTGTAGTTCAAATCTTGCTTAGATAAACACTCTAGATCTAGACTGAAAGTATATACTTGATTGAGTGGTTAGCACACTTTAAGAGCACTAGGCATATTTATATATCATTCGTGCTTGCATTATTGACTGAGCTATATTGGTGCACTCATTTGCTTTTCTAGAAGTGCATTTTCGTATACAAACAATTTATACACATTGGTTGTATCCCAGGCACGGGCCTAAGGAGGGAGACTAGCCCTGTGGAATAGTCCCAGATTGGCTTAGACCCAGTTAGGAAAGCTAGGTGCGTCATCCTATTAAGGCGTGTCGGTTAAGGTCAGCCCCTTGGATTGACTTGGTTTATATAGGTGTCGCTCCACCCGTTTAAGTGAGCATTATAGTGATAATCCTTGTACTGGTGTGGCCAAGATGGGGACGTAGGCACAGTTGGCCGAACCCCGATAACATATCGTGCATGTTGTTTACATTTCCGCAATTTACATCTACTACACGTGTATGTTTGTTTGATGATTGCATAGACTGACCCTAGGCTAAATCACATTGTTGTTAAAATCAGTAGACCTAAGCAACACATTTTTAAATACCCAATTCACCCCCCCTCTTGGGATTGCACCATAACTATCAAATTCTTTGAATTTAACTCTAAAAAAAATAATTATAATCAAATTTCATGTCACATGAATGTTAGAAAATAATTTTTAAAAATTATTTATTAGTTCAAACTTGAAATTAATTTGAAACCGTATTATTAATAGCTCTTCAATTGAACAATTGTGTCTATCTAAAAGAGTTCTATTAGGAACTCTTCAACTAAACAACTATATTTGTTTAAAATAGTATTATAAATAATTCTTTAATTAAACAGTTGTGGTTCTATTTGAAAGAACATTATTAGTAATATATTATTGTCGTCCATTCAAATTCGTTTCTTTCCTCTCTTCTTTCTTCCATACTACTTTTTCAAAAGTTGTGGGAAGAAATTTTTATATTTGTTGTCTGCAAATTTTTAGTAATTTTATTATACCCTAATAATGATTTGAATTATTTTTTATAATGAACTCATTCAAGTGGTGTGCAGATATTGATGTGAATGGTGTAATCCCAAGAGAGGGTGGGAATTGGATATTAAAAAAATTATTTCTAGGTTATGCGTGTTCAATTTTAAACCACGGCCAGTATTGCACAACCAAGGGTTTTTTTTAGCAGTCTCAAATTCCCTAAAAATAAATGTATGCAAATATTTAAAACAGATAAGACATTCATAATAATTTAAGCATAAGCATACAAGTGCGGAAAATAAAGAGTATAGGGAAGAGAATGACACAATATTTGTTATCGAGGTTCGGCCAATCCTACCTACGTCCCCGCCTCAAGCCTCAGCTCAAAGATTCCACTATTTACTCACTAAACCGGGTGGAGCGACGCCGTTTACAATACTCTTTATGAGGCGGAGTCCCCTCGACTCACTTATGGGCCAAGTCAAACCTCAACACCTTACAGGTCAATGCCTACCTAACTCATTTACCTAGGCTGAGCCAAAATGGTTCTCCTTCCGAGGCGGAGTTTCCTCTGTTCACTTACTGGGCTAAACCACACTAATTCTCCTTATAAGGAGGAGTCTCCTCAGCTCACTTAATCAGGCTAGAGCCAAACCAATATACCTTACAGGACGGTGTATTCCTCTTCAGGCCATGCCTGGAATACAAAGATAATAAAATTTTTCGTACAAATGTGAATGCTTCTACAAAAGTAGAGATATACAAATTGAAGCTCAATGCAATCTCGTATGATATGAAATAAGAGCTTAGTAAAGTAGGTATTTTTCTCAATATAATTTTGCAATCTTTGAATAAAAATATATATCATGAATACTCAAAGATTCAAACCCTAATAAATATTTCTCCAAAATATTTTTCAATGAAAAGTGTGGGAGAACTTAGTGTTTTGTTTCTAAATAATTTTCTTCAAATCAAAATGTGAGAGACCTTTCAAGCAAAGATATGTATATGAAAATATCCTCAAGGTACTCTTGACTTACCCAAAGATTTTTCCAAAAATGATATTAAAAAATATAGCTCAAAGGGAAGCTAGGGCAAGGATGATTCAAGAATGGAAGATCCCCACGATAGTGAAGGAGTTGCGTTCCTTTCTTAGCCTTACTAAATACTGCAGGAAGTTTGTTGAGGGGTATTCGCGGAGAATGACTCCAATGACAGGACTACTAGGGAGGTATTATTGGTCGCACATGCGGGATGATGTGGTTGATTATACCAAAACTTGTCTCACTTTCCAACAAGACAAGGGGGAGCAAAAGAAGTATGATACTTTCATGGCCGCACCAAAGTACTGTTCAATAGGGGAGACGATGCAATTGTTCCTTGTTACTTTTGTGAAACATTGGGGTGTTCCCCAAGTTATTGTTTGTGATCGAGACTTAATGTTCACTGACAACTTCTTGACATAATTTTTCAGGATATTTAGGTCACACCTTGACATCTCTTTGAGTTATCACCAACAAATAAACGGACAGATGAAAAGATTCAAAAAGCTGCTAGATGAGTACTTGTGCCATTTTGTCAATGAAAACCAGAAGAATGGCATACAACCACTTGATGTGGCTTCGTTCTATGGCAATGCCCAAAGGAGCTCAACAACCAACAAGAGCACTTTTGAGCTTGTTACAGGTCAGTTGCCACTGTTACCTCACACAGTGGGTGAGCCGTACAGACGAAAGAGTCCCAGAGTGTACATCTTCACCAAAGAATGTAGAAAGAATGCAGAGTTTGCCCGAGCCAATCTGGAGAAAGCTTCTAAGTAGATGAAGAAGTGGGCAGATTAGGGGAGAAGACCGCAATTTCATATCAGCTGCCTCAAACCGTTCAACGCCGACACCAATGACCTGAGTAGAAGCCAATTTTACAAAGCAAAGTTGAAGGTAATGCCACCTGATAGACATGATGTTGAAGAGATCCTTGCAGACATAAAGTTCATATCCTCAAGGAAGAAGTGGCAGAAGTTCCTAGTGAAGTGGAAATGCCTTGATGACAAAGAAATTAGCTAGATTTCTGCGAAAGATATGCAACCGTTCATGGACAAAGTTCAAGTGTACCTACTGCCAAAGTCTACGAGGATGTCGACCGCATAAGTGGGAGAGAATGTCACGAGCTAAGCTTGTTCAGGGCATTATGCTTGCCTATGACCGCTTATCTCATGTGCTTGGGATGGGTTTCCATCATGTAAATACTAGTGTAGGGTTATTTTCTACTAGTAGTGTCTTTGTATGCCAAATAGGGCAGTATGACTCCTCGGTCACTTTGTTGTTTCCTAGTGCCAGGATGATAATTACATAAAAACCTTTTTAGGGGAGGGTGAGTGATCATCAGTCATTGTAAAACTCACTAGCAATTGTCAACGTATTTAGCCTACTTGCCTCCCTCGCTAAGCACACTATGTCAACGGAGGTGTTGTTAATGAATTACGTTTGCTTCAATGTTTACTGCTTGCGTGCCACGGCTTTCATGAATTGATTACTGTTTCCGCTACAATTTTATTGAATGCTAATGAAAGCGTTTTGTGGATGAATGCCGGTAAACGATAGGCTGGCTAGTTAAACAAGAGTGCTTTAGCTAGCGCCGCACGACCCTTCATAAGGGTGTGAAAATAGTTGGACCGTGATAGTTAGCCACGTGAATGATTATTAGGTGTGAAACTACAGTGTTTTAAGAGTTTTAGAATTAAAATGTCATGATATAAATGCGAGGGAGTTAAATTTCATGATTTAAATTTTCATCAATTAAAGGAATAATGTCCAATATAATGGAACATTAGGAATAGCTATGTAATTTATTTTAATAAAATTAAATTTATCACTAAATTTCTACAAACTCATCATTTAGTTTACTATTTTTCAGCTTTTGTTATGAATAAAAAAGTCATTTCTCAAAGTGTAGATGTCCTAGTCATGTAAATGACAGCTATTAAAGAATATATAATTATTATTGTTAAAAAATATATTTATTTTTATTTATTTATTTTGGCTTTTATCACTTCCGTTGGATCGTCTCTAAATCCAACGGTTGTGTGGTGTCATATATATGTTTGTAAGCCATGGGAAAATATAGGGATTGCTTGTCATTTTGTGTAAGAAGAGCTAGAAAAGGGTTCTCTCTAGAAAGAACTTTTCTTCAACGAGTTGAGTGGTGAAGGAGTGTACATGGGATCTGGGATCGGGGAGAAACTAATTTAGATCTTGTACTGCCATTGTTTCATAGTGGATTTTTCTCCAGGTGCACGCTCTATGAACGTAGGCAACCTAGCCGAATCACGTAAAATCTCTCATCTCCATTTTTTTGTGAATGTTCTTTGTGTGATTTATTTTTTTGATCGGATGATTAAAATCGTTACGCGTGAACAAGTGGTATCAGAGTACAGTTTCGATTGGGTGCAAATCTAATAGATCAGATCAGATCAAAAGAAATTTTTTGGATCTAAAGTTTTTCCGCGGGAGTGCTCAAGATTAGAGTGGTTCGTTCAGATCGGATTGAGGTACGCAAAGATTCAAATCGGGTGCCGAAAATATATTACGAAATTTTTCAATTGAAGGTGTGAAAAAAAAATTCGAAAGAAAAAAAATTTTCGTGGATGAAAAACATGATGAACAATGCCAGAATTGGGTGATAGACCCAAATTCAGAATCAGGTTGGAGTGCGAGTCAAGGCGCAGATCCTCCACTTGGAGCGCTGACGTCACACTAAAGCAGAAGCTGATGTAGGCGTCATTGCTAACGTCATCCTAAAAGGTGCTGACGTCACTGCTGACATAAGAGGAGAGAAGCAAAAAAAAAAAAAAAATAATTTAATGGCGAGTACTTCAATGGCCAAGTTTGAAGTGGGACCCTTTAATGGGAAAAATAATTTCAGTCTATGGCAAAGCATTGTGAAGGATGTGTTGGTCCAACAAGGGCTGATTAAAGCACTGTATGGGAAAGACAAGAAGCCAAAGACCATGTTAGATGATCAGTGGGAGGATTTGGAAATGAAAGAGGTAAGTACCATTCACTTAAGTTTAGCTCCAAAAATTAAGTACAGTGTGTTGAATGAAACATCACCAGCTGAGCTTTGGAAAAAATTGGAGAATATTTATATGTTCAAGTCCCTAGTTAATAGACTGTATTTGAAGAAATAATTGTATCAGTTGGGGATGACTGAGGGCACATAAGTCAGAGACCACCTCAATTATTTCAATAAGATAATCATGCAGTTGCTAAGTATTGAGGTAAAAATTGAGGAAGAAGATAAAGCACTGATTTCGTTGTATTAGCTTTCCAGTTCACTTGATACTTTGAAAACCACACTACCACTAGGTAAGGAGACTCTTACAGTTGATGAGGTGACTACTGCCATTCTGAAGAGTAAGAATTTTTACAAACCAGATCATCTAGGACATGGAGAAGGGCTGGTGGCTAAGGGTGAGTCTAGCCAACAGCGGGGAAGGAGTTCTAGCAGGGTTAATTGGAATTGAGGGAATCTCGATCCAAGTCCAAGGGTAAAAGTGGGAATTGAAGGAGTGGTTGTTTTTATTATGGGAAAGAAGGGCATATGAAGAAGGACTGTCTAAGAAGGAAAAGAGATTTAGAGGAAAAGAACAGGAAGAAGACTGAGCAGGCTACTGTAGTGGAGAGCAATTCATTAGTTTTTGATGGGGATCTTTTGGCTGTTACTACAAGTACCAACTACTTAGACGATACCTAGACTTAGGACTATACACGGTTCGGTGCGGTTCAATTTTGGCCAGAACCAAAAATCGAATCGAAATTTTTTAGTTTGGAATTTTCGAATCAAAACCGAAATCGAACTAAAATTATGCTTTAATTGAAAACTGAAAATGTAGCAATATGGTTGCGGTTTTTTGGTTTTAAATCGATTTTTTTTACCAAAAAAAAAAAAATAACCTTTATTTTTCATAAATTTGTTGCAAATTTATTGAGCATTTTAATTTTTTATAGGGACTCATAATTTTAACAAAACAAAATCTGTTGGGCACTTTTAACAAAAATAACCTTTTGTTGACCTTATAGGTCATATCCCTGTTTTGATTATGACAAATGCTCAAGTATTTAATGTTTGCCGAGTTGATGTGCAGGTATTCTCATTGGCAGATCATAGTGATAGCACAAAGAGGAACTGAAGTTGAAGACCCAATTTACGATTATATTGTATTTCATTTCTATGCAAAGGGTCTGTTATAGTTAATAGGGATTGATTTGTAATAAGCTCACACACATCGCATGCATGATCTAATAGGTAAGCTCAAACCAACCGTAAACTAAAAATGACCTTAGAAGGACCTTAGGGAATACCCTTTGGCCGATCGAAGGTCGACCGACACCGGATTTTTTTGATGTCTTCAAAGAGACCTAGAAAAGACCTTAGGACACTCACCATTGCACTTGTATGTGTTAGGCACTTGAATATGGTGATTGTGGAATAAAATAAGACCGAGCTGCACAAGTTATGTACTTTCGGTCAATCGACCTATACAGGTCATTTTGCCCTTGGTTGACCGAATTAGGTCTGAGTCAACATGTTGACCGCAGTCCGATTGACCGAGCTTCTAAAGCTCATTTGACTCCGGTCGACCGAATACCCTTGAAGTCAATAGTTTGACTTCCTGGTCGACCGAGGGTCATCGAGAGTTATCCCAACGATCTGGTCGACCAACCAACTTAGTTTATTCTAGTCCTAATCGACCGAACCGCACTGATTTTAAAAAATCGCCTCAGATATGCCATTCTGATCGATCAACCAATTAGTTCATTTTCACCCCGATCGACCGAATCTCGCTAATTTGGAAAAATCGCCCTTCCCGGTCGATCGACCTTGAAGTTCAAAATTGGCTTAGTCGACCGAGCCATATGAACTTCGATCGATCGAAAGTCTTCTAGTTGACCGGTGCCCTCAGGTTGCTCTGAATTTTCACCGCGGTTAACTATTTTAAACGGGTTTAATTAGAGTTAAAATGATTTAAAAAAATATTAATAATACCCTACATGTCCTAATAGCTATAATTCTTCCAACATCTATAAATAGTCCATCATTTGCAAAGATTAGCAGGAGGATTAGAAATCTTGATTAGGAGAAATTCCTTGAAAATCCTAAAATCCATACTACACATTTTCTCACCCCATTCACTCATACTCACCTTCTACTATTGCCTAAACTCTCTATAAGTTGATTGAGTGTTTGTTTGTAAAGGTTTGCTCTCCTTATTTTGCTTGGTTGATACAATATTCTTGAGAGACAAACCTAAGTGTTTTTAGGGGACTTTGTTAATAAGTCTTTCCTAAGAAGACTTATATTAAACTTCCTGAGTATTGCACATTCATTGCAATATCTTGCGAAGTCTATATTTGTTTTTGGATTGCAAAAACTCTTTCAAAACATTTTCAAATATCTATTGCGCTTTATCTTGAAACATATTTGAAGAGACATTTGATTACGTGATATTGATCTTTGTGGCAATATTCATTAAGTTATCTATTTTGTTGTATACAAAGATTAAATCTCTTTTTGCAAGCCAAACATATACACTACTTGAGCATCATACGATTGAGAAAATCTGTTGATTGAAATATATATATATATATATATATATATATATATATATATTGTTTGGCTGATATCTTTGTTTGAGCACGTTGATTGAATACCTTGTGACACAAAGATTATACTGGTTTATACTCTCACACATGCATTATAATGATAGTAAATATATTTGAGAGTTGATATATTAAACCACATTGAGCTTACATATTATATCATTTGGTGGTGTATGTGATTGCACATAATTAGGTACATATCTGCTTTGCATAAAAGTATAATCACTATACTATTGTATAGTATTTCAAATCTGTTGTATTTCCAGGCACGAGCCTGAAGAGGGAGACTAGCCCTTTGAAATAGTCCCGGATTGGCTTAGACCCGGTTAGGAAAGTTAGGTGCACCATCCTGTTAAGGTATAGGTTAAGGTCAACCCCGCTAATTGACTTGGTTGTAAAGGTTGAAGTCAGTCCCGCTAATTGACCTGGTTGTAAAAGTTAAGGTCAGCCCTGTGCTAATTGACCTGGTTGTAATCGGTGCCGCTCCACCCTTTAAGTGAGCCTCTAGTGGAATCCTCGGGCTTGTAAGCTAAAGGCGGGGACGTAGGCACAGTTGTCCGAACCCCAATAACATATCGTGTGTTTATTTATATTTTCATACTCTATATTTACCACACGTGTATGTTATGGTGTAAATGATGCGCATGATTTAGATTTCCGTACGTTATATCTACTTGCGCATTTGGGATTGTATAGAAAGACCCTAGGTAGCTAAATCATATTGATTTTTTATTTAACCTAGGAGAAAAGTTTAAAATTCCAATTCACCCCCCCTCCTCTTGGGAATACATCAATTCCAATAGCTTTATTTTTCATAAAGTTTTAAAAAAATTATTGAGGATTTTTATTTTCTATAGTGGCTATATGGCTATATTGCATGCTATATTTTTACTAGCCATATTATATATATATATATTATATAAATCAGTTTTTTGGTTTTTCGATTTTTTCGGTTCGATTTCAACATAAAATCGAAACCGAATCAAAACCGAACATTTTTATTTTTGAAAACCGCAACTGAAATCGAAAACCAAAAAACAAAACCGTTTATGGTTTTGACTCGATTTCGGTTCGATTTTCAATTTTTCGGTAATTTTTGTACACCCCTACCTAGACTTTGAATTTAGCATGCTCATATCATATGTGTCCATACAGGGACGAATTTGACTCATATGAACCAATCTCTAGAGGGACGGTGTGGATGGGTAATAATGCTTCATGTGGTATTCTTGGTATTGGAACGGTCAGAATTAAGATGTTTGATGGTGAGGTTAGAACCATCAAGGATGTGAGGCATGATCCAGATTTGAAAAAGAATATGATTTCCTTGGGCTTTTTGGACAGTAATGGTTCCTCTTTTTCAAGTAGGGGTGGTGTGCTGAAAGTGGCTAGAGGTTCACTAGTAGTAATGAAGGGTCATCTGAGGAACAATTTGTACACTCTGGTGGGTAGCACTGTGACAGGTGGAGCTGCAGCTAGTACCTCTTCAAATACAAATACAGATGATACTACTCTGTGGCATATGAGGTTGGGTCACATGAGTGAGCGTGGTTTGCAGGAGCAGCACAGGTAGAACTTACTGAGAGGTAATTCTTGTTGTAAGTTTAAGTTCTATAAATACTGTTTGTTTGGTAAACAGCGTAGAGTGAGTTTCGGAACAGGAAAGCATATGAGCAAGGAGGTGCTGGAGTACATTCATTCAGATGTATGGGGCCCAGTATAGGTACAGTCTCACAGTGGTGCTATTTATTTTGTCTCATTTATTGATGACTTTTTCAGGAAAGTATGGGTGTATTTTTTGAAGCACAAGAGTGAGGTATTCAGTAAGTTTAGGGAATGGAAAGCTCAAGTAGAGAAGCAAACAGGGAAATAGGTGAAGTTTCTAAGATCTAACAATGGATCGAAGTACAAAAATAGCCAGTTCATTGACTTCTGTAAGGAAGAGAGGATCACTAGGCACTATACAGTTCCACATGGACCACAACAGAATGGGGTGGCTGAGAGGATGAACAGAACATTACTAGAGAGGGTAAGGTGTATGAGTATTTAGGCTAATCTGCCTAAGTCATTCTAGGCAGAAGCAGTGAGTATGGCATGCTACCTAGTAAGCAGGTCTCCTTTTGTAGCTATTAACGTAAAGGTTCCTGAGGAGGTATGGACAGCTAAGCCAGTAGATTACTCTGTGTTGAGAATATTTGGTTGTCCATCGTATGTGCATGTATAGGAACAAGATAGATAAAAGTTGGACTCTAAGTCCAAACCGTGCGTATTTATTGGTTTCCAAGAATGAGTGAAGGGATACCGATTGTGGGACCCTATAGCACCAAAGGTGGTCACTAACAAGGATGTGGTCTTCGATGAGGAAGTCATGTTGAAGAAGAATGCTGATAAGAAGGTGGAGTCTGATTCAGCGGGAGTACCTATTCAGGTGGAGTTGGACAGTATTCAGAATTTAGGTATAGGTAATACTCATACTACTGTTGTTGATTCTGTTGCACAAGATATAATGAGACAGGCTACAGTTCCTCAGAAAATTCCTCAGATAGGTGATAGATATGAGCCTACAGGGCTAGCCACCAGTAGAGAAATGAGGAATGTTAAGCCTCCGGTCAGGTATGGGTTTGAGGACTTAGTTGCATTTGCTCTGATTACTAGTAGTGGAGATCCTTCTGATTTTGAGGAAATAGTTCAGAGTTCTGAGCAAGATAGTTGGCTTGGAACCATGGTTGAGGAGTTGGAGTCTCTTCATAAGAATGGCACTTAGGTGTTGGTTTAGAAGCCCAAGGACAGGAAGTTGATTGATTATAAGTGGGTTTTTAGAAAGAAAGAACCTACTTCAGAATCAGAAGGGATAAAATATAAGGACGAGTTAGTAGCAAAAGGATACAAACAAGAAGAAGGTATAGATTGTAATGAAATCTTTTCTTCTTTTGTTAAGCATGCTTCTATTAGATCCTTGTTTGCATTGGTTGCCATGCATGATTTAGATCTGGAACAGATGGATGTAAAGACAACTTTCTTTTATGGTGAGTTTGAGGAAGATATCTTTATGGAGCAACCGGAGGGGTTTGTGGAACAAGGTAAAGAGCATCTGGTATGTAAGTTGAATAGGTCTCTTTATGGTTTAAAGCAATCCCTTAGGCAATGGTATAAGAGGTTTGATTCTTATATGTTGAGGATTGGGTATGTTAGAAGCAGTTATGACAGTTGTTTTTACTTCAAATTTCTTAACAGTGGTGTATATATGATCTTTATGCTATATATAGATGACATGTTGATTGCCTCTAACAGTACTAATAGGTTGAATGTGTTGAAAGCCAAGTTATAGGATGAGTTTGAGATGAAGGATCTTGGTGCATCTAAAAAGATCCTTGGCATGGAAATCAGGAGGGGCAGACAACAGAAGAAATTGTGGTTGTCATAGGGTAAGTATATTGAGAAGGTGTTGGGCCAGTTTAACATGGATAAGGCTAAATTGGTAAGTACACCTCTAGTTGCTCAATTTCAGTTGTCTGCTAAACTGTGTCCTTCTACTGATGAGGATAAGTTGGATATGACTACTGTGCCTTATGCCAGTGTAGTAAGGAGTCTGATGTATGCTATGGTATGTAGTGGACTAGGCTTGTCATATGCAGTTAGTTTGGTAAGCAAATATATGGCTAATCCAGGTAAAATGCATTGGAATGCGGTGAAATGGATTTTCAGATATTTGCGTGGCACTTTTGACTATGGTATCCTGTTTGAAAGTACTGATGATTGTAATATTCAGGGTTATGTGGACTCCGATTATGCAGGCGATTTGGATAAGAGGATGTCTACTTCTGGCTTCATTTTTACCATGGCTGGTGGTTCCATTAGTTGGAAGGCAATGTTGCAACCTACTACAGCTTTGTCTACTATAAAAGCCGAATACATAGCTTTGGCAGAGGCAGGTAAGGAGGTTTTGTGGTTAACTTGACTAATTTAGGAACTTGATGTTATGTAGGATAGGTTACATGTATTCTGTGATAGTTAAAGTGCAATCCACTTAGCAAGGAATCAGATCTACCACTTTCGCACAAAGCATATTGACATACGGTACCATGCAGTTAGAGGTTGGGTTGAAACTTGAAAGTGGTAAGTTCCAGTTATTGAAGATCCACACAGATGGAAATGCTGCAGATATGCTCACGAAGCCTGTTACATTAGCCAAGTTCAAGTGTTGTCTGGACTTAGTTAATGTAGTCTCTTATTAATTGTTGACAGAACATTTCAGAGCGTGGGGATGGAATGTTGTGCTTGGCTGTGATTAAAAGTCAAGGTGGAGATTGTTAAAAAAATTATGTTTATTTTTATTTATTTATTGTGACTTTTATCACAGTCGTTGGATCGTCTCTAAATCCAACTAATGTGTGGTGTCATATATATGTTTGTAAGTCATGGGAAAATATAGGGATTGCTTGTCATTTTGAGCAAGGAGAGTTAGAGAGGGGTTCTCTCTAGGAAGAACTTTTTTTCAACAAGTTGAGTGGTGAAGGGGTGTACAGGAGATCTAGAATTGAGAAGAGACTAATCAAATCTTGTACTACCATCACTTCATAGTGGATTTTTCTCCAAGCGCACGCTCCATGGACGTAAGCAACCTTACCGAACCACGTAAAATCTCTCGTCTCCATTTTTCTGTGAATGTTTTTTGTGTGATTTATTTTGTTAATCGGAAGATTAAAATCGCTGCACATCAATAATTATTATTTTGAAAATTAGGAGTTAAATGACACTATTTAAACAATGTTTAATGTAATATAACTTAGAGTGACATTGTAATTTACATACATAAAATCAAATTTATTATTAGTTCATTACATTTCACCTCATTATGTAAGTCTTGATTATGAAATATACTAATAAATAAAAGATTAGTTTGTATTAGAGAACGTTTGTTTTGTTTGAGCAATCTCTTAAGAGGCTTAGAGTCTATTTAGTTTTGAAATATTTTTTTTATTTTTTTATTTTTAACTTTTTAAAGAATTATAAAAAATTTTAATTTATTTTAAGATTTTAAAGACTCATATAAAGTTTTTTATATGTGCAAAATAATTTTTTATTTTCTATTTTCAAAATTTAAAATAATAACAAAAATATTTATTTTAATTTTTCAAAATTTTTACAAGGTACTATTTGAATTTAAAATCATAAATTTTAGAATTTAAATTTGAATTTACTTTATACATAATTCACATAAATTAAACTCCAAAATCTAAATTTCATATTTCCATTTGCAAAATCAGGATTAAAAATAAAAATAAAAAAATGAAATTTTTTTCTAATTTTGTTATATAACTTTGAAAAATTTTTAAATCATTTTTATAATTTTAAAAGTAAAATTTAAAAATAAAGTTATCTTCTCACGCTATTAATTTCAACATTATTTATTATTATTCATTTATTTCATATTATAAAATAAAAAAATTAAGATGGGAAATAAAAGATATTTTTTTTTACAGCTAAACGAATCCTTTATAAACTCGTTCATTTAATTTCAAGTAAATTGTTAGGACTTGAACTTGAACAGGGTCGGATTTATCCATCACCCTTCTCAAGAATTACAATGGATATGTTTCTCCCGCCAAACTTTTACCCTTCAAGTCTTCCTCAATTTTATATTTACATCAAGCATCAGATTTGAATTCTAATTTTACCAAAAGCACCTCCTACCTAAAACCTGCGTTACGCAACAAAAGAAACATCTTCCATTTCCTACCTCACAAGTCTCCTACACAAAAATATCCGTTCCATTGTTATCCCTAGCAGAGGGTATGGGAAATTCAGCAATCCTTTTTGGTCCATTAAATTAAAACCCGCTAAATTTTTAAGGTCAACACTTCCCTTAAAATTCAGCACCTCCCCTAAAGTTTCAAGTAAATCCTCCAAATTTTAAGCGTATCACAGACTGCTCCTGAAATTTAACATAAACTTTCATTCAAAAGACTTTTTTTCCCGTAAAAAACATAAGAAGTGTAACTTTTTTACAAACCTCAAGGTCATTGAAATTCTTGAAAAAACCTCTTGAGGAGAAGATAGTAGTACTCTTTACCCAATTTTGAATTATACATTGAGAACTGAGTTGTCTCCCACCCTCTCAAAACCTGCCACCACTAGCTACAAAAGCCAAAGTTTAAACTGCTCCAGAATGTGAATTTGGTATTATTGACGGTCAAATGACTCAAAACAATATACAAACAAAAAAAACAAAAATCGTAATATCTTTGGGCAATGAGGGAAAAAATGTTTTGGAGGTATAAAAAAGAAACCCCCAGCCCAGATGCAGGAATTTCAAATAACAGTGAAATATAAAGAATGCAAGAAGATTGAATTGATCAACTGCTGTAATGGCAATGTAGTTTGCAAAAACCTTTTTCACTCGTTATTTTCCAGATTCATACAGCTGAACAGTTAGACATTGGAGCAGTTGGAATTTGTAGAGTCAAGCTTTATGACCCTGGTGTTGTATGATCCACAAAATCCACACTTATGGTACAGCCAGTGGAACCTTGAAGCTCCCTTCTTCCCACAGTCATTGCACAATATATCCTGTTTTTCCAAATCACCATCAAATAAAGTTTAGTTTCCACCTACATTCTAGTCATCTGAATATGTCTATTAAGTAGTTATTGTAATAATTTTTAAAAATATCTTCCAATTATAATCATCACAATAAAGAAAATATATAAACAAATAATATCAATAACACCACCATGTCATCGGCACCAATAATAACAACAATATAATATAATGAGAAATTGTTGGGAGTTTAACGCTACTCAAAATCATGTATTTTTCAAGCAAGTTTTTATTATAAATAATAAAATATTACTCAATTTAATTTCCTTGCACTGATTAGCAACTCATTCAATAAAATACCAAAATGCCTATTCATTTTGTGCACTCTAATGTATTAAGATCAATAAGAAGAAATATACCTGAATAATCTATACTCGAGTGATTCCTATTTTGAAACTTTTCAACCCGATTGCATGACAATCAGAATGTCAAAATAAAATAAGAGAGAATAACTGTGTCGTCTTATTATATATTTGGTGTTTAATGCATAAGACCCACAAGCACATTACTGGGCATGATGGGAAACGTCCCACATCCAGTTAGTATCTTGGCTTCCAAAAATTCTCATAGCAATGGATAAAAAGCGAAGTATTTTGATCGAACATAATAAATATCAAGCTAAATCGATATGTTATTAGTCTCTACTATTTATTAAAAGAACTCCATATTCAAAACAAAATTACATAGGTAATTTAAAAAAAAAAAAGCATTCAAGAAATAAATCACACATTTTTTGGGTAAATCTTGAGCAGTTTGGATTGGTTAAAAACAGTTCAAAATGGTTTCACCATCATTTGTAATTGATCTAAACTACTCAAGATTACAGATTTAAAAAAATAAATAAATCATTAGATTAAATCATGTGGTACTAGCCTGTGCTCAATAGCTCATTTGTATATTTAATGGACAGGGTCATATTGCGACTGGGTACTGAACAAGGGTTGCCAATGTGATTTTTCAATCAGTAATTATGCACCTCAAAGCATATCCGAACTGTTTTATCCTGTTTATTGGTTTGAGGGGCTCAAAAGAATGACTTCTTTACCTGGCAGCGATCTCTGTATTCTTCTGGGAGTTCCTCAGAAGCCAGCAAAGCATCAAGCATACCAAAGTAAACCTAATGCCAATGTCATAAAACAAAAGTGAGTGATTTTTTAAACCTAATGCCAATGTCATAAAACAAAAGTGAGTGATTTTTTTATATTATTTTATGCTTCAGTTTCATTTTCTCACACAACACAGCAATCGCAACAGCCCAAGAATCTCATTCAAAAAAAAAAAAAAACCAAGTATTATTAGCATTGTCATAGAGAACAAGCATAACATAAATTAAAGTAAAGCCCGCGAAATGACCTCGCAATTTAAGCAATGCAAAAAATTCAACATGCTTTGAGCAGTAAAATAAAATTCAGCAATGCTTCAGTTAAAAGATATCTACAGATCTCTAGTATCTGTGTAAACCCTAGCCCTACAGAATCAGTTAGGTATCAGCACTGATGTACATCTAATGTCCCCAACATTATGACAGAATATACAACTTTTCCCACTTTCAAAAGTAAAATAAAAAAATCTCATGCCTCTAAGCAAAATTTGGAATATTTTTTAAAAGTAATAATAACATATTTATTTGTCAAATTATTTCTGCACCTACTGAATTACCATGGAAAAATAAGACATTTTCCCCCTTAAAACATTTCTTCTTTTACTCTCAATAGTCCTAATCCATTTGGATACTGACTTTTATTACAAGTGAAGCATAGATTTAAAATCTTGAATTTTAATTATTATTATTTTTCAGAATATAATTAATAGGTTATAATGTATAAAAAATAATATATAATTATTAAATTATGTTAAAAACAATATAAAAAATAAAATATTTTTATAATTAATAGGTTATAATATATATAAAAATAATCTATAATTATTAAATTATGTCAATAACAATATAAATAAAAATAAAAAATATATTTTCAATTAATATTTCCTAATTAATGTTTTAAATTAATATTGTAACATTGTTAATATTTTTAATTAACAATTTATTTAAAAAAAATTTCATAGCAAAATAAATATATTAAGAATGAGAATAGAGAAAGTTACAAAGCTAGGGAAGGTCAAGAGATCCTCAAATCCCAAACACAAAAAATAAAAATAAGTAAAAATCCTAGAAACAAATAAAAAAACTAAAATAAATCCTAATGAAAAAAACCATCTTAAAACCACGTCCTCTTAATTAACAATTTAATTAGTTTTACATTAATTGATATTTTTACTTATAGTTCTTAATATTTTTCGAAAAAAAAAAAGAGCATCCCGGTGCACAAAACTCCCATGTATGCAGGGTCCAAGAAGGGGCAGACCACAATGGGTCTATAGAATACAGTCTTACCTTGCATTTTTACTTAATTTATATTTATATTTTACTTATTATTTTTAATTAACACTACTAATAAATTTTTTTGGATCGGAATGTTGGGCGATGAAGAAACATAATATCCAAAGAGTAAAAGCTGCTGAGATGAGGATGTTTAGATGGATGAGTGGTATAACATTGAAAGATAAATTAAGGAATGAACATATTCATGGTAAGTTAGGTGTAACTCCTATAGAAGATAAGATAAGGGAGGGACGACTCAGATGGCATAGACACTTACAACGTAGGCCTTATAGTGCACCTGTGAGGAAGAGTGACTTAGTTATTGTGAGGGGCAGTAGAAGGGGTAGGGGTAGACCTAAAATAACTTGGGAGGAAATAGTAAGGATTTAATATCCTTGAATCTATCAAAAGAAATGATCCATGATCGCATAAATTAACGGAAAACGATTCATATAACTGACCCCACTTAGTGGGACTAAGGCTTGGTTTTGTTATTATTGTTGTTGTACTGTTAATAAATTTTTTCATGCGGCCAAATTTAAAAACCCCTAAAAAATATTTTTAATAAAAGAAAAGAGGTATTGACAACAAGTCAGATCTGGGTTTTTTCAGAGGAAAGCATAGGCCGAGACAGGCAGAGGACGCGGACAGGGAGGGGGGGCGGGGGGGGGGGGGGGAGAAAGCTGGGCAGGAGGGAGAGGGCCTTTCAGATCTAAAATTGCCTGGCAGAAGGCTTTGCAGATTTAGGTCATCTGGCAAGGAAGGTGAGGAAGGAGAGGGCGCAGGGAGGAAGCCTTGAGGAGGCAGTGGCGATGGCTGCAATGCAAGGGCAGGCGGCAGCGGAGGGCGGAGGAAGAGGAGAGTGTTTAGGGGAGAGTGCCTGTGCAGACAGAGGGAGAGGGAGGAGAGCTGCGTAGAGAGAGGGAGAAAGAATTGCCTGTACAGTGCCCGCTCATAAGTGGGCAAAAAGCTATCCTAGACAGTTTCTACAAATTCACTTATTTTCGTTCAAAAAATGAGGTTCAAAAAAGTAATTTTTGTATCAAGCAGTTATTTTTGTTCAAGCCAAACAGCTCTTATTTTTATAAAACTTATTTTACATAATAAGTGCCGTAAGCACTTTTTTTTTTTAAGTGCTAAGCCTCATTTGGGAGCACACTTTTTAAAAAAGTGATTATAGTACTTATCACTTAAAATAAGCACTTCTACAAAAAAAAAAAAAAAAAGTGGCGTTTGGCTTGCACTACAACAAACACTTATTGCAATAAATGCTTTTCCAGAATCACTTTTTTTTTAAATTATTTAAGTGAATTTTAAGAAACAATTCAGGATAGCTTTGATTACTTATAAGTGATACTGTTCATAGGCAGAGTCAATTTTGTAAATATAAGAAAATTTAGTGACTATTTTATAATTTAAAAAATACATTAGAAGATAATCATATATTATTTTATTATGCATTAAAATATATTAATTATTAACGAAACACAATTAAATTTTAGAATAAAAAAGAAAAACCATATATTAATTTAAATCAATATTAAAAATTAAAAAATACTAATTTAATTAATAATATTATTTTAACATAAATTAATATAATAATCATATGTTATAAATATATATTAAGAACAAGTTTATTATTAATCAAAAAACAATATTTTATTTTTTACTGAATAAAAATATTTAAATATTAATTAAAAATAATAGTTAAAATAATTACTAATTAAATTATTCATATAATATTTTATTATGCATTATAACCTATTAATTATTAATCAAATCAAATCAAATTCTGGAATGAATAAAAAAACCATTTATAAATTTAAATTAATGTTAAATAAATTAAAAATTTTAATTTAGTTATTAATACTATTTTTAACATAAATTAATGTGATAATTATATGTTATAAATATACATTAATAACAAGATTATTGTTAATTAATAAATAATATTATATTATTTTAGTTAATAGAAAATACTTGAATTCTAATCAAAATTAATATAATTATCACTTAATTTTTTAATTATAAAAATATTAATATTTTTATTTAAAATATATTTAAAAATACATATTAGTTATTATAATTCAATACTGGATTGAACAAGAATTATTTATTAATTTAAATTAACATTAAATAAATTAAATTTTTAACTTTCATTAATAATATTATTTTTATCATAATTAAAAATAATAATTTTATATTGTTTTTTGATAGAAATATTAAAATTTTAATTATATATAATCAAAATAATTATTAATGAAATTGTTAATTAAAGAATATTAATATTTATAACTTTAAATATGTTTAAAATTATCTTCTAATACCCTATAATAAAAGTAGGTATCCAAATACCACTTATTTTAAACACAACCAAACACCACTTATAACTTTCAGCATTTCATTCAGCACTTTTCCTGGAAAGTACTCCTGCATTAGTGGTTCCAAACAATCCCCAAGTCATCCAAAGTTCAATCCAAAGTGACAAATTCATTTAAAGTGATAGGGTAATTGGCACTCATGACATGCATCTGAATAAATATGAGCAACACATCCCTATTATGTTTAACGTGCTATTATCAGTTCACTTGATCACGCACACATAATGCAGCAACAACTCGCTATTCCCACTAAAGAGGATAGAAAATTGAAAAAAGAAAATCCAAAATCCATTTTTAGGTCTAAAAAGGATCAAACATAAGCAAGATGGGACTACCAACAACTGTGCCAAAAACTTCTTCAGCTGTATGCAAAATCAAGTACATCCCCTAACACACCCCCTAAAGTTTGAATTTGTAGTGGTAGGAAGGACAGCATGATAGTCCCACCAAGTCCCGCCAATGCTAAGTCTGGAGGGTGGTACATGTTATGCAGCACTACCCAGCCATGTGAGGGGCTGATTCTGTGACTCAATAGACATGATGTTCAAGAGTTGCAAATTGCCTATAGCACCCTTCTACTCGTCAGTGTGAGTTACACTATAAGATGGGCTGCCAACTATTGAGTGGAAATGCAGTCCAAGTGAAATCACCAAAATCACCCTAGAATGAAGAAATGGGCTCACTAATTCATGCTGTCAAAATGCCTCATGATGGATAACATAGTACTTTAATATTTGAGGAGAAACTAAAAATTAGTTTTTCTGACAAAGAATTTTCTTACCGCCATATCCCCCAAGGATTTGCTACAAATTGGACAGATGTAGTGACTGCAAGTGTATGCCTGCAAAGATGGAAGAGAGAATCTTATATTAAGCATTTCACTAAGGCTTTTTCTTCCATTGAAGTTGACAGAAAAATGGGAACAAATCAACAGATAAAACAAGGGGATCAAATAGAAAAAATAAATAAAAGACCTGGAAACAAGCTGAATGCATGAAATGACCACAAGGAAGAGCTCTGACAGTTGCACTTGACGTGAACAAGAAATCACAGCAGATAGGGCAATTGGTTTCCAGACCCTTCTCCCTGCACTTGTGATCAACTAACTTCATTGCCAAGCAGCAATTGCATGTCATGCAATGAAAGAAGTCAACGCCAAGTCCCCTCCCAACTCGGCATAAATTGCAAAAAGGGCAATGATAAACCGTCCTAAAGTAACCAAATGAGTAACATGACAAATTTGTCAGGGAATTTGCCTCAGTATCAACACAATTTCAGACCATTAAAGTAATAAAGAACAGGGAGTAATACTGGATTGATTAAATGTTTTGGTTCTTTAGCAATAAGTTTTATGCAGCAGCTCCCACTGGAAACAAGTTTATGAAGTGAAATGATAACACCGTTTTCAGGGTGAGCAGTTAACCAGTCCAACAGGCCAGTGCACTAGTACAGTCTAGGCCAGTATATAATAGAACTGAAAATGAAGTTCTGAAAATATGTAGTTCAATTGAATAATTAAAAGCCCATATAAATCTTCAGATAAAGTCTTTCTGGCTTAATATTTCAGACCCCTTTTGAAGTAGCCCGTGTCATTAAACCTCAGATACATTTAATTGAACCACCAAACACATTCAGATTCAGCACTTAAAACATGTGTAGATCAAGCCCTACATCTTACTGCACTATTTTAGGGGATTTTCGGTGCCATTGAAAGCTTAACGTGGTGTTTGGTCCCCAGAATCAACTATCGATTCCTGGGAATCCTCATTGATACCCAGGTATTTTGGTTCACATTTTATAACCACGACCCATTTCATGCGTTGGCATCCAAATCTCCTCCGAACACCCAGCTGCAGCCTGGAGGGAATCACCAAAAAACATGAACTGATAAAAAGGGCCACAATTCTATTTTTAAAATCCAAAAATACCCTCAATTTTTTATTGTCAACGGAACAGCAACCAGCAAAGAAAAAGATTTCTTTACTTACTTCAGCCCACAATTATTTCCTTATTTCTCAATTCATTATTTTGTACAGTTAGCATATATTTAGTTTACCATGTATGGGGCTTGACAGATTATAGTTTACACGTATAGAACTAGAATTATGCTAGAACTTATTTACTTTCGATGTATAGCATTCTTGTAAAGTCTATATATTATATACAGAACTCAAGGCCAAACCATTCAGCCATTCACACAATACTTTGACATGGTATCAGAGCCAGCCGAATGTTAAGTGTTTTCCCCTTCGAATTTTTTTGTCTTCTCGGTTTCGGAGGTCACTCGTTTCTGTGGCTGTTGTGGTTTTTTTTCTCTTCCAGAATTTTTTAGTTCTCTGTTCTTTCGGTATTTCTGTGGCTGAGTGGCTGTCAGCACAGCAGGTTTTCTGGTTTGCCATTTATTCTAGTGCAGGCAACAGCTTTCTGGTGCTTCTCTGTCTCAGCACAGCAGGTTTCTTGGTTCAAGATTTATATTTTAGTGCAGGAAGGTTGGTCTTGGTTCTCTCTGTCGCTGTTTCTGGGGCTTCTGTGTCCTTGTGATTCTCGGCACAGCAGGTTTTTTGGTTCAAGATTTATTTTTTGGTGCAGACAGGTTGTTCTTGGTTTTCTTTGTACCTGTGTTGATTTATTTTTTGGGCTTCTAGATTTTCTGGTGGTCTTTTTCTTTTGGCAGTCTTTTTTTTTTTTGGGCTTCTCAATTTTCTCCTTTATTTAGAATGGACTCCGCACCTGTGTGCCAAGTTTACGGGCAACAATTATTCTACGTGGGCTTTTCAATTTGAACTTTTCCTAAAGGGAAAAGATCTTTGGGGTCATATTGATGGCACGGATTGTGCACCCAATCTTGATAAATCCAAGGAGTCAATAGCTTGTCCTTCATGGGTTGTGCTTGGTGCCAAGGCTTCAGCGGCATGTCCTTCATGGGCTGTTCTTGATGCTCGGATTATGTCTTGGCTTCTAGGCTCGATTGAGCCACATATTGTCCCCAACTTGCGACCTCATCGCACCGCTCAATCCATGTGGACTTATTTAAAAGCATTATATCATCAAGATAACGGTGCCCATCGTTTTCAGTTAGAGCATGTGATTGCCATGTTTCAACATGACAATCGTTCCATCCAAGACTATTATTAGGGGTCTCTAACTCTTTGGAATGAATATTCTGATCTGGTTACTATGGATGTTCATGTTGCCTCTCTTCCCATTATTCAACATCTTCACAGGACTAGTCGCCGTGATCAGTTTCTTATGAAACTCCGCCCCAAGTATGAATCTGTTCGCTCATCTCTACTAAATCGCTCTCCTATTCCTTCTCTTGATGTTTGTTTTGGTGAGTTACTTTGTGAAAAACAACAACTTAGTACTCAAGTTACTCTGGCACAATCTCATGGTAGTTTAGGGTTTGTCCCTATGGCTTATGCTGCTCAACGAAGATTACTGCTTGTGCATTCTAGTACCTTGCAGTGTTTTTGCTGCAAAGAATTTGGGCACATGCCGCACATCGTTGCTAATTGTTCCAAGAAATTTTGCTCTTATTGCAAGAAGAAGGGTCACATTATCAAAACTGTCATATTTGCCCGCAGAATCGTCAGGCCCCGGCATTACAAACTTCTATTATTGTACCCCCACCATAGTGACTTTTGCGGTCCCTAGCTCTTCTTTAGGTGACTCCTCTGCTCCTACACCTCCTACAGCGAATTACTGCACACCCAAAATGGTGCAACATATGCTAATTTCGGCATTATCAGCAATGGGGCTCCAAGGTAACAATTCTACTAAACTCTGGCATGTGGACTCAGGTGCCTCTAATCACATGACGAATAATCTCACTACCTTGTGTCATGTTCGGCCCTACACTGCTTTTTGTGAAAATTAACACCTCTTCAAACAATGCAAAGCGAAATAACAATATTGTTGTAGAGGATCAAACATAAACAATGCAACAATCTAAATGGTGAATACAGAATACTTCCACAACCATAGCAACATATAGAAAGCAATAATAAGAACAACGACACTAGGAATTACGTGGTTCCACAAAGCCTACATCCACGGAAGCAATCGGCAAAAGTTTCACTATGAAAATTAAAGATACACACTACAATGGTATACAATGATCTTCTCTCCTTCTCTCACCCTCTCGCTTACAAAAATATACTCAAAATGATATATTTAATAACCCCACAGAGGCTTCCCTCCGAATCCCCAACCGTCACAACGTTCATATTCAAAATTTGAAATTTTCCTCGCAGCCCCAAGAGCACTCATTAACGAGCAGGACACACTCGTCAACAAGAGAGAGAAATCCACTTGTCGACTAGAACAAGGCACTCATCGACGAGTCTCGTTTATGAGATTTTCTGGCTCTCGATATTTCCTCGTCAATGAGTGAGCGACGAGTCCCTACTGCAGAGCACCAAATCTCCAACCATATGCTTTTCTTCCTTTGTTTATGAACTCCACCAAGTATAAGAGCCACACACAAATACAACACTGATCAATCTGTTATTCAGACTGCCAATGGCAATTCTTTGCTAATAGCTGCTGTTGGAGATGCCTCTTCTACGTTCACTAATGTGTTTCTTGCTCCTCAGCTTTCCACAAATCTTATTTCTGTTTGTCAATTAGTTGATAACAATTGTGCTGTTAATTTTTCTGGTAATGGTTGTGTTGTGCAAGACCAAGTAATGGGGGAGCCGATCGCGAAGGGACCTAAAGTGGGGCGCTTGGTTCCACTACTTTTTCCTGTTCCAGCACATTCTCCAGTTTCTTCTATTAAGTCTTTTTCTTGTAATAATGTTTCAGATCTTAGTATGGTGTGGCATCGTCATTTAGGTCATTTCAATACTCAGATCTTATCTCATGTATTGAACTCTAGTTTACTTGGTAATAAAGAGCGTTCTTCTTTATCTCTTGAGTGTGCCTCTTGCAAACTTGGTAAAAGCAAAACTCTTCCCTTCCCTTTGCATGCTAGTAGAGCTTCTTGATGCTTTGATCTTATCCATAGTGATGTTTGGGGACCTTCCCCTATTAGTTCACATGAAAAATTTAAATACTATGTGACTTTCATTGATGATCATAGCAGATTTACTTTGGTCTACTTTCATCGCTTTAAATCTAAGATTTTTCGTACTTTCACTGAGCTTTTAGCGTATGTTGACAATCAATCTTCTACTTCTATTAAGACATTACGCACAGATTCTAGCGGTGAATATGTGTCTATTGAGTTTCAGGAATTTTTGGCTTTTAAAGGTATTATTCATCAACGTTCATGTCCCACTACTCCCCAACAAAATGGAGTAGCCAAACGGAAAAATCTTCATCTCCTAGATGTGGTACGTACTCTCTTGCTGGAATCCTTTGTTCCATCCTTATTCTAGGTTGAAGCTCTAAAAACTGCTACTTACTTGATTAATTGTTTACTTTCTCAAGTCCTACTCATGGCGTCTCCCTATTTCCACTCATTTGCTAAGCAACCTAGTTATGATAACCTCCATACCTTTGGTTGTGTATGTTTTGTTCATTTACCTCCTCATGAGCGACATAAATTATCTGCTCAATCTGTTTGATGTGCATTCTTGGTATATAATGTGTGTCAAAAGGGATTTGTTTGCTATGATTCTATATTACATCGTACACGCATTTCTAGGAATGTTATTTTCTTTGAAAATCAACATTTCTTTCTTGTGTCTTCTATACCATTTTCTTCTACTGTGATTCTCCCCTCCTTTGAGGAACAGTTCTCGAATCCTCATCAAGTCAGTTCTCATTTTAAACCAGGTATTGTGTATACGCGACGCTCTCGCCCACTGTCTCTTCTAGTAGCTCTTACTGCTGCATTGTCCAATTTAGATATTCCCACATCCTACTCACACACTGCCAAGCATGATTGTTGGCGACAAGCTATGCAGGAATAAATTGCCACTCTAGAGCCCAATCACACTTAGGACTAGACCAGACATTTCTTTTGCTATACAGCAAGTCAGTCAGTTTCTTCAGAATCCTCGTCATCTTCATTTGGCTGCTGTCCATAGGATCATATGCTATGTTCAGGTTAGTTCTGTCCGTGGTTTATTCCTCCCTGCAGGCAATTCTACTCACCTTGTTGCTTATAGCGATGCTGATTGGGCTGGTTGTGTGGATACACATCGCTCCATCACTGGTTGGTGTGTGTTCTTAGGTGATGCATTGATCTCTTGGAAGAGTGAGAAGCAAGACAGAGTTTCTAAGTCATCAACGGAATTTGAATACCAGGCGATGTCTTTTGCTTGTTCTAAAATTATTTGGCTTCGAGGATTGCTTGCTAAGCTAGATTTTTCTAAGACTAATCCTACACCTCTACATGCTGATAATATGAGTACTATCCAAATCACGGCCAATCCTGTCTATCATGAGCGCATGAAGCATATTGAAGTTGATTGTCACTCTATCCGTGAAGCATTTGAAGCTCGTGTTATCACTCTTCCACATATTTCCACTGAATTACAAATTGCGGATATCTTCACCAAGACTCTCACTCGTCATCGACATTGCTTCCTAAGTAGCAAATTGATGCTTGTTGATCAACCTGCATCAATTTGAGGGGGGCTGTCAACGGATTAGCAAATAGCAAAGCAAAAGATTTCTTTCCTTACTTCAGCCCACAATTATTTCCTTATTTCTCAATTCATTATTTTGTACAGTTAGCATATAGTTTGCATGTATAGGGCTTGACAAATTATAGTTTACATGATAGGGCCAGAATCATGCTAGAACTTATTTACTTTCCATGTATGGCATTCTTGTAAAGTCTATATATAATATATAGAACTCAAGGCAAGGCCAAACCATTCGGCCATTCACACAATACTTTGACATTTATGACTCCCTCAACATGCCCAACTTGAGAATATTTTGGGAAAGCATAGTTATTTTATCATTATTTCTAGGACAAAACCAAACATCACATTCTCAGGAATGCATCAATAATACGTTTGTAAACTAAATGCATAAAAATAGTATATTCCAAGTATCACGATTCCATGGAGTCACAGTGCTCAAGGAAAACTTAAATCCTGCAAACCAAAGGCCAAAGAAGCAATTAAGAGTATCAACGGAGGGAATGCCATGGCCGTCAACCTCTCCCCAAAACTCTTTCAACTCTTTGGTTGTTCACCCATTCCAAGCACTTGGGGAATGCCAGACGGTACCGACACTCCGGATTGGGAACCACGGCCAGCCACCAGTGTCATAGGCAGAAAGGGAAACAAAAGCATAGAGATGAACAGATGATGATGAGAGAAACATCACGTGACAGTCCTTCACCTTATCAACCACTCTAAAAACGGCAATGCTGGAGGATTCCAATGATGATGCCATGGCTGCCATATAAGGGTCTCAAAAGAATCTATCCTGTAGAAGAAATCATAATTTACTCATTCAATGACTTATGTCTAGCACTTTCAACTTGATTATTGAAGACATTTACACAAGCTTGCACCAAAGGCCAGTAGGCACACATCATACCATCACCACTACCACCAGCACCACCATATCTCCATTTTTTAAGACAGAAAACTGCCCGCCCACCCCCCGCCCCCCAACTCAAAAACAGCTTAAAAGTCTTCAGTGCAGATGGTGCAAATTCCTGAAACCTTTTCGCCAGCCTAGAAAAGCTCCCTCCTGCAAAGAGATTGCCCCCATATTCAGTCTATGATGGTCATTCTCTCCCATCACCACCAAGATTCAAAAACTGGCACATTGTCAACCTCCTTGGAAAAACTACAGTGATATGACCAGACCTGTGATTATCTTCACACTAATTGTCAGTGAGTCAAATGTTGAGCCACTTTGCACCCTTGGCCAGTCTATAGGAATATGGTGACAGGTTTTCTAGGAGGCACGGTGCTAGGCTTTCTAATACCTGATAATTCTGACAATCACCAGACCCAAGTTATATTTAAGCTCCATGATCTGCATTTTCAGGTAGAACCTACCTCTCTTTTAGTACAGTGTTGGGCCAACAATTTCTCTATACCTGGTAATTTACACTCCTTTCTTCTCTGGAAGAGAGAGAGAGCGAGGGAGAGAGATGATGGGACGAAGTAACTACATGCAATATCACCATCTGAGGATCAAGTTAGAAACTGACTTTTATAACAAAAGCAACAACCATATGATAAGAAGGTGATACAAGAAGTCAGCAACAAAAGACAATGAAATAGTTAACACTATTAACCTATGTGAAAGCACATATTTTTGAAGACTAGTGTGTTACATTAGAATCACATACACAAATATAGTGCATCCATGCAGACAATGTATCAAGATTTTGGGGGGGCAGCCATGCTTAAAATTCAACATCATATACCAAGTATGAGATCTATGATACTCCGTATATAAATCACAATGATCCAGATACAAAGCTCAGCATAAAATTCTATGACCCTCTTATTACCTCTTTTACTCTATTGAAATTTTAGCATTGTATTAATTTTATACAAATAGAATCTTCTTTTCTTTTTTCTCTTTGTTTTTTTTTTGGCAGCAATATTCAAGTTAGAAGAAAGAAAATGATATGTAATGAATATTCTTTTACCTTTCATCATCAAAAAATTTGCAGATTGAGCAATAATACTTTGCCATTGAGAGTCCATTGCAGGAAGATGTTGTGCAATTGGGCCCAACAGCCTGAACTTTGAGGCACTGCATACACATCATTTCAGATGTTGCCTTCCTGCAAATAAATTAGTGTCAGATAGATGTGTACAAGTCACTTAGAAGTCCAACAAACACAATAACTAGTATGATGTTACCTGTCCATTGAATGATCGCTGACTTTATCATGGCAGAACCTGCATGTAAATAGCTTGCCACAACAAGCAGCACGCAGTTTACAATTTCTTTTGTAATGCTCACACCCAAACACTTGTTTCTCAGGGTCTCGAAATGATGGAGAACACTCAAGTAGATCTTCACCATTTGAACTTTCACCTACTCTTGCTTGAGGCAATTTCTGCTGAGCAGCTATCCAGCGACTAGCATGTGCAAATATAAATCCAGATAATTAGAATATGTAATAATAAACAATATCTCAACACACTATCCCAGAAAATAGCTGTCGTAGAAATGAACCTGGTCATAAGATTTTGAATCAGATAGGCTTTTCTTCTTGGATCAAGAGTTGGATCTCGGGAAACTTTTCTTATCTCAGATTCAAGCTCATTTTGGTTCATCCTAAATATGTCTTTCCATCCAGGTTTGAAAGTGTGATCGCTGTGGTCCACACTTTCATAAAGATCAGCACCTAAAAAATGTGAAAAATATAAAATGCATGCCAGAAATATTAGCAATGGAAGTTATTTAATGTTACTGTGGTATAAAATTAAAGAAGTAATGTCAATCCATTAGCCTCGATTTTGCGGACTCTTGGGATATTAAACAGAACAATGAAATCAACAGCAAACAAAATAAATTTTTGCATCACCATGACAGCAGTTGTACAAACCTTGAGAGACACTACTCCCTGCTGTTTCAACCTTTCGAGAATCAGCAGACGCTCCTTCCCACCATTCATTAAGCCACTCACTGAACATTGTGTTCCTGGTTGCTTGCTTCCATGTGTCCATCATTTTACTCTGCTCCTCCTGGGTGAGAGCAGATGTTACCCAGGGCAACATTGATTGCAGAACCTCTGCACCTGTAGTACCAATTATGCGCCCAACAATTTTGTCCTGCTCCTCCACAGAAAAATGTCTGTCAAACAATGGCCAAAGCTCAAGTTCTTCCCGGAAAACATGTTGATCTAGGGTTACTCTTATGGATTTGCACATGCCCTGAAGCTTCGTGGCAAGCTCATTATACTTTCTCATGCTACTGTTACAATCAGACGAATCAAATTTATTTCCAACTATATCATCAGATAGATTTGAATTGTTCAAGCTTTCAGTAAGTGTGATAAGCTCAGAAAGTGTGGATGATATATCCTCAAAATGTTCTTCTTCCTGCTTGTGGTCCAGGGTGTAAGAGTGGCTAACATTGTGAAGTGTCTCTTTAGATTCTAATGCTGGAAATACTATATCATCCTCAGCATTACTATGAGCTCTATATAAGCCCCATAATAAGCGAAATCTACCACTAAACTGCCTAAGGAAATTCATATTACAATCACTAAGTTTTCCAGATTCAACATCCAGGTATTCCAGGTCTTTCCTGATGGCTTTATGAAAATTAAATATATTATCAATAGGTCGTGTTGCACATCCAATGTCTGCAGAACCTATATCTGTTTCCCAGTTAAAAAGACTGGAGTTGAGGGATGGAGCACAAGAACTAAACGATAAGGAGCGCAAAGATTTTGCTGCAGCAAGAGAACTCATTCCCAGATTACTGCTGTTCACTCCTAACCCAGGCACACAGCAAGACTGATTACTACAAGCTACTTTCTGTGCATTCATAGTCCTCATAGCATCAGGAACGTCATCAGTTGCACACAACAAAGCATTTCCAAACATAATTGCCCTGGCATCACTTGCCTGTACAGATGCAAGTTTCTCCTCTGTGGAAAGTGACCCAGTGCATGCAAAGAATGCCCGCTCAAAATCTTCAGTTTCAGTCAGAAGTTTTGCAGGACAACAGCCAATTGCACTTGAAGACAAACAACCATCTCCATAACGGCCTTTGCATGCCCAACCAGAAAAAAGTGCAACTAAAGCAGTATCTGACACTGGAGCTGGATCAAATATCATGAAAAGGTTAGGAAAAGGTAGCCAGAGAGAAAATGCAAGCCTAAGACCATAACCTCCTTGAAAAAACTAAAATCATTTAAAAATGAATTCAAAGTGGCAAAGAACTGTTAGAAAACCTGCCAAATACATATTTCGAAGAAACGATCTTGCTTCTTCTTCACTGAGTGAACCCACCAACCACGGCAAGACACACTCAATCAATTTCAAGGGCATTACGCATAAGCTTTGATACAGAAGTTCTCGTTGTCTTTTGGGGCTAAAATGCTTTCTAGCGAGTGGAAGAACCTATAGAACAAAAAAAATTACAGTAGATGGATTTTAGGGAAAGAAATCAGAAGAACAAGTGCAGAGAGCAGTCTGTGCCTCCCCACCCGTAGTCAAGCTAAACCACAAAGAATTTACTGAATGAACAAAATTATTCACCTGAACCTCCTCATTGTAGAAGTGTTTCTGTATGGTGTCCATAATTTGATCAGCATGCGCACACAATTTTGTATAGAAATCAGCCGAAGATGACTTGACTCCAGCATTCTGAATACTTTCAATCAAGCACCTGAACTTGTCAAATTGACTTTCTTCTTCAGCATGCTCCTGTGCAAAAGAGAGTTCTGCATCTACGGCAGGGAATATAACTTTATCCTCAGCAATACTGCAATCAGAGGAGTGACAGAGAAACTCATTTCCTAACATGAAATGGCATAAAAAAGCTAACATCACCTCCAAAATTCAATCTATCTAATTATTCTTTACTCATGGAAAATAAATTAAGAAGCAGAAGCAATGTGATCACTGACCACTTTGTAGAATAGCAACAAACATGAGAACTTTTGAAAGGGTGTAAACAAATCAAGCTGAACAGTGTCCGGACCTTTTCAAGCAGTTGATCTTTGGTCTTTTTTAAGCTAACATCACCTCCAAAATTTAATCTATCTAATTATTCTTTACTCTTTAGGAAAAATAAATTAAGAAGCAGAAGCAATGTGATTACTGACCACTTTGTAGAATAGCAACAAACATGAGAACTTTTGAAAAGGTGTAAACAAATCAAGCTGAACAGTGTCCGGACCTGTTCAAGCAGTTGTATCTTGGTCTGGTTTAAGCTAGACTTGAGCTTGGTAATGGAAGATACTGTTTTCAAGCTTGGATTGATTTTTCTTTCATATAATCCAAGATTGAGTCAGAATTTCTAGGACCAAAAGCTACATCTACAGTATCTGACTCTGTTTAAATCTTTGTAGGAGTGCAAGTGGTTTTGAAGTAAATGATTTTCATTGTTTGATCACATTACAACGACAAACTTTATACCTCAGAAGCATGCCAGCTAAAAAAGCTTGGTAATATTATGTAGTCATATTCCTAATATTCCAATTTCCAATATATAAGTCTTAAGGTCATAAGTCCTCCCAATAACCCCTACTGCAACCAGCCACCTCAAGATCTGAAAAAGTCCTATTCTCATCCTTGTTAACTGAAATTCCAGTCTCTTCAATTCCCTGATCTTATCTTTCTTTTAGCGGTTACTAGCGTTCCTCCTAAGGTTTTATTTGCCTTCCTCTCTCCTTTTTTCCTCTATCTCCCCAAATAAGCTCATAGATTTGTCATCAAAGCCATCTAAAAGAGACTTGACTGACCTTGCTCACCATCTTAGCCTTCCAAAGAACCCAGTTAGACACATGGTCCTTGAACTGATCACTGTTATCTGTATTCCTCAAATTTTAGTGGATTCCATTTCCACTGGGTTGAAGTCCAAGAGTGCCTTGTCACTCACTGCAATCAAGGCCAATTTTGAGTAGGGTTGCCATGATTGGGGGTTTACAAATAGTCCTGAACCTTTTGAACTTTAACCAGACACCTTGGGGAAACATCCTAGTTGGTCCCTTCTTTCTCAGTTTGAGAGGCTATTTCTGCATTACATAGAGAGTGATAGACGAAGCTGGTTTGATCTACTTAAAAGGAATCAGGGGGTATGTTAGGCCCAGGGTTAAAGAAGAGGTAAAGAGGGATTCAGGCCTGTATTTTTATTGAACGAATCAAAAGGGCTTGGTTTTGGGTTGAACAAGGGGAGGGAGCTTTTGGGCCTAAGGAAGGCTCTCGCCAAAGTACTTAAAGCAGTTGAACACCTTGGGCCTAGGAGAGGATGGCCCATTATTTTCAGAATAGAACCAATGGGGATCCAGCTGTCAGCCAAGCCTTGAGTCTCCTATGACCACTCAAGTGAAAGAGCGCATGGAAACACTCAACCAAGTTGCAAGAAATGGTCAGTATTTCCTATCCTCCTCAAATAGGCTCAGCAGAAAACTTTAGGGGCCGTTTGGTATCATTGTCAAAAATTAGAGAAACGAAAACTAGAAACAAAAACCAAAAACCAAAAACCAAAAACAGAAACTAAAAACTAGAAACCAGCAACCTGTTTGGTTAATATTTACAAAACTAATACAAATTAAAAACTTAATTAAAAAAAATGCTCATTTTCATCTTTAAATCAAAATATTATAAAAATATGATTAAAATAATAAAATTACAAATAATACACATTAAAAAAATGACTATAATTGTTCTACTTCCAAAATTTATTTTACAATAAAACTTTTATTGGACATGACAATTGAAAAATAGTAAAAGTGTTTTGCAATTAGCTTTATCATTATTTTTTAAAATTTATGTATATTTTTAAAAAATTATATTTAAATTTATATGATCATTTAATTTTTTATTTTAATTTAAAAATATATAAAATGAATAATTTAATCCAAAAAAAACTATTTATGGATATTAAAATTTCTCGCAAAAGGTTGTCAATACAACTGAAAACCACTAAATCAGATTTTCAAAAAACTGAAAACCAACAACAGAAACAAGCGAGTTTTTATAATCTATTTTTTCACAGTGGAGAAATAGAAACAGAAAACAGCGACAATACCAAATAGGTCCTTAGAAGACAATTTTGAAAAGATATGAATAACATTATATTGGGGATATCAAGAATTGAGAAAATGTTCATAGGAGCATATTTGAATGATCACATTGCACAAGACAATCAAGGTAATGGGAGGATACATGGAAGACATGGATATGAAGATAAAACTGAGTCCAGGCATATAATCTTTGGACTTTGCCATCTCATATAATCTTATAACAATGAATACATGCTTTAAAAAGAGAGAAGAGCACTTAATAACCTTCAAGAGTGGACAAATTGAAAGTCAAATTGATTTTTTGTTTACCAGGAGGATAGATCATTTATCATGAAATGATTGTAAAGTTATCTAGCGTGAAAGCTTAACACAATATAAGAGTATTATTATTAGATATATACATAAAAAAGTGGAAAAAAAAGGGTAACATAGATCAATGTAAGAGAACTAGGTAGTAGAACCTAAAGAGAGAAAATATAGTAAAATTTAAAGATAAAATTATCAAAGATGGCGAACTAGGAGATAACATAGACGCAAACACTCTTTATAGTAAGATAGCCCATCCTATTAAAAGATAGTAAAAGAAGTTTTAGGTGAATCTAGAAAGATTATAACAAGAAAAGAAAGTTGATGGTAGGATCAAGACATCCAAAAGAGCTGCAAGGACAAGAAGAATCTTACTTAAGGCATGGCAAAAATATAGAAACATGGAAAACTTGGAAAAGTATAAAGTGGTGAGAAAAGATCAAAACAAGGCCTTTAGTGAAGCTAAATATAAAGGATATAATAACAACAACAACAACAAAACCAAGCCTTAGTCCCACTAAGTGGGGTCGGCTATATGAATCCTTTTCCGCCAATTTATGCGATCATGGACCATTTCTTTTGATAGATTCAAGGATATTAAATCCTTACTCACTATCTCCTCCCAAGTTATTTTAGGTTTACCCCTACCCCTTCTACTGCCCCCGACAAAAACTAAATCACTCTTCCTCACATGTGCACTATGTGGCCTACGTTGCAAGTGTCCATACCATCTGAGTCGTCCCTCCCTTATCTTATCTTCTATAGAAGTTACACCTAACTTACCACGAATATGTTCATTCCTTAATTTATAAACCAAATGAACCTTTTGTTCGTTGACCATCAATTAACAATTAAGTATATGTAAAAAAATGAATTTTACCCGTATAATAATAAAATAATATTTTAAAATGACATCAATTTAATAAATTAAATTGAGAAAATTTGTCAATATAATGTCTTGAAAACTGACTAAGCGAATCAAAAACCTAATCGATTCTCAAATTACCGATCTGAATTAACCAAATGACATCAGCATAGCAAAAAAAATTCCATTATTACTTCAATTTTTTTTAAAAAAAAACATATGAAATAAATAAAACTCATAGATCATAAAAATACCTAGTCATTAAAATGCTACAAAAAGCTTGCCGGATGCAATTTTCAAAAAAATTAATGACTACACACATCATAAAACAAATAAAACATTGTTCAATATTTTAAAATTCAAGTAACAAATCATAGTGTTTAAAAAAAAAAACATAAACTAAAATTTCAAAATCCATGCTTTATAAACATAAATTATAAAATTGAATGTTAAATCTTTTATGCGTAAAATGGATAAAGAAAACTCAAATTTATGCTAATTGGTTAACCTTTCTTTGAGGCAATCCACTAATTTTTCCTAATTTTATTCAAGTTGCTATGTTATTAAATATGACATTCAACTAGAACCCAAAAAAAAAAAAAAACGAGCCGCAATTCGACCAACCAGCTGATCCAAGCCAATTTTTAAACTATATTTCAATTTTTAAAGATATATTTAGTCATTTAATTTGCACAAAATGTATAAAACAAATATTTTAGAACAATATAATTATCTAAGAATTTTTTTTAGAATTGCTAGTATTATTTATTCACTTTTCATATATTTTCAATTTTTTTTCAAATAATAATTTAATTATATTATCATGCTTATGTCACCAATTGACTCAAATTAGTCACTAGTTGTTCGATCCACTTAAAAGTCCAATGTTCAAAACATATTGTACTTAAGAGACCAATTTTCCCAACTTCATTTATTAAATTAATGTAATTTTATTAATTTATTTTATTAAAATTGAATTGAAGGGTAAAATTGTCATTTTATTAAGGCTAAAATTTTATTTTTTTCACTAGACTTAATGGTTGACTAATGGCCAACAAACAGAAGGTTCATTTTGTCAATAAAATTAAACTTTAGGAGGTGGAGTGTCTTGTTCGGAAAAGTCAAGGAGTGTTGTTGGATTTTACCATATAATAATTTATATATTATACTAGATAAAAAGGAGGAGAAAAAGACATTTAAACTTGCCAGAGCTAGACAAAGAAAGAGCAAGTACTTAGGTAATATCAAATGTCTAAAAAATGAGGATGGTAGTGTTTTAGTTAAAGAAGACAACAAAAAGGAAAGATGGCTAATGAAAACCAAGCAGAATGCTTAAACTTAGAATTGACAAATGAGGGAAAGGCTGAAAAATTAGAAATTTATCTACAAATTTTTATTTTAATGAAGTTAAGTTTGCATTAAGAAAGATAAAAATGGAAAAGATATAGGACCAAATAAATGCCTCAACGATAATGGAAATTATTGGGTTAACTAATTTCTTTAACACAACTATAAGAACTAAGAAAATATTAGATGAATGGAGAAAAATCACTTCAACACCTATACAGAAAAAAAAAAAAAAAAAGTAGATTATTTTCAACTATCATGGAATTAAATGTATGGGGTGTATAATGAAGCTTTGAGAAAAGATAATTGAATAAAGACTAAGGTTATAAACAAGGAATTAAAAAAATCAATTTGGTTTTACACCTAGGTGATCAACTACAAAAGCTATATAGAAGTTTAGGGAAAAGAAGAGGGGCTTGCACATGGTTTTATTGACCTAGAGAAAGCCTATGACAGGGAACTTTGGGAAGTTCCATAGACACTCGAAAAAAAAAAGGGAGTACGGGTATATTGATGTCATTAAGGATATGTATAATATAGTAATGACCAGCGTTGGGACAAGAAGAGAGTTTAGGGGATTCTTAATCACAATAGGTGCACATCAAGGGTCTACTATGAATCCTTATCTTTTTGCATCAGTGATGGATGAACATAGGAGTATTCAAGATGAGGCTCCATGGTGTATGTTGTTGTAGATATTGTCTTGGTTGATGAAACTAGAAGTAGAGTAAAAGTAGATAAGAAGTAAGATAGAATATATGAAATGTAATTCAAGTCATGAAAATAAAGATTAGACTTGATCAAGAAACAAATAGCACTAGTAGATTTCCAAGCCTTGAACCGATTATGCAAGTTGAAGGAGAAATTAATGATGTTGCACATAGAGTTAAAGCAAGCTGGATAAAATGGAGAAGTGCTTCGGGCATGTTGTGTGATCATAGAATACCCATAAAATTAAAAGAAAAGTTCTATGAAATGGCTATCAACCATGCTATATGGACCAAAATGTTGGGTACAACTCTAAAAGACAAAAGTAAGAAATGAACATATTTGTTATAAGTTAGACATAGCACCTATAGAATATAAGATAGAGAAGAGGCGGCCTAGATGGTGTGGACACCTGCAATGTAAGCCAAATAATCCGCTAGCGAAGAGGAGCAAGCCAGTTAATGTAAATGGATAAAAGGGGCAGGGATAGACCTCGAATAGCTTAGAATGAGATAATAAGGATTCTACTACCCTCCATCTAAAAGAGGATATTGCACAAGGTCGTGCAAATTTGTGAAAAAGGATTCATCTAGGCGATCCCAGATGGGATTGTAGCAATTGGGTTTTCTCCCCCTTTCTCCTCCTTCAAAATTAACAAAGAGGTCTGGCCCGGGAATCGACCCAAGATCTAAGACAACTGTCCACCTCTTCCATCTCCACGAAGACGGAAACCCTTCTAGCCTTAGATATTCAGTGATCCACAGCAGATCGTCTTGTTCTCCATCAAGAACCAAGTTGAAATTCCTTCCATGACCATCTACCTTCATTTGCCACCTCGCATGAGAGAGGACCAAATTGGCTATGCACAACGTCCGAGAAGCCTGCTGACAGTCAATAATGGTGTTTTGGGGAGGGAGGAGGGGGGAGATTAAATGCCCACAAACTGTTAAAGAACGAAAATTTACATATGCATTGTTTTATGGTAATTCTTTCAGTTAAATATCATTTAACATATATATGGACAGCAGATACAATAACTGTAGAAATTTAAGGGTATGAATACTTAAATATCTAGCAAGCAGCTGTATGTAAGAATCCAGTACATCCATTGCAAGATTGGGACCAAACCAACCCAACCTGGCCACCATTGGGTTTGTTTTTGTTTAGCTGATCTCATTAAGGGTATAACTAGTCTTGGGTCATTCAGAAGTAGACTTGACAGCTATTAGCTTGGTTCCAGGGAAGCCTGCCACGCAAACTGGCCCAACCAAAAAAGAAAGCTTGTTCATCAAATAGAAACGTCCTCAAGTTTTGTTGGAATTAGAGAATTTCAAGTTGGGCAAAAAACCTATGATACCTTGAGTTTTGAAAGTGCTTTAAACTAAGACTTTGACAGTCCCTCTTACATCTGTCAAGCTCTTCAGCTAGTTTTTCTTTGCTTTGACTTGTACTAGAACATTTAACACTAAAACAAGGCAGACTGAATTATCCCAGAAATCACCTTTCATTGAGTCTGCCATTTGTAGCAACTCATTTCATTGTATTTCATAATTTAACACACCTACACATGTTAATAAGCCCTTTCAATGTGTACCATGTTGTGTTAGTGCACCAGATTGAATAGCCAAAATTCCAAAATCAGGTGCAGGCTTGGCTTGATTTCCCAAACAAGCTCGATCTAGGCCAAGCAGTGCCCAAATTTCTAGCAGGCAACATGCTTCACCTAAGTGCCCACTACTAACATCAACCCTCTTTAATCCCATAGAAGAGAGCCATTCCATTTCACAAGGTCAGGGAGTTGGCAGGAAGGCACAGGCTGAAAAAAATGAACAAGGATAGCATGTATATCGTATAATTAAATTTCTTAATGCTTTACCAAATGCAACAGACAACATCATAAACCTTGAAGTTTGTGAAGCAGAAGGAAGGGAACTCTCTTAAATTATCATTACTTGAAATGTAAATTTTCATAAGAGTTCCTCAAAGTGTTGTACATGGTCAGAGTTGTTTTTGAATAGAAATGAGGCCATTGTCATCCTTCTTCCATTTACTCCATTTCTGAACTATGGATCTGACGCTGAATTCTTAAACAGAACTGCTGTGTAATTTATTAGTGCTCACTATGTTTTATATCACAATTCTGCTGCATCTTAGTAGATGCTCATAGAAAATTAACTATTCTACTGCGCTATGTGTGCAAGCCAAGATGAGACAGGACGATCAAAATGCTAGCATGTCCCAACCCTCCCATTTTCATACCAAGCCAAATTGCACATCATCCCTATTCCATTAATGGCAGGACAGGGCAGGTACCATGATGCCATCCCTACCGAGTTGTACAAGATCATATAGGCACCAAAAACCATGTCATGCAACACTCCTCAGCAAGTGTTAGACAAACTCTCAAAATGTCTAGAATTTTGCTAGAAGAGGAGAGAAATTTGACATTACAGACACAATCAACTCCAATAAATGATGCAGGGGACAGATGGGACATGGCTGAATAGCCTATATTGCTTAAGTGAAGAACAATTAACATATATATACAAGATGCGAAGGATGTCAGTAGATAAAAATACACAAAACATAATATTTACAAGATAACGTTTCATTATACACGCAAAAAAGTCACACACACACCATAGGGTGTCCTGAATATGCACACGTCCTACAAACTTCCTCAACTTCCAATGTTGCACAGTAATAGCACATTGCTCTTTTAATGAGGAAAAAAGAGGAATTAAAATTTTAGGCATGACAATGGTGACTTACCTAATCATAACTAAAACCATAGTTGTTAGAATATTATGATTCGCAATTCGAATCAATTCCACATCAAAATTGATTCAAATCTTACTGGAGAACTAAAAAAAAAACTGAATTGTTATCAAATCTATTAATTCACCCACTGAATCTAAAGAATCAATATGAATGATCAATTATCAGATCTAGTCAGACCCGAATGGTTTAAAGCCTTCCAAAGACAACCTTTCCTTTGCTTTTTTACATGATTGCCTTCCATTCCTTCTTTAAGTCAGTTCTTTGCTGAAACAAGAAAACAGAACTTTAGGTCCTTTGTTGCCTCACAAAACCGTTCTCCACCCTTGGAGGAATATAATGTTTTGCCATTGAGAAGAAGGGGAAGAAAATTGGTGTGCTAAGGCGGTATTCTCATGCCGTTGTGTTGTTAAGATATAAACCATCGTTTTTTTTAGTAGATTGCTCAACTATCTTCATTTCTTTTTGTTTTTTTGCTTTTTTTTTTTTTGCTTCTTAATTAGATTATGCATGAAATATGTTTTCTATTGTTGATAAACAGTAAAAGTTCAGTTTTTTATTATTTTTTCTTGATTCCTCTCCTTAAAACAACATAAATTTCAATTTTTTTTTATAGCAAAAGAAGATGAATTTATTAGAAAGAAAAAAAAAATGAAGAATGTACCAGAAGAATGAGAACAAGAAATCCTCCACAACATAAAGTTTAATTTTATTAACTTTCTTGACTCCTTCCTTTAATATTTATTGTTTAGAGAAAGCATACAATGAAATATGATTTTTTTTTTTGGTTAAAATTTAAATGTATATTGCTATTTTGTTTGTTGTATGTATTTTGTATATGCATGTCATTTGGAAATTTAACAATATTTTTATACTTTGGTGGAGTTAAACTCTAAGGAGTAAGGAGGAACATAAAATTTTTAAAGTTTTAGGATCAAGATAAAGCAGTGAACATTCTTTGCATAAAGGCTATGACCATCAAGGAATGGAGGATGTACTGACCATTTTTCTCCTTAACCACAAGGCTAAATAAACCAACCACGACAATAATGAAGTATGAGGCTCATGTCATATTTAGCAGAAATAATGTTCACCTAAAAAGTAGCATCAAAAAAGGGCGGAAAATACAAAAGAAAATTATACCTGTGAAAAATGCAAACTTCTGCAATAAATTGCAGCCTCTTGTCAAATGCAGATAAATCAGAAAAATCACTAGAAAACTGTATCTTCCTAGCCGTCTCAGCAATATCACTCAACTCTCCTTTTATGGCATTGTGCCAAAGCAATATTTCATCTATTGGAGATGCCAAAGTGGAATTAGCAAGGTTGGAGTCCAAATCCCCAAATTTCCGCTTACCAGTCTTGGAACTTTCACATGCACAGCACCCCTTTTTAGTTGGTCTGATTAAAGAACTAGCTCCAGAATCAATCGAGCACTGGATCTTAGAATTATCACCATGACTACCACGCATGTTATAATCTTTTACCCCTTCCATCCAGTTAAAAATAACCTGCACATAGAACAGGTTAAAATTAGCCAAGAACATATTATATTCTTGTATAACGAAAAATCCAAAAATGCAATTCATGCATCCAAAAATGCGGTTCACATCCAAATGAAACCTCACCTGCTGAAGAAGTTTCTCTTCCGGAATTATCTTGCACAAGCAATTATGCATATCCTCGTTATCATCAGATGAAATAGAAGAAGAAAGCCATGGAAGAAACTCTGCCATCATATTTACAGGAATGCTGCACAGAAACTGCCATACCAATGATGCCTGCTCTTCAAATGAAAACTTCTCAGTAAGCAGGGGGAAGACCTGCCAAAATCAAAAAGCAGGCATGTAAGACAACATATATTTTTAATTCACAATATCAAACTTTGCAATGATAGCAGGGCAGATGACAGGGCAAGATTAGCAACATGGAACCATCACATGAATATGCAGTTAGCAAACTTACACAACATAAAAGAAAAGGCACATATGAGCTTGTTAAAAAAAAATGCATATATGATGAGCTTGAAAAAAAATTCACATATGAGTTTGTTGAAAAGGCACATATGAACTTATTCACATGTGATCATTGCTTATCAACTTCATCTTGACCTCTTCAGTACCAAATTAGTCTACTAGGCTGTCATTAAGAGAATTTCCTCTTCCACTAAGGAGTCTTCGTTGTGTGTTTCGGTTGAGCCATAAATGAATAAAATACGAAGTCTGGACGATCTTACATAGTTTCAGCACTGGACATATACTGCTGGCATGACTTGGAAAAAACTTTAAAGGCATAGAAGATAAATGCAGTTTAATAACAAAATGTAAGTCACGAGCATTTCACAAAGCAAAACATTTTACATAGCATGAGTTCTTGAAATATGGAACCTAATGGCACCTTATTTACTAAGTTAGACATTTGACTGACCATGAATAATGCTAGAAATAGCCACATGCTGAAGCGAATGCAGTATCCAAGAATTGAATGCCATATCGAGGACAACATATCATAGGAACCATGTATACTGAAACCTATATGCCACCAGACATCATAGCCGTTAAAAAAAAAAGCACACAAATGAAGACGACACTCAAATGAAATTGAAGAACATGAAAAGAACACAAAATTTCTAATCAACCATTCAGAAATTTAAATCATGAACTGGATATTGAACAGACCCAGTCAAAAGACAATTGAAAAAGTGAATTCCATGATGTTGAAATTCCATTAACCCTACCCTTCCCACTCCCCCCGCCCCCACCCCCTAGCAATATATATATATATATATATATATATGTTTTTTTATACATATAAATAGATTAAATTCATATACCTGTTCTTCTTCCTTGAACATGTGCTGGCTAATAGATGTTTGAAGGGCTCCTGTACAGGATGCTAACTCTCTACGGTGGCTTTCATCACTTTGCATATTTGAATTCAGTAGCTCAAATAATTGATCGAACAGAACACTTTCTCCCTCGTGCTCCAGGGAGTAAGTTCGCGCCACATTCTTCACACGTATATCAAGAGCTGGAAAAATGACCTGCAGTTAAAGAAAATGTTGACAACCTCCATCCTCCAAGCGATGCATATTATTTCGTGAGCTAAAAATGGAAGAGAGGGGGGATGGAACCATTTTTTTTACAATTACATTTGGGATAACATTTTCACTAATAAAACCAGTGACCTGCCTTGATTGACAAGTGAATAGGATCCAAAGGCCCATGCATCCAACAAAATAATGTCAAGGTCACCTATCTTACAGCCCTTAGTCCGACATAATAATTGTTTGGGTGAATACAAAATTCCCTGCTTTTTGGCTGAATTGCACTTCACCCCTAGAAGTTTAAATTGTGACAGTTTGATCCTTAAAATTCCAATTTTAGCTTTTATGAGGACCCTGAACAAGGACTTGAACTAGCCTGAAGCTGAATGTGAAACTTCAGGGATTAAAATGTCAAAATTTCAAATTCAGGAAGACAAGTGCAATTCCGTCAAACTTCAGGGACTTGTGGGCTAATTTACACTCCGAAAAACTTTTTAAGTTATGTGACACAACAATTTTATTGTTTCTTATACATCAAACTGATAAAAGCACATAGCTTCACACTAGAAATATAATAATAATACAGAATAGGCCCTCAGTATATTAGTTATGCCAATATTTCAACATATTAGACACTTGAGTTAATATTAACTTTATAAATTTTGACACCAACATGCTTGTGCACTAAACAATACAAAGTCTGATCCTTAAAATCTTAATTAATAAGTCAAGAAAAAAAACTACCAAATCACGTTAGACAATCAAAATGTATTAACTAAGGCAAGCTTAATATGAAAGCAGTTGCTATCGGTTACTTGCGTTATCACTGTATGTTAGTATAGGTTTGTAGGGGTATAATGGTCATTAATGTGGACAGGAGATATATTATGAGTAGAGAGGGAGACCTATCACCGTGTTAGGTTATCCATTTTACTACACTCTGTTAACATGTTATTAGAGCATGGTCCATTCATCTTTTTGGAAAACCAACAGGAGTTCACGAGCCTTGTCAATCTACCAGTCCTTGAATAGTCATTGCTGGCACTGCCCCCAGCACCCTCAAGATCACAGGCTGACATCTCCAATACTGCACCCTGGCGCGCAAGGCTTCCAAAAAGCCTGTTTTGGCTCTGATTTGATTTTTCATGGCTTGAATCTTCCTGGACCATGATATCAAGTCAGTTGCTATGGTCTTAAGCCCAAAGTTCCAGCCTTTTTTATTGTTTGCACAGAGTCATATCAGATGAACTATATTAGCAAGTGTTTGGCATCCTCAGCGTTTGTCCACTGATAGTAGCTAAGGCCATCAGTGCAGGAGCAGTAGCCGTGTCATTATGCTTGTGATTCTATCTGTTGGCGTGGTTGTTTGTCTTGTTCATCACTGGTCTTGCTTTCGTTTGTTAGGTTGGAGTCCATGAATCCCAAAAGTTTGACTCCCTCCTCATTGCCCACAGTTATGACCCAGAAATTGAGCAGAAATAATTATTTGCAGACTAGGCCAATCCAAACATCTCTTTCAGACTAGACCATCAAAAACAAGAAGAATGAGATTGGATTCGAAAAGATGCATTGATTGTTTCACTTCCGTGGAATTCGATGAAATCTCAAATTACATGGACGTGCATGCATCTTGATGTGTGTAAGGAGATTTAGGACTATGTCAAGCTTCTCTGTTCTAGTAACTTACTGTCTGGAGTCTCCAGCGGGAATTTAATTTGCTCTAGGTGCAGGATTGGATTCTTCTGCTGACGCTGTTCTTCAAGAGAAACTGAAAATTTGCTAAATTCTAGGGGGGGGATACTTGCTGTTTCTGTTGATCTCTGGTCTGTATTCAAGGATTCTTTTGGAAATCACTCATCTCAAGAAGTGGAAAAATCTCTTGGAATTGGAATAGAAGATACTTTTGCAGACAGTAATCAGTGTCCAGGAGAAACTTAAGGAAAATTTGAAATCAACTTGGAGGAATTTATTCAAATCAGAGGAATTGGATTATGAACTTAGATATTTTGAACCAATTCATATGGTAGGGAGATTCTTATCAATCCACCTCAGAAGATTTTCAGATCAAGGGAGGAAAAATGGAAAGATTCATTGCTAGGATGGTTCCTTGGAAAAGCATCCGCATTCTTCTATGTAAAATTATAACTGAGAAAATTTGGAGGAAAGCTCACCCTATCAACATATCCACATGTATAATGGAGCTTTTATTTCCAATTTAACAAAGGAGAAAACAAATTGTGCATCGAAAACATCATTGTTCATAGGGAACAACGCGATTTGCCTAACCCTTGGTGATCAATAGATTACAGCTTGATACTGTTCCTGTAGGGGGTCAAATGCATTGGTGTTCCATCAGTATACTGGACAAATTTGGGATGTCACTAGTTCTGTTGGGTGGCCTTTATATCTGGATTCTTTTGCACAGAAAATGAAAAAACTTTTGTGTGCAAGAATATGGTGGAAATTGATGTGAATTCAGATTTACCAGATCAGATTGAGCTTACAGCTCCAGGAGGTTATATGATTGTTAATTTGGAATTTTCTTGGAAACAACAAAAATGTGAAAAAATGCTCAAATTTTGGTCATAAAGAAGGTAACTGTATGATTAAGAAAGATGAACTGAGAGGAAAAAAAAAAAAAAACATGAAGATCCTGTGACCGTCTCTAACTCCTTCGAAATTCTCAGTGAACTGGAGGAGGATCTTGATAAGAATATGTATGATGAGGAAGCGATTAATGTCTCTCTAAGGAGTCTGTTAACATGAAAACGGAGCCTTCGGAAGCTACTCCAGTTACAAAAGTTTGGATTCTTAAAAAAAAAAAAAAAAAAAAAAAGGTTGACGCCCTCATTCTGGGAATAAAAATGATTCTCCCATAAAGAATAATTTAGAGAAAGCTGTAAAAAATCCTGATGCTTCAATGGTTCCCCAGTCTTCATCGAAGGAATGTTGCCAAATTTTGAAAGGTAAAAGAAATCCATAAAGAGGCTAATTCTTCTAATTCTCTTTAACTGAAGGAAAATGCAGGAGGAAATTTATCTGGCTTTAAAGATTAAAAAAGAAAAGCTATCACTAGCTCAGCTGCAAGGACTCATGATCAAACGGTCTCAGCATGCTTTTGCCAATTACTGAAGGTAATAATTCTATTACTTCAAGAAAGTTTGCAAAAAAGGGAGGCAGGCCTAGCAAATTCCAGAGTAAATCTGGAGAAAATAAAGGTGCAAGCTCCTCATGTCAATGAATCTTGGTGACTGGAACATAAGGGGCATGAATTAACATCTTAAGCAAAAATATATAGCTATTAGATCAAGGAAGCTAAGTTTGATGGTTTGTGTGAAACAAGAGTTAAAGGTGCCAATTTCGCAAAAATCACACAAGCCATAAGTAGGGCTGAGTTTTCCTTCATTACTATAGCAGTGATCACTGATACAGTAGACTATGGGTGGGAGTGGGATTTGATCCCAAGACCATTAATATTCTAGCAAAGACCACCAACCTAATAGATTACTGTGCAAGTTAAAAGTGCAGGCGCTCGTGGAGCCATTTGGCTAGTCTTTCTGCAGATGTTGGAAATGGCCCTTGAATTGTTCTTGGGGATTTTAATGCTATTGGCAATCTTTCTGAAACAATGGCTTCCTCAACTACTTGTATTTCTGAAATGAAAGATTTCAGGGAATGTAAATCTACAACTGGACTTCAGGATATTCCTCATGCTGATCCTTTGCTTACTTAATCAAACAAAAGAGATATGGACATATTGTGAGAAAGTGGGAGAGGCTAATGACTTCCCCAGGTTGCTTTGATGATTTCCATGATATGTTGGTAGAATTCCTTCCTCCTCAGGTATCAGATCACTCACCGAGTATCCTTAGCTTGGGTAAAGGTTTACAAGATAAAAGGAGGAACTAACCTCTGAAGTTCTTGAGCTGCTGGACTTCTTGTTCAGATTTTCAGGATATGGTTAAGAAGGCTTGAGACTCTTGCAGACATATTGGAGTTCCTATGCTCAGGGACTACCAAAAATTAAAAGCAGTTAAGCATCACCTGAAGGATTTTCATTAGCAAAATTTTACCAACCTGATATCTAAGATTTTTCTTCAAGCTAGAAACAAAATGGATGACATGCAGCTGAAAATTCTAGCAAATCCCCAAATTCTTAAAGAAGCTAAAGAGTGTCAGAACTGTTTTAGCAAGCTAATGCAAGATGAGGAGAGCATTGTCAGGCAAAATGATGAAGTAAATTTGCTTAAGCTGGTTGACAAAAACAAGAAATTCTTTTCTGATATTTTTAACATAAGAAGAGCCAGATCACAAATAAAGTTCTTAATGAAGACAGATGGTACTAAGATCACCCAGTTTGACGAAATTAATAAGGAAATGAAAATTATCAACTTCTATAATGGTCTGTCAGGGGAGAAGAATAAGGTGGTTCTCCCATGTAAGCTTTCTTTCTCGCAGGGCCTGCTAAAGTTTAGTTGGTTTAATGATCAGAAAAACTGAGAGCCTGTCAGGACGGAGGAAGTCAAAAAGGTGATCTTCTCTTTCTCTGATGAAGCCCCAGACCCAGATGGCTTAAATGCCTGGCTTTTCAAGGCCAGCTGGCACATAATTGAAACATATTTTTCTGATGCAATCTCTTCTTCTTCTCCTTCTTCTTCTTCTTCTTCTTCTTCTTCTTCAGGTTAACAATACTGCACTGACCCTGGCCCCAACATTCTCCAATCTGCACCCCGCCTTACACCCAGATTTCAGACCACTGTATTGCTGCAATGTCATTTATAAAACCATAATCCTGGCAAATAAACTTCAAGACTGATTGGATCATTTATAAGCTTTAGCCAAACTCATTTTGTGAAGAAAAGGTCTATTCAGGATAACTTGCTTCTAAGCTCAATCCCTTCATCACAATTACCATTCAACATAGGCACTCCATGTTTAGTTATTAAAGTGGATATAAAGAAGCCCACTGATTCAGCTAATTGGGATTTTCTCTTTAGTATCCTTGATGCCATAAATAAACCTCCTATCTTCTGTTCTTGGATCAGGGAACACATTTTCACTCCCTCTCACTTTGGCTAATAAAGGCTCTTTGAAGGTTTTTCCAAAAGGAGTACAGGAGTATGGCAGGGGGATCCTTTCTCTCCTTACTTGTTTGTTAGGCTATGGGGGATCATTCTTACAAGATTAATTGAAGTTGCTGCTGTGAAAGGAGAGTTAAGTTTTCATAACTATTGTAAGAAGATTGGCCTTATTAACTGTATTTTGCTGACGATTTGTTAATCTTCTCTCATGGAGACATAGCCTCAGCAAGAAGTATAAAACTGACTGGATTTATTCTATCTCCTCTCTGGTCTCCAGGCAAATCCTTCCCAATCTATTATGTTACTGTTGGTGTTCCTGAGGAGATTAGAAACAATATTCAGAGACTTTTTGAAATTCCCATCTGTAAGCTCCCAATAAAATATCCAGGACTCTCCCTGGTTTCAAGAGGAATCAATAAACAAGACAGCTCTTCACTGTTTGATAAAATCTCTGGAAGAATTAATAGCTTTGTGAATAAAAACCTTTCTTGTACAGGAATATTGCAGCTCATTAAACCAGTCATCCTCAGTATACATCAGCACCTGGGGTCTTCTCTGGTTCTACCTTCTTATGTGATCAAGATTTGGGAGCCAAACTTGAAGCTGTTATTTTGGAAAGGAACTGAACCTGTTCCTGCATGCTGCAGTGTATGTTGGGATGAGATTTTTACACCTCGATCTGAAGGGGGTATAGGCCTTAAAAGCTTAAGTCAGATAAGTGAGGCTTTTGCTGTAAAGCTTCCTTGGCAAAAATGCAATTCTTCTCCTTCACTATGGATTCAATGGCTAAAAGCTTATAAAATCAAGGATAGAAGCAAGGTCTTCAACCTTGATTTCAACTGTATTGTTGAAGCTTAAAAAGTATAGAAATTTCAATGGAAATTTTGATTTTAAAAAATAATGGAAATCAGTAGGAAAGCATGGAATTCTTTTATGAAAATTTAGAAATGGTTAAGAGACATAATAATGCAAGTTTCAGAACTAATATGTTGTAAATTAAATATAGCATACTTGTTCATGAGGTGCGGCAGCTCTAATATGATTGATATTCATATTAAACATTTCACTTAATATAAATGAAATTCACAAATCAATTAAATATTAGTTAATATTTATAATACAAATAAAGATAATTTAGACATAAATGGTTAAAAATAAAATGTTTCTACTAATATAGGCTGTGTTTGGGAGCTTGGATCTAAGACCTTGAAGTTGACTTTGTGTGGATTTGGGTGAAACTTAGTACAAATTTGAAATGTATTTTATCCAAATCCGAGGTCTGAAGTCCAATTTCCCAAAGATGGAGTAAGTTTAGTTTTTCAAATAATTTTAAAAGCCATTGTAATAATCTTTGGTTTCAATTATAAAAAAAAAAAAAAAAAGATAAATTAAGAGAGAAATTTCAATTTGGGGGTTAAAATCTCAACATTTGAATTCCAAGAAAACTTCATTCTATAGTAAAATTTCTATAAGTTTAGCAAAATTTTGAGATTCGATAAATCTTAAATGATTCAATGAAATTTTGTAAGGTGGAAATCAACTGCCATTTTGATGTTGAGGATAATGGAAAGCAGATATATTGATGGAAAGTTCAATAATATATGTACAACCCTAGCAGTGGGTCATCCAGAGTTTGAATATGACAATTACAAGATAATTTAAATCCTAAAGGTAATTTAAATTCTTAGAGAGAAAACTATTCAAGAAATGTTTTTTTATTTCTATTTAAACACTTTCTACACTGTTTCTCTACATACATTCTTTCTCCATATCCAGCACATGAGTATCCTCGGTAACCCATACACCCATGTCTGTAACTCATGGCTGCCCTGAAGATTTTTCTCCACGCCATGCTTCCCCCTCTTAGGAGTGTAATATGTTCAATTTGGCTTTGTCCAAAACAGATGATTGAACTGACCTCATCATTTTAAATTTTTAAAGTCGAAACCAAATCAAAAACCAATGGTTCAATAAAAACCAAACTATAAATTTCATGGGTTCAATTCTTTTTTTTTAATGAGTTTTAAACAAATTATAATTTTTTCATTTAACAGTCAGAAGATATGACCTCATCATTCTAAGGGCTCTGAAGCAAAAGTTGGGTTAGGGCTAAAATAACACCCATATGTTATCAACTATGGTTGCCCCTAGCCAATATAAATATAAATGTAAAAAGGTGGGTTGGTTTTTAGAGGAGGGGGAAGGTTCTTCTCTTCTTCTCTTGGTTGATGTGGCACTAAGATACTTCGCTTCTGCCTCATTCTCATAGATTGCAAATTTGAAATGTCATGGATGAAATCTGCCATAAAGAAAGATGTAGAGGTTGGCAATGAGAACAACTCCACTCACACCACCAATAACTACACTAATTCTATAGTCTTACACACCAGCTAGGCCATGGCCATAGGCACCAAGATTCTCCAAGGTCACATTGTATTCTCTCACTTCAAAATTTCCTCATGACAGTTTGCTTCAATTTTTGATTAAGGTTTTGTGATCACAAGTCGGTATTGTTATTTTTATTACTGTACTACAGATTGGAATTTACTGCAAATTAATGCATTTCTGTGTTTCTGTGCGTTTTGGTACAATCATGCAGTAATCAATTGAAGAAAGTCCCAGTGGAAAGCAGAAACTCTTATCTTTCACAGCTCCTTGATAGATGTATGCAGCTGAGCAAGTTTTTGGAGGACAAAGATTAGAAGAAGAAGACAATGACGAAGAAGAAAAAAGACTCCCATGCACATATAAACAGACACACACAAACACATGCCTGCAAACTTTGAAAGTTCATGCTAGCTCCAATTGCCATCTCTGTCAATATAAGATCACTTATTATCTTCTTTTTTTGGATTCCATGCACCTTTCTTCATCACATTTCTTGTCATAGCAAGGGGTTCTTTGTCCCATTTTTGTCATAACTGTGCAAAACTCTGTTGTGGAATTGTTTCCTGAAGGAAGCGCCGAGTAATTATCTCGGCTTGTCACCTATTCCCTATCCCACATTAACATCCTATCCTCCTCTATAAAAACACCATCACTTCCTCATCTTATTACATCATCTCTCCCACATCTTTTCAAAAACAACAACCAAGCCTGAATTCCCACTAGGTTGGCTCAGCTACATGAATCCTTTTGCACCAATTTACATGATCTTAGGCAATATCCTCTAACAAGTTGAGGGCTTCTAAATCCTTACCATCTCATTCCAAGTTATTCTATTCTTACCCCTACCCCTTGTACCATCATTCTATGCCAGTGTTGCAAGTATCCAAAGCACATTAACAGCCCCTCTCTTATCTTTTATACATGCTATGCTTAACTTACCACAAATGTATGCACATTAACAGCCCCTCTCTTATCTTTTATACATGCTATGCTTAACTTACCACAAATGTATTCATCCCTTAATTTATCATTTAGGGATATACCACTCAATCCACCTTTTCTCCTGGAAATTGTTTACATTTTAAATATGTTGTTTCTTAGTTGTCCAACATTTTGAATATAGCATAGATGGTTTCATAGTCATCCTATTCTTAAGGGTATTCTTTGAACTTACAACATGCCCAAAGCACCTCTCCATTTTACCCAGCCTGCATTAACTATACATTTCATCTTCTTCAACTTCTATTTCAACTTGCTTAAAAGATCCAAGGTACTAAAATCTACTAGTCCTTTTAGTTTCTTGACGTTTAAATTTTTTTCTGCAATATCCCTCCTTCCATGACTAAAATTACATTTCATTTATAGTCATATTTCTACTTATTGTTAAAACCTCTTGATTCTAAAGCTTGCTCAAGCCCACCTCTATTTACATCAATCAATATCATATGCAAACAACATAACCATGGAATCTCAATTTGGATACTCAATGCAAAGATAAAGGACTGAAAACATAACCTTGATAAACACGTGATTGGAAATTTTCTAGATTCTCCACCTATAATCCTAGCACTAGTCATTACTCCATCATACATACATATACTTAACAACATTAATATATCCATTACATACTCCTTTTTTTCCCCAAGAACCTAGCACCTTTCTCTAGTACCTTATCACCTTTCTCTAGGTTAATAAGCAGTAAAAACTATGTGCAAGTCCCTCTTCTTTTCGCTAAAATTCCATTAATCTTTTTAGTATATAATCGTTTCTGTAGTTGATCTCCCAAGAATAGAACTAAACTGATTTTTTGAAACCCTCATTTCCAACCAGTCTTTGTTCAATTCTCCTTTCCCAAAGTTTCATTGTGTAATTCCATGATAGCTATACAATTTGGAATATCTCCTTTGTTTTTATAGGTATTAAAGTGTTTTTTCTCCATTCGTCTAGCATTTTCTTACTTCTTATAATTGTGTCAAATAAATTAATTAACCAAATAAAATTCCATTATCACCCGAGTGTTTCTAAACTTGGGATGTGATCTAGTCCTATAGCTTTCCAATTTTTCAACTTTTTTAATGTAATCTTAAACTTCATAAACTCTAGTTGTGCAGATAAGTCTCAAATTTTTAGCTTCTCTTCATTTGTCAATTCTAAGTCCAAGCCTTCTACTTGTATATATCTTTAACATACATGATTCTTATGAACTTTTTATGTGTGTGTGTGTGTGTATCTATGTATATCTTATAGCTTTCCAATTTTTATCTTTTTTAGTGCAAGCTTAACTTAATTCTAGTTTGCGGATAAATCTCAAATTTTTAGCCTTTTCCTCATTTGTCAATTCCAATTGCAAGCCATCTACTTGTATCTATCAACATATATGAACATAAAAATACAGCTTGTGAGCATGTGTATCCATTTAAAATTCATTTTTTCAATCTAGTTCTCTTGTAAAATCAGAATGGAAACCAAAAATCACTTTTTTATAAAATCAAAATCCAAAACCAAGAACTGAACCTAAATATAAAATAATTTGGTTTAGCTCTAGTTTTCGGTTTTTCAGTAATTTTAGTGCACCTCACCCTAAACGCTTACCCCCATATACATTAGTGAGGGGGCAGCCAAGGGACTAGCATCCCTAGCCACCCCACCCTCTTGTTTTGCAATCAAAATTTGGATCAAAGGGATTTCATGCAAATAATTTTATTTTTCCCTACAGTCATTCTGCATTCCTTATTTCTAACACAAAAACAAGTATTAAATCTCAAAAAATAAAATAAAAAAGTATTAACAAAACGAGAAGAAAGTAGAGCAGTTCAATAAAAAGTGCATTTTGCACCCCTCTTTTTTAAAACTTCTATGCGATCCATTTAGCCATTCATCCATGCCTTTGCATCCCATGTCTTTTTTTATTCTTATTGCTCTGTCAACCCCCCAGCCATTGCTTTTGGGAGTGGCATCATAGGGGAACACCTAAGTCAAGTGCTTACATTCAGAGGTCAATGAAAACTACGCGTGCACACATATAGATGCATGCATACACACATAGTGCCGATGTGTTAAACAAGTAGAATTCATGAAAAAAAGAAGGGCATGAAATAGGGTGCAACACAAATACAATTTAAAGGGATAATACATGGGTAAACAAAAACAAGAATAGAAGAATAAGAGAAATCGAAGTAAGTTGGTAAATTAGATGCACCCGGAAACAAAAGTGTACTACTAGGGCCCTAGGGGTATCCCAATCCCACTGAAATATCTAGGAAGCTTTGTATCAGAACAATGTATGTGTATCAATAAATCTTTAACAAATCATTTAAAACACACACACACAACACAACAAATTACAAATGGTGCATATATGAATATCAAGATCCAATGATTTACATATGGATTTCCATGCTAGACATAATTTACTTGGGTGCTAAGAGATATGGCACCAACTAAAGTCAACTAAGGAATTAGAAGAGATGAGGCCCGTTGGGAAGCAATAGCAAAAGAAGTACATGTTATAGAAAAGCGTGGGTACAAACTTCTACATCAGAAAACAGCAGTGCTAAAATTTAATCTGTACTTTCAAGTTACAAAGTCCTTCATTCTCTGCCTTCTCACCTAGCAACATGGACCTACAAATCTTACAAGGAAGACGCCCGAGTATTCACAGAACGTAATCCATATTTAGTGGATTCAACCTATTCACAGGCAGCTCCCAATAAGAGCACAATAACCAAAAGAGAATAATGTACTGTTCAACAAAGCTAGCATCATTAAACTAATAAAAAGACAAGAGAAGGGAAGGCTGAAATTGGGACAACATATCCCTAAATTTCCTTAAGTAATTTCTACCGATTTCAATTGAAAAATATTTAATTCCGCAAGGTCAAATTCCAATTTTATAATTTAAGATTCCGTATATTTCATTAAAGAATCTAGTTCTAAAAATATCAATATTGATAAGTTCCAAGGCTATTGAGAAGGCAGAAATGGACCTCGTCCTCCGCATTACAATGATGCTTATAGATTGCGCGAAGAAAATGATAACGCTGCAACAAGGGCTTGATATCGCTCTGCGCATTTGTGGCGAAAGCAACGGCGGCACGGTGGAGGCCACCGAGCTCGGCGCGAATGGCCTTGTGGAAGAACAAGAAGATGAGAATTGGAGATTTTAGGGACAAGTTCTTCAAGCTACTCGCGGGCGACGAAGGATCGACCGGGTTCACTGCTGGCATTATAGCTACACCTCCACCCCTGTGCCGATTAATACCCGTTAATGGCGTCGCCATGTTCACAAGAAATCGATGTACGATTGCAGACTCAAAAACCGAAAGCCCTAGAATTTCCAAATTTTCCCAAGATTTTCATCTCTCTCTCTCTCCTGCTAAAAAGTTGAGCAAAGCCTCTCTCTCTCTCTCTCTCTCTCTCTCTCTTCCAGCGTAAAACAAGAACGGACTACAGAGCGGACAGTGGCAGGCGAGTTTCAAAGCGGTAAATGGATAAATAAAGAAGAAATTCCATAGCGGGGCCACGTGGCAGGCGCCACAGAACACGAAAACGAAAAAGAGGATCGAAACAAACAGACGATGGTTCACGAAAATGTTGTCATGCGTGTGGGCGACACGAGTGGGCTCAACCAGGCTGACGGGGAATCCTCTAGGTGTTGGGCAACGTGGCATAATGGTACACGGTGGACAACTGCAGGTGGGTGCGGGCGGTGGCCGTGGCGAATTCAGGTTGGAGAAACCTGTGCCACGTGTGTGCCGGGCACGTGGGACTCGGGCTTCGCCATGGGCGTGACGTGGACGTTTCGGCTTGTTTGGTCAGTCCACGTAACCGTCCCACAGATTTGGGGCTAATCTGAATTGGTCTGAGTTGGTGGGCTTTCCCTCATCCATGACACCCGGAAGAGTCGCAGGGCATTGCCATCATTCAAACAACAAAAATTCAAAGTCATAAATTTCCAATTGTTTGGCTTTATCACCATTATCTTTTGGATTTGTGAATAAAAAAAATTTAAAATTTTGAATTGATAAAGTTAATTTGTTCGCTTCATTTTATGTGCGAGGAAGTGATATAAATAATTTAACGTATATTTACTAAAAAATTAAGACGAGCTTACACAATAATAATTTTGGAGTAATAAAATAAGCCTATGATCATTGACTGAACATTAAATTTATTATTTGACATAGTTAAATTTAGTAATGTCATTATGCTAATGATAGTACCCAAGAAAAATGCTATTTTTGGGATTCTTTTTTTTTTTTTTTTTTGGCTAATCTAAATAATCAATAGAACACGTCATTAAAAGATTTAAATTTTTAACCAATAAAAAAGATAAGAGTTTTTATAAAAAGGATTAATTACGAGAAAAGTGATGTTCTAATGTGAAAAGAATACGGAGTCATACTGTTCAGTTTTAATGCATTGGTATAAATAAATTTTAGATACTTTATAATTAACATATGATTATTTTGTCACACAAAATATTTTACAATAATTTTTTTTGACTTGGCATCATAATAAATTCATAACTATTTAAAAGTCAATATCTACTTTTGAACATCCTAAAATATCATATAAATTTTTTAGTTTCAATAAAAATTAGTATTTGGTAATATTTCCAATTAAATAGACCTTATCCTATAAATTAGATTTTTATAATTATTTGAAAAATTAGAAATAGAAAGTGAAATTAATTTTCCTCACAACTAAGTAGACCTTATCCTTTTGAATCTACTTTTTATTATTTCCAACATATACAATAGGGATTTCATCAAATTAAAAATAGATAAAACAAAAGTAAATAATTATTTTCCATGGGTTAGCCACATTTTATAGAAGATTCATTAGGAATTTCAGTACCATCATGGCACCCATTACCAATTGTCTTAATAAATGAGAATTTGTGTGACCTAAGGCTGCAACCAAAGCCTTCTTAGAAATTAAGGACCAGATGACCAAAGCCCTTGTACTACACCTCCCTGATTTCCAAAAGTTGTTTGAAGTAGCTTGTAATGCTTGTGGAGTTGGCATAGGAGGAGGGCTGAGTCAAGAGGGTCATCATGTTGCATTCTTCAGCGAAAAGTTGAATGATGCTAAGTAGCGTTACTCTACCTATGATAAGGAATTCTATGTTGTGGTCAAATCCTTAAGGAACTGGAGACATTATTTACTCCCACAAGAGTTTGTTCTCTTTTCTAATCACCAGGCCTTTAGGTACCTATGCACTCAAAAGAAACTAAATCATAAGCATGTAAAATGGATTGAGTATATTCAAAAGTACAACCTTATGCTTAAACACCGTGGCGGTGTTGAAGATAAAGTTGTTGATCCTTTGAGCCGAGTAGTGGCCACTTTACAAACTTTGGAAGTAAGAGTAATAAGCTTCAAGAGCAACAAGAAAGAATATTCTCAATGTTTGGATTTCTACGACATCTTCTCTAATTTGTTACAAGGACTACCCAGATCCCATCTAGACTATGCGATCCATGGAGGATTCCTATTCAAAGGTACTAGGTTGTGTATCCCCTCCACATCTCTACGTGACCAATTGATATGGGAACTGCATGCACAAGGTGCCGCAGGTTACTTTGGTAGGGATAAAACCATTGCTATGGTAGATGATAGGTACTTTTGGCCTAGTCTCAAGAGAGATGTCGCCAAAATTGTTTGTCATTGTGGAACTTGTCAATCTGCAAAGGGTAGAAAGCAAAACACTAGTTTATATACTGTATTGACTCCAAAAATAATATGCATGGAAATGAAAAAAAAAATTAATTATTAAATTAAAATTAATTAAATTAATAATATATATATATATATATATATATATATATATATATATGTGTGTGTGTGTAAAGGGAACGAATCTTCCAAAGGAAGATTTCAATTCCCATTTCACAATCTAGAGAGTCATCCCCCCCCCCCCGGGTCGTGCAATGGTCCTCTCTCTCTCTCCTCAAACACTCTTACTCTCTTTCTAAGATTTTTCTCCATCCGTAAGTTAGATTGAAAAATGAACACCACTACAAGGTCCTAGCGACAATCCTCAACAAGTTAGCCGGAGTGGAATCATTATTTGGGGATCCTAAGCACCACTCCAAGGCCAAGGTAAGGGGAATAGATTATATCAGTTATTTTCAGAAATTTAACTCATTAAATTTTAGAATGTGATTACAGAAATAATATAAATGTTTTTCTGAGTATTTAGGCATATGGAAATGGTAATTTTAAATTATTATATGTATGTTTTGAGGATATGATTATTGAAATGATATATATGATATTTCAGAATATTCAAGCATATAGGATTTGTAATTATGAATTATTATATTTTTTTTGAATAATCAGACATATGGAAAAGGGTGGTTTGGGATTATTGTATGTGTATTTTGGGAATATGTTGGAATTAAATTAAACTACACTCTTTTGTCTGTACGGCTCACCCACTGTGTGAGGTAATAGCGGTTGTTGGCATGTAACAAGCTCAAAAGGGTTCTTGTTGGTTGTTGAGCTCCTTTGGGCATTACCATAGAACGGAGCGACATCAAGTAGTTGCACGCCATTCTTCTGGTTGTCGTTGACAAAATGGCGCACCAAGTGTCACGGTTTGACTATTTTCACACCTTTGTGAAGGGTCGTGCGGCGCTAGCTAAAGCACTCTTACTTAAATAGTCAGTCTATCGTTTACCAACATTCATTCACGAAACACTTTCATTAACATCCATTCAAATAGCAGCGGAAACAGTAACCAACTCATGAAAGTCGTGGCAAACAAGCAATAAACATTGAAGCAAATGTAATTCATTAACAATACCTCCATTGACATTGTGTGCTTAGCGAGGGAGGCAAATAGGCTAAACATATTGACAAAAGCTAGTGAGTTTTACAATAACTTTTTAGGAATACTTTAGGATTAAGTTAAACTGTAGGGATTTGATTAAATTAGATTTTTGGGAATATGTCGGAATTAAGTTAAACTACAGGGATTTTGTTAAATTAGATTTTTAGGAATATTTTGGGATTAAATTAAATTGCTGAGATTTGATTAAATCGTATTTTTGGTAATATTTTGGGATTAAATTAAACTTTAGGGATTTAAGGAAAATAAATTAAATAGTTGAAATTAATCATACCCTTGTTTTCAACAAAAATATATGTTTCCTAGACAGTTATTATTTTATAGATTATCACTCAAACTATATGGCATGAGTATGAATATTTTTACGGTATATATAAGCATATCAGATTATTTTATGACTATACTGAACAAGTACGGTTTGGTAATGATTTTCAGAAAATGTTATAAATACTACAGAAATTATGATATGATAGTTTAGCCGAATTTATGTCGTAATAGTTTAGCCAGTTTTATGTCATGATAGTTTAGACGACTATATGCCAAGTACAGTTCAAAAGGCTATATGTCGAGAACAATTCGGACATCTTATGTCGATTTAGACAGATTTTATGAAATGAAATCATGTATCAGAATCATTATGTATATAGACAGTATTATATAGTATAAGAACCTTGATGGAATAGATATGATTCAGGGCATGGTACTGTAACTATTCAGATAGTCAGTGCCACCACACTACTCAGATAGAGTGTAGGTGATTGGATAGCCGATTGAGCCCCAGAGAAGAGTAGAGTATAGTTCTCTCCCTATATACAGGCCAACATGAGGTTATCCTCCTCGTATACAGGCCAGCATGAGGATGAGTATAGTTGAGTTCCCTCCTTGTATATGGGCCAGCATGAGTTGTATCCTCCTCATATACGGGCCAATATGAGGATGAGTATAGTAGAGTTCCCTCCTCGAATACGGGTCAGCATGAGGTTGTATCGTCCTCATATATGGGCTAACATGAGGATGAGTATAGTAGAGTTCCCTCCTCGTATACGGGCCAACATGAGGTTGTATCCTCCTCGTATACGGGCCAACATGAGGATGAGTATAGTAGAGTTCCCTCCTCGTATATGGGCCAGCATGAGGATGAGTATAATAGAGTTCCCTCCTCGTATATGGGCCAGCATGAGGTTGTATCCTCCTCGTATATGGGCCAGCATGATGTTGTATCCTCCTCGTATATAGGCCAACATGAGGATAAGTATAGTAGAGTTCCCTCCTTGTATACGAGCCAACATGAGTTTGTATCCTCCTCGTATACGGGCTAACATGAGGATGAGTAGAGTATAGTTCCCTCCTTGTATACGGGCCAATATGAAGTTATCCTCCCTGTACACAGGCTAACATGAGGAAGATATTATATGGGGCTATTATTGAGCCAGTGTTAAAAATAAATATGCATTGAAGTAAGATATGTATTTTTCCATTATATGGGTATGAGTTACTGTTATAAAAAAATGTATGTATATTTATGAGAACAGAGTATTGATTGAGCTAAAATACGTTTTGAAAAGGAAATATGTATTTTCAAATATATAAGTGTGAGTACAGTATTAAATGAAATTTCAATTAAAGTATATAAATTAGTGGATATATATTTTGTCATATGAAAACTCATTTGCCACACACTTATAATAATATATTCCTTCTGACTGAGAGGTGTCTCACCCCATGATTATTCAAACATTTTCAGATACCATGAGGAGTATAGTAATAATCAGAGTAGCGCAGTGAAGCATGGGTGGGACTTAGTTAGATTTTGTAGTCATTGTAAGTGTAAGCGAGATACTACTTTACCATTATGTCGGGATAGAAGATCTTGTAGAGAATTGTATTATTTTAATTATGTTTAGATAAGTTCAGAGTTTTATTATGACATCCATCATTTGATACATGTTATAATATTGGGATAGTTTAGTACTCTAGTAATTAGCATTTGAGGATTTTCGCTGTCTTTATCAGTTATTATTATAATATGAAATATTCAGGATATTATAGGTGGTATCAGAGAAATTAAACGAAATTTTCTGGGGCGTTTCAGTTGGTATTAGAGCTTAGCAGTTCTGTAAACTTAAGCAGATGATCATTACTAGAGTATAGGTATGGATTTTTGATGAGGGTAGGATATGGGTAGATCAGATTTATAGTAAGTCATCATTAAAGGTCAAGTTGGAATTTTGAGTTTTGGTTTTGCAACCTAGAGGCAGAAATCCATTGACAGCTTTCTGTAATTTTTCAGTAGCAGTCGATGGTTACAGAAAAGCCACGACAAACCATTGACGGTTTTTGTTTACGAACAGTAAGACTGGACCTTAAATTGGGAACATAGGCAGTGAGTTGGTTGGTTGTACGAGGAAAGCTTCTAAAAGGGAAGCCCAAGTATTTTAGTATGAGGATGTAGTACACTTTATAGTTTCTTGGTTAAACGATTGCATCGATCATGTTATGATAATGAGATTTTAAGAATTTTTTTGTTCTATTTTCAGGATGGACCTTGGGAATAACAACGCAAATGTTTGAGGTAGTACCAACATGGGGCCTTCCAATGTGGACGGCAGTGACCCCAATCCAATACTATGAGGAATAGTCTAGCACGTCATGGCAGAGATTGCAAGAAACTCAAGGGAACAGAACTGCCCACCTGCTGACTAGGGATGGACAATAAAACAATTTACCCATATGAATACTCCAACCTTTTCAGGATGAGCCGACCCATTTTTTGTAGAAAACTAGATCTAGGAGATCGAGGAAATACTAGCAATCTGCGCTTACACCGATGAACAAAAAGTTTTGTATGCTACTTTTAAGATGACTGGGGAGGCCAAGTGTTGGTGGACATCGGTGAGGCTATTAGAGGATCAGAGGCCAGTACCTGCCGTGTAACATCCTCAAAATTTTGCCCATTTTTTTATTTTATATAATAATAAATTACTCAAATACCTGCATATAATGGGCATCCCTATGCAACAGAAAAACATAAATCACATAACCACATATACATGTATATACAATACCAGAATTAAGTATTTCCAACCATAGCTACATAATACATCTCTCTCTAGTGTCAACTACCCAAAATACAAAACCCTACACAAAACTTACCCTCTAAACCAGGGTAATCAATATACTCTCTATCCGCGAGCCTCATTTGCTCGCTCAGCTGTCTCACCTGAAAAATGGTAAAGTAATGGGGCAAAATTATAATAATGGTATCCAAAACTGCATAATATGGCAAATCTATAAAACACATATATAAAAGTTTAAAACATTTGTATCATCTGAGCTTTCTATCATTCATATTACTATACCGTACTACATACAATAAAAACTATAAAACTGTATACATATACATAACTGTGTTCTTTCCATGGGACTCTGTATGTCATGATTTGACCCCTCATGACAGGGTTGTGCAGCTTGTAGGCGGGCCTTAACCTGGTTGGCCCTCCAGGTAAGTCACTATACTCTACACTATCTCAGCTTGGCCAAACTGCATACTCTCCTAAGCGCGAGACTGGCTACCTTAGCCTGGCCAAACTGCATACTCTCCTAGGTGCAAGACTGACTGCTACCTCGTCAAAATGCCCCCCCCCCTCAACCCAGCAAACTGGGGAGCTGTATACTCTCTGAGCACGGTTGGCACTACCCACATGCTATCTGAGATATGTGGTTGCACTCTATCTATATCTAGCAACGGTACCGTGCTTTGTATTCTATATCTGTACTGTATCTGTCTGTAATTTTTCCACAAGGATCTGATACAATATATATACATACTATACTCTTTATACTATTTTCATTATATTTCCAAAATTACCATAACACTATATTGTTGTACTGTAATTACTGTAATATCTGTAGCATCTTGATGATATAACTGTGTAATCCGTCTGTACTTTCTTTCTATGTAATCTGTCGATACTTCCTTTCTGTATAATCTAAGTGTTATGACATTTAGGAAAACATAACTTTCTATATACATTGTATATAATGTTCTGAATAAATATTTGTATACTGATATATATATATATATATATATATAACTGTCTATGTAATCATTTGAATTAAACTGTATACGTAGACAAATTCTGTTTGTATAAAATCTACAATTATCAAACTATTTCTGTATAACTTGAAATACTGAAAAACTACATAAAACTCCATATTAATATCAGATACTTAGGCCACACATGCTTTAAAAATTCATCTTCTGTATAATATTTGGTATACATGCTTACATATATAAAATTGTTGATAACGTAAGTAAATCTCCTAGCATAGCATATTTCCATTACCTTATCTCTGAAAAGCCCCCATTGTACTCTAGCCTGATACCCGCAGGGCTTTCCACTCAACACCCTGAAAACCACATCCCCCCGGAACAAAACATCAGTATTTCTTTGTGTATTATATTTCTTATAACTAAAGGAAAGAAAAATATTGAATAAAATGCCTTACCCTGAGATTGGGATGAAATCCAAACCAACTTCTCCAACGATCGGCTCCGGTAGACTTGTAGAGAACTTCGCCAAGAGCGTCGTGGTAGCCTCAAATCTTCGATCCGGTGAGAAATGGGCTTGAAATCGAAGAGAGAAGGAGAGAGGGACATAGAGAGAGAGAGAGAGAGAGAGAGAGAGAGAGAGAGAAGGGGATTTCCTGTGTTGAAATTTCATAAAAATCCGGGTTTCAGCTATTTATAGGGCTGGATTCGTCGACGAGACATGTCACCTCGTCAACAAGTCCTTCAATAATTTCGTCGACAAACTTCCTCCCTCGTCGACAAATTTTAGACTATCCCAAAAACCCCTCTCCGCATCTTCTCGTTGACGAGGCGTGGCTTCATCGATGAGGCCTACTTATGAGCTCGTCGACAAACTTCCTGTGTTCGTCAACGAGGCCCTATGTAAAATTTTTGGGTTATTCTATCTAAAATGCAATGTCGTTGATGAACGCAAAGCGTTCGTCAACGAAGCCTGCTACCTCCTTCCATTTCTATTTCTATTTTCCTCTCTCTTTAATATTTAAATATCATTATTTTTGGGTCATTACATTCTCCTCTCCTTATAAAATTTTGTCCTCGAAATTTACTATCTGTATCCCCATCTATACACTCCATAAAGGCATTATTTTATTATCTGCCCTCACTTGTGGCGGAGGAATACCGTGGTTACATTTATGTTCTGGGAGATTACATATATAAAACTTAAACTATCTACTCACTAGATCCATACATGTACCTATAAAAGAAACTTACCTAACTATTATTCTTTACCTGAGTACCTCTATACCTCTTGGAATAACTACAAGTATTTCTATCTGATCTGTTCCTCGAGCTCCCAAGAAGCTTCCTCTATGGCATGATTCTTCCACAAAACTTTAACTAACTATATTTCTTTAGTGTGTAAAGTCTGAACCTTTCTATATAAAATCTGTACTGGTACTTCTTCATATGCCAATGAATCCTTAAACTTTATCTCTGCATAGCTAATGATATGGGATGGGTCTGGGACATATTTTCTTAACATGGTAACATGAAACACGTCATGAATTCGAGCCAAAGCTGGGGGCAAAGCTAGCCTATAGGCAACTGACCATATTCTCTCAAGTATTTCAAAAGGGTTAATATACTTAGGGCTCAACTTTCCCTTCTTTCCAAACCTCATAACTCCTTTCAGTGGGCTATCTTCAAAAATACTTGGTCTCCCACATCAAATTCCAACTCTCGGCGGCGAGTGTCTGCGTAACTTTTCTGCCAACTCTATACGGTACTGATTCTTTCTCAAATTAATCGGACTTTGTCGGATGTCTGTTGTATTATCTTAGGACTCAAAACTCGCCTTTCACCTACTTCATCCCAGAAAAAGGAGAACGACATCTCCTGCCATACAATGCCTTGTATGGAGCCATGCCGATACTAGCCTAGTAGCTGTTATTATAAGCAAATTCAACTAACGGCATAAACTGAATCCAACTGCCTCCAAAATCAAGCACACAAGCACGAAGCATATCCTCTAGTGTCTGAATTGTCCTCTCAGTCTGACCATCTTTCTGGGGATGAAAATTCGTGCTAAAAGCTAACTGCGTACCCATAGTCTCCTGAAAACTTTTCCAGAATCGTGAAATAAACCGAGGATCTTGGTCGGAGACTATGGATACTAGTACTCCATGAACACGAACTATCTCCTGAACATATATCCCTTCCAGTTTATCCATGGAATAACCAATTTTAATAAGGATGAAATGAGCGGTTTTCGTCAGACGATCAACAACTACCCAAATTGTATTCAGTCCCTGTCGCACTAATGGTAACCCTATAACAAAGTCCATCGAAACATGGTCCTATTTCCATTCTGGAATGAATAGTGGCTGCAACTGTCCTGCTGGTCTCTGGTGCTCAGCTTTAACCTGCTGGCATGTCAAGCATTACTGAACATATTCGGCCATCTTCCTCTTCATTCCACTCCACCAGAAATACTCTCGCAGGTCCTTATACATTTTAGTACTATCGGGATGGACCGTGTATAGGGATCTATGGGCCTCCTCCAGTATTGTTCTCCTGATCTCAATATCTGTAGGAACACATAGCCTAGTACAGAATCGCAAAGCTCCGTCATCTGATATGGTAAACTCCTCACCCTGACCATTACGTACTCTAGCTATCATCGCTGCCAACTCTGCATTATCACCCTGAGCTGCTTTAATCCTTTCGTAAAGCATAGGCTGAACCACTAAACTGGCAATGACCGCCTGCAGACCCTCCTCTATTAACTCTAAACCGAGCTTCTCCAAATCCATTAAAATTGAATGTGGAATCTCCATGGCTGCCAGTGCTGATCCCTCTGACTTCCTACTCAAAGCATTTGCTACCACATTCGCTTTTCTTGGATGATAACTAATTATGCAGTCATAGTCTTTGATGAGTTCTAGTCATCTTCTTTGTCTCATATTTAGCTCTTTCTGGATGAAGAAATATTTCAGGCTCTTGTGATCCATGAAAATCTCGCACTTTCCACCATATAGGTAATGTCTCCAGATTTAAAGAGCGTACACTACTGCAGCTAACTCCAAATCATGAACAGGGTAATTCTTCTCATATTCTTTAAGTTGCCTAAACGCATATGCAATGACCCTGTCGTACTGCATCAACACACATCCAAGACCCTTCAAAGAGGCATCACTATATATAACAAAATCGTCCTCTCTTGATGGAATAGCCAGTATTGGAGCTGAAACTAACCACTGCTTTAACTCTTGAAAACTCTGCTCATAGTCATCAGTCCATTCAAATTTTACATTTTTCCTCGTAAGTCATGTTAATGGACCTGATAGCCTGAAGAAACCATCTACAAAACATTGATAATAACTTGCTAATCCCAGAAAACTCCTGACTTCCTAAACATTTCCCGGCCTTTCCTAACTCACCACTGCCTCTATTTTACTTGCATCAACTGATGCACCTACTTTTGAGATCACATAGCCAATAAATGTGACCTGTTTTAACCAAAACTCACACTTCTTAAATTTTGCATATAATTTCCTTTCTCTCAATATCTGCAATACCAGCCTCAAATGATGTTCGTGCTCCTTAAAACTCCTCGAGTATACCAGTATATCATTAATGAATACAACCACAAACTGGTCCAAATACTAATGAAACACCTGATTCATTAGATCCATAAATACTACTGGTGCATTATTCAACCCGAATGGCATTACTAAGAACTCAAAATGCCCATACATGGTACGAAATGCGGTCTTCAAAATATCTTCTGCTTTAACTTTTTCCTGATGGTAGTCTGATCACAGATCAATTTTAGAGTTAACCTGGGTCCCCTGGAGCTGATCAAATAAATCATCGATCCTAAGGAGAGGATATTTATTCTTGACTATCAATTTATTTATCTCCCTATAATTGATGCACAACCTCATGGTTCCATCTTTCTTTTTCACGAATAGAACTGGCGCTCCCCAGGGCGACACACTGGGCCTGATAAAACCCTTATCCAACAATTCCTGTAGCTGATATTTCAATTCTTTCAACTCAACTGGAGCCATACAGTACGGTGCTTTCGATATTGGTGCAGATCCTGGCAACAAGTCTATAGTGAACTCAATCTGATGATTTGGTGGCAAACCAGGTAATTCTTTTGGAAATACATCTGGAAACTCTCTCACTATTGATATGTCAGGTTGTCTCAATGCTTCTTTTGGCAATTCTTTTATGTATGCGACATACCCTTGACAACCATCCTGTAGCAGTCTCTTTACTTGAATAGCCGACACCAGCTGTGGTGAGGCACGCACGCGTGAACCCATAAATCTAAATTCTAGCTCACCCGGGGGTTTGAAAATTACTTCTTTCTGATAGCAATCAATACTAGCGTGATACATAGCTAACCAATCCATACCCAGTATTACATCAAATTCGTGCATATCCAAGACCACAAGATCGGCTAAAAGCACTCTCTCCTAAATACTTACTAGAAAATTTCGAAGTACCCTCCTGCATTTAACCATAGATCCCATCGGCGTACCCACAAATAATTCTATATCTAATGGTTGTGTCTCTATTCCAGGTATTTTCACATATCCCGCCAATATAAAAGAGTGGGTGGCTCCTGTATCAAACAGAACAATAATTTTATATGGTAAAGCAATAAGAGTACCTGTGACCAAGTCTCTAGTCGTCTCAGTGTCTCCCGGTGTCAACGCGTAGACCCTCGCCGGCACAATGTTCCTCTGCTGACCACCGCGGGGCGCCTGATATCCACCTCGAAATGGTCTAGGAGCCTATGCATAATTCAACGGCATCTGACATGATCGATATAACTGGGCCTCCCGCATCGATAACAAACATTTTCCCTTAGTCAGCACTCACTAGGATGTCTTCGTCTGCATCTAGGACAAATAGGAGGAAGTTGTCCTCCTAGAAATCCACCATACTCTACCATCTATCTCTGGCCTCCGCCAAATCTACCCCCTCTCCAAGGGTCTCGGCTAGGACCCACTTGAAAACTCGAGGGCGCAGTCCTCTTTCTCTGACTCTGCGTCTCAGTCTCCCTGGGCAAACTTTCCTCTGCTATAATAGCCCTGACAACCAACTATGAGAAGTCCTGGATCCTCAGTACTACCACCTACCTGTAAATATCACGTCTCAAGTTTCTCTCAAACATTCCAGCCTTCTTTGCTTCATCTGGGACAATATAGGGGCAGAAATGCGATAGCTCAATAAATATCGTAGTGTACTGCTGAACAGTCAATGACCCCTGGGACAGACTCAGAAACAGACTCAGAAACTCTTGTACTCGAGCATCTCTGACTAAAGCAGGATAATATCTATCAAATAATATGTCCCTGAATCGGGCCTAGGTCATTTGCACTAGTATTGCCCTCTGCTCCTCCAACAGTCTAGTGGCTGACCACCATCTCTCGGCCTCCCTTGCCAGCCTATATGTAGCATATAAGACCCTCTGCTTATCTGTGCAGTGAAGTACTATCAAAATCTTTTCTATTTCCAACATCCAATTCATAGCAACTGCAAGATCGGTCGCTCCAGAAAAAGCTGGCGGATTCATCTTCATGAATTTCTCTATGGTACATCCCTAAACTTGAGATGGACCTACCTACTCTCTAGAACTCCGTGCTATCTTAGCCATAACTTGTTGAGCCACACTGCGTAGCACAACATCTGAATCCCAGCCTGCTTCTCCAGAAGGACCACCACCATCATCCCTACTAGTGTGAGCGCTATTGCCTCCTAGGTCCATCCTGCAAACATATAGAACACCATTTTCAGAATCCTATTTCCTACACATCGACTTTTCTCCTTAATCCTATCCCACAATCTAATCCTACAACTTAAACACATGACTCGTCAACAGTTTACTATGGTTTTCTTGGAATCGTCACCCTAGGATAAACAAAGAAACAATCACGAAATCCCATATCCAGAACACGGAACAAACCTCAAATCTTTTCCCTATATTTTGGTATTGTTTTTCGTTGCACTCTAGAGTCTACAGAACCTAGCAACCTAGGCTCTAATACCAAATTCTAACATCCTCAAAATTTTCACCATTTTTTTTATATAATAATAAATTACTCCAATACCTGCATGTAATGGGCATCCCTATGCTGCGGAAAAACATAAATCACATAACCACATATACATGTATATACAATACCAAAATTCAGTATTTCCAACCATAGCTACATAATACATCTCTCTCTCTAGTGTCAACTACCCAAAATACAAAACCCTACACAAAACTTACCCTCTAAACCAGGGTAATCAATATACTCTCTATCCGCGAGCCTGATCTGTTCGCTCAACTGTCCTACCTAAAAAATGGTAAAGTAATGGGGTGAGTCGACGCTCAGTAAGTGGAAATATGCTATTACTAGTGTGTGGCGACCTAGTCACAAAATTATAATAACAGTATCCAAAACTGCATGATCTGGCAAATCTATAAAACACATGTATAAAAGTTTAAAACATTTGTATCATCTGAGCTTTCTATCATTCATACTACTATATCGTACTACATACAATAAAAACTATAAAACTGTATATATATACATAACTGTGTTCTTTCCCTAAGACTCTATATGTCATGATTTGACCCCTCATGACTGGGTTGTGTGGCCCGTAGGCGGGACTTAACCTGGTCTGCTCTCTAGGTAAGTCACTATAACCTACACTACCTTAGCTTGGACAAACTGCACACTCTCCTAGGCGTGGGACTGGCTACCTCAGCTCAGCCAAACTGCATACTCTCCCAGGCGCGGGACTGACTGCTACCTTATCAAATTGGCCCCCCTCAACCCAGCGAACTGGGGAGCTGCATACTCTCAGAGCACGGCTGACGGTACCCACATACTATCTGAGATATGTGGTTGCACTCTATCTATATCGAGCAATGGTACCGTGCTCTATATTATATATCTGTATTGTATCTGTCTGTAATTTTTCCATAGGGATCTGATACAATATATATACATACTATACTCTTTATACTATTTTCATTATATTTCCAAAATAACCATAGCACTATATTGTTGTACTGTAACTACTGTAATATCTGTAGCATCTTGATGATATAATTGTGTAATCTGTCTGTACTTTCTTTCTATGTAATCTGTTGATACTTCCTTTTTGTATAATCTAAGTGTTATGGTATTTATGAAAACGTAACTTTCTATATACATTGTATATAATGTTCTGAATAAATATTTGTATACTGATATATATATATATATATAACTGTCTATGTAATCATCTAAATTAAACTATATACGTATACAAATTTTGTCTGTATAAAATCTACAATTATCAAACTATTTCTGTATAACTTGAAATACTGAAAAACTACATAAAACTCCATATCAATATCATATACTCAGGCCACACATGCTTTAAAAATTCATCTTTTGTATAATATTTGGTATACATGCTTACATATATAAAATCGCTGATAACGTAAGTAAATCTCCTAACATAGCATATTTCCCTTACCTTATCTCTGAAAAGCCCCCACTGTACTCTAGCTCGATACTCGCAGGACTCTCCACTCAACACCCTGAAAATCACATCCCTCTAGAACAAAACATCAGTATTTCTTCATGTATTGTATTTCTTATAACTGAAGGAAAGACAAATACTGAATAAAATGCCTTGCCCTAAGATTGAGACAAAATCCAAACCAACTTCTCCAACGATCAGCTTCGGTAGACTTGCAGAGAACTTCGCCAGGAGCGTCGTGGTAGCCTTAGATCTTCAATCTGGTGAGAAACGGGCCAAGAATCAAAGAGAGAAGGAGAGAGGGACGTAGAGAGAGAGAGAGAGAGAGAGAGAGGAGGGGATTTCCTGTGCTAAAATTTCATAAAAATCTGGGTTTTAGCTATTTATAGGGCTAGATTCGTCGACGAGACACGTCACCTCATCGACGAGTCCTTCAATAATTTTGTCGACAAACTTCCTCCCTCGTCGACGAATTTCAGACTATCCCAAAAACCCCTCTCGGCATCTTCTCGTCGACAAGGCATGGCTTTGTTGACAAGGCCTACTTATGAGCTCATCAACGAACTCTCTGTGTTTGTCGACAAGGCCCTGTGTAAAATTTTTGGGTTATTTTATCCAAAATGCAATGTCGTTGATGAACGTGAAGCGTTCGTTGACGAAGCCTGCTGCCTCCTTCCATTTCTATTTCCATTTTCCTCTCTCTTTAATATTTAAATATCATTATTTTTTTGGTCATTACATGCCGTCATGACCTAGAGCTGGTTTAAAGAAATCTTCTTCAATCGATACTTCCCCGTTACCACCCAAGTTGCTCAGGCAGAGGAGTTTTTAAATTTGACCCAGGGGCATTTGACATTCTAGCAGTATGTAGCCAAATTTGTTGAGTTGTCTTGTTTTGCTTCGTATGTGATTCCATATGAGGTGAGGAAGGCAAGGAGGTTTGAGAGAGGCCTGAGATAGGAGATTTATGAGCAGGTGGTGATCTTGCAGGTGCGGGATTTTCTCGAAACTGGTGGATAAAGCCACCACAGTAGAGATGAATCGGCAGAGGAGTGCATGTGTATAGAGTCAGAGGAAGAGGCCTATGCCTCCTAGTTTTTTAGTAGGTATTAGTCAGGGTCTATGGAGGAGAGATGGCAATAATGTGGGCTAGAGACAGGAACTGGGCAACCAAGCTTATTAGGATAATCCATCACACCCTATTTGCACTGAATGTAAGAAAAGGCGTAGGGGGGGATGCCGAGTTAGAAGGAATACAGTTATCAGTGCAGTAGACCTGACCACATTACGCGAGAATGTCATGGGCTGTTGGATAATGCAGCCACTCCTAATCGTTACTAGGGAAACAATCAGGCACCCCGATAAATATTTTCACATTTCAAAACCTTCAGAGGATCGAGCTTAGCACTTCAGGGCGAAACTTAGATAGTATAGTTGCAATGGGTGCTTGCGTAACTTAGAGATGTATATATATTTGGTAACCAGGTGATGCAACAATGATATTGGGATGTACTTGTGTATTTTTATGGAAAGCTAGTACTCTGATATAGTAATTGACAAATTTTGGTACCTCCCATGTGTGTTGATCCTTGAGTAATTGCCTTTAGTCCTTTGGAGGAAGCTTTTGCTTTTATTCCAAATCCCTAAGTTACTAACAAAGAGAAATAATTGAGGGTGTATGAATGATGAGAAGTAGGCACATACGGCACAACCATCAATGCTGCCTTGTTTTCCTTTTTCCCTTCACTATTATGATTTTTGATTCTAAAGATCCATCCCGGTGTGACTAAATTTGCTTCCTTACAAAGATATTGTTAAGGTCATTGAGTCTACACTATCACATATCTTTCCAACAATTCTCTATGAAATAAAGAACAGATGGATGGGTTGTCAAAGAGTTTATGATTATTTTTTCAATTTCCCTTCTTGTTGCTTAACTAAGTTATGATAATCCATTCATGTTTATCTTATTGGCAGTCAAATTTTGACTGGGGGTTTATATCAATTAGATGTGAAAATGCCTTGTAGGCTTTCTTGAATGAATGTTTGCAAGAATAGCAATATACAGAGCAACCATGTGAGTATGTTGCTCAAAGGGTGGATGGTAAGCTATGTAAGTTACATTGGGCTATTTAAGGTTTGGTTTGGCTTGACAGATTTGGTAGGGAGACCCCTTATCTGGCTTTGCTGTAGTTATGTTGAGTAGAATCAAGGACTGGGGTACGTTACATTACCTTCATGGCATTTTGAGATTGTTGGTTAAGAAAGGATTGAACGAACTTGGGTAGTTTGTATTACTTACTTGACAATGAGATTTTAGTGATGTATGTTGGTGGGAAGTAAAATCTAAGATGCATGTGTGTAGAAATAAATGGAAACATTCATGCTTTGTTGTGGATTGAATTTTATTTAATTTTTGAATGGATTTATATGCGGAGTGCACACGGGAGTACAATATTTTGATATATATAAATCAAAATTTTGGGTGATGATTACTGTGATGATTCCTTATAGTCTTCACAAATAATACAGGGATTTATTTTCAAAATTTGAATCTATCTTGGCTATTATGGGATAAGGTTGTTATTGGGGACTTTCTAGTGGAATTCTATGCTAGGAGTTTTCAAAGGAATATCCAAAATTTATAGTCCGCTGAGAGATAAAGGTTAAGTTCATGGAAGATTTCGGGAAACAGGGAGTGGGAATTAATATTGTTAAGTGATGGTTATGTAGCAAGGGATATTAGCGTAAGATGTTCAACCCATCGATTCGGGTTATTTGCTAGTTTTGGTAAGTTTGTTCACAAGGTTAACTTAAATTTGTTGAGCTCACGATAAATTTTATTTGAAAGCGGTAGTTAACAAATTTTGAATATGAAATTTTTATAAGAAGGGGAGAATGTAATGACCCCAAAAATAATATGCATGGAAGTGAAAAAATAAATAAATTATTAATTAATTAATTAATATGATATATATATATATATATATATGTAAAGGGAATGAATCTTCCAAAGGAAGATTTCAATTCCCATTTCACAATCCAGAGAGTCACCCCCTGGCCGTGCAATGACCCTCTCTCTCTCCTTAAACACTCTCACTCTCTCTCTAAGATTTTTCTTCATCCGTAAGCCAAATTGTAAAATGAACACCACTACGAGGTTCTAGCGACAATTCTTAACAAGTTAAGCGGAGTAGAATTGTTATTTGGGGATCCTAGGCACCACTACAAGGCAAGGTAAGGGGTAATTTTAAATTATTATATGTATGTTTTGAGGATATGACTATTGAAATGATACATATGATTTTTCAGGATATTCAAGCATATGGGAATTGCAATTATGAATTATTATATTTTTTTGAATAATCAGACATGTGGAAAAGGGTGGTTTGGGAATATTATATGTGTATTTTGGGAATATGTTGGAATTAAATTAAATTGCAGGAATTTGATTAAATCAGATTTTTTTAGGAATATTTTGGGACTAAGTTAAACTACAGGAATTTGATTAAATTAGATTTTTGGGAATATGTTGGAATTAAGTTAAATTGTAGGGATTTGGTTAAATCAGATTTTTGGTAATATTTTGGGATTAAATTAAATTGCAGGGATTTGATTAAATCAGATTCTTGGGAATATTTTCGAATTAAATTTAACTATAGGGATATAAGGAAAATAAATTAAATAGGTGGAATTAATCATACCCTTATTTTCAGCAAAAATATATGTTTCCTAGACAGTTATTATATTATAGATTATCACTCAAACTGTGTGGCATGAGTATGAATATTTTTACGGTATATATAAGCATGTGAGATTATGTTATGATTATACAGAACATATATGGTTTGGCAATGATTTTCAGAAAATGTTATAAATATTACAAAAATTATGATATGACAGTTTTGCCGGCTTTATGCCGTGATAGTTTAGACGACTATATGCTGAGTACAGTTCAGAAGGCTATATGCTAAAAACAATTCAGACAACTTATGCCGATTCAGACAAATTTTTTGAAATGAAATCACATATCAGAATCATTATGTATATAGACAGTATTATGTAGTATAAGAACCCCGATGGACTAGATATAATTCAGAGCACGGTACCGTAACTATTCAGATAGTCAATGCCACCACACTACTCAGATCGAGTATAGGTGATTGGATAGTCGATTAAGCCCCAGAGAAGAGTAGAGTATAGTTCCCTCCCTATATAGGCCAGCATGAGGTTATCCTCCTCGTATACGGGCCAGCATGAGGATGAGTATAGTAGAGTTCCCTCCTCGTATATGGGCCAGCAAGAGGTTGTATCCTCCTCGTATATGGGCCAGCATGAGGATGAGTATAGTAGAGTTCCCTCCTCATATGCGGGCCAGCATGAGGCTGTATCATTCTCATATACAGGCCAACGTGAGGATGAGTATACTAGAGTTCTCTCCTCGTATATGGGCCAGCATGAGGATAAGTATAGTAGAGTTCCCTCATCATATACGGGTTAGCATGAGGTTGTATCCTCTTCCTATACGGGCCAACATAAGGAAGCATGAGGATGAGTATAGTAGAATTCCCTCATCATATGCAGACCAGCACGAGGTTGTATCCTTCTCATATACAGGCCAGCGTGAGGATGAGTATACTAGAGTTCCCTCCTCGTATATAGGCCAGCATAAGGATGAGTATAGTAGAGTTCCCTCCTCGTATACGGGTTAGCATGAAGTTGTATCCTCCTCGTATATGGGCCAGCATGAGGATGAGTATAGTAGAGTTCCCTCCTCGTGTACGGGTCATTATGAGGTTGTATCCTCCTCGTATACGAGCCAGCATGAGGATGAGTATAGTAGAGTTCCTTCCTCGTATATGGGCCAACATGAGGTTGTATCCTCCTCGTATACGGGCTAGCATAAGGATGAGTAGAGTATAGTTCCCTCCCTATATACAGGCCAACACGAGGTTATCCTCTCCGTACATAGGCTAGCATGAGGAAGATATTGTATGGGGCTATTATTGAGCTGGTGTTAAAAATAAATATATATTGAAGAAAGATATGTATTTTTCCATTATATGGGTATGAGTTACAATTATAAAAGCATGTATGTAAACTTATGAGAACAATGTATGGATTGAGTTAAAATACGTTTTGAAAAGGAAATATGTATTTTCAAATATATAAGTATGAGTACAGTATTAAATGAAATTTCAGCTAAAGTATATAAATTCATTGACCCTATGGGTTATACCCTGTTTTGATTATGACAAATACTCGGGTATTTAATATCTGTCGAGTTGATGTGTAGGTTTATCTTGACAATATCATATGATGACACTCAGAGACTCGGAGGAAAATGAAGACCCTAGTTGAATATTCATTGTTGTAATATTAATTTTAATTTGGGTCTGTAATAGTAAATCGAAAAATGGTCTGTAATATTTAATGCATATCATGCATGTAGGAACTACAAAGCTCAAAGACCTTAGAATGCCTCTAGGTCCCTACACAAAATCAAGACTATAGATGGACCTTAGGGAGTCGACCGACACCGGATTTATTCGGTGTCCTAAAAAAGACCTAGAATGACCCTAGGATTCTCACTGATGCATATATATGTTTGGTCATTTGATTAGGGTGTTTGCACAAATTGAAAAGAACCTAAATGAGTGAAAATTACATGCTTAGTTGACCGTACTTGCAAGTACAAAGTCCTTTTGGTTGACCGAACACGAACCGGGTCAACATATTGACCACATCCTGGTTGACCGAACTTATCTAGTTCATTTATACTCGGTTGACTAAACTCCTTAGCAGTCAACATAATTGACCTTCTAGTCGACCGTGCCCAAAATGAATAACAACGCCCTGGTCGACCGAGTTCCCACATGTGAGAACTCAATGGTCTAGTCCACCGACCTAGATAGTTCAAAGAGTTCTCGGTCGATCGAACCACACTAAAATGGAAAATCACTCTAGAACTTCCATGTCCGGTCGATCGAACTTGTAGTTCAAATGATGCCCGATCGACCAAACTTAAAGCAACTCGATCAACCGAATTTCCTTCGGTCGACCGATGCTCATAGGTCGCCCCATTATTTTTACCCTAGTTAAAATATTTAAACGGGGTTAATTAGGGTTAAAATGGTTTTAAACAATATTAATAATACCCTACATGTCCTAATGGCTATAATTTTTCCATTTTCTATATATAAGGGGCTCATTTGCAAAATTAAGGAGAGATTAGCAACATAATTAGTAAAAAATCTTCTCAACCTCAAAAACCTATTTTTGCCTATTCCACTCCATATACTCTCAAACCTTCATTCCCTTGATACATCCTATCCTTGTAAGAGTGTTATATTGTGTTATTGATTGATATAGTTTGCTCATACTCCCATTTGCTTGGTTGTTTATGTCACACCTCGAACCTCGAAATGGGACCCAAGGGTGAAAATGTAACTACCCCGTCCTTGTATCTGATAAAACATCCAAAGATACAGTACAATGGATGAGGGTCCAACCCCGCGGGGTTCCCAGGCACCCTAAACACATCCAAACACAATCACATACGCAGCGAAAAAAAGGTCATTCTATAACAACATATACAGTACGATACTAGAGTTTATACAAGAGCAGAACATGACTCTATCACAAACGTACAAACGGGTGCCCAAATACATCTCAAAACGGCAACCCCTCAAAATACAGTCCTAGCACTTACACAAGCGCTAAACACAGTACACCAACCACTATGCTCACCACACCAGGACGCTAGTTCCAATTACTTGAAGGACCTGTAAAAATGTATGTACAGCAAGGGTGAGAGATCTCTCAGTAAGAAAGAACACAGGTTATATCGGAGTGTGGCATTTGAGTGTTATCATGATACAACATACATGCGGTTAAATGCATTCTAGTACTAGTTTCCATAGTGCACAATCGCACCCATACACATACACATGATCAATAATCCTGGTGTCGTCACACCCTTCGGCCCGAAGCCGACCCGCGACATACAGCGTTGGCCCGTAACCAACCCTCGAACATGGCACCACCGGCACATGGCTAGTCCCCTACTCCCATGGCATCGTAGAGGCACAAAACTGGTGGATCCACACCCTTCGGCTTGATCTGTCGGAATAGGCTCACGCCCTTGGATATAGAGTCGGACACTCTTGCCTACATGACAGGCGATTAACACACACCCTCGAATATAGAGCCGGACACTCTTAGTACCTGGAACAAGTTCGAAACCGCGTTCCGACTAGCATTTCAACATATCACACACACATGCATTCTCATATAACCAAACAAACCACATCCATTTGGTAATATAAATTATGGTTTTTCAAAAAAATACAGTTTAAACAAGTCAAGGTACGACCATCCTAATATCACAGTATAAATCAACATATACCCTCGATTTTCAACAAAACTAGGGATGCAGCCCGTCGCCCGCTTTTCCTAAAACTGTAATAATGAAAAACCCATAGTTTTCCTCGTTAGATCCCCCCAAATGAGTGGCCAAACACACACATAGGACCGTGAACCACAGTTCCACCAAGTTCAATTTCAAAAATAACCAATATAAACATAGTTCCCTTTACCTTTTCCTCAAATAGCCAATCCCAAACTCTAAGGTCCCTAAACAGCGAACCGAGTTTCAAAACCTACAAATCACAGTACAAAATATGTTCACAAGACAGTTACCGACAAAACTATTGGATCAAAATTGAAAACCGAGCCTTACCTCGATTTTATGCCGAAACCCAAAAAACTCCAAATCGAGATTTCGATCCGTAAAAGTTGTAGAGAATCCTTCCACGATCCTCATGGTAACTTTGGATTTTTGATTCCAGCAATGATCAGCAAAGAAATCTAAAGAGAGAGAGAGTGTAAGGAGAGTTCTAGAGAGAGAAAGAGATAAGATTGAGTTTTCTTAATGAAGAAGTAATGAAATTCTCTATTTATAGCCCTTTGATCTGGCCCAATTCATATATGAAAAGGTGCTTTCGTCGATGAATCTTCCACTACCTTCGTTGAAGAATCGGTGACCTCGTTGATGAATTTGAGATCACCGATTTTTTTGAGACTCCTCGGCGTCTTCTCGTCGATGAGAAGAACAAAGGTTTCGTCAACGAAATCTGGCTTCGTCGACGAAATCTGCCAAATTCCCAATTTGCCCCTCTTTTATTTATTTAAACCCATTTATCACGGTTCGGGTTCTTACAATCTCCCCTCCTTACAAAAATTTTGTCCTCGAAATTTTTCGTCCGGAATACACATATACGAACTACCAACAAAAAACTGACGACTACTACAACGTAGTCCCATCATACACATCCACATACATACCGTCACTTATGGCGGAGGAATATCGTGGTTACATATACAACCGTCTCAGGAGTTCACAATACATACACACTCCCAACGACTAACCACCTATCCCAACCCACAGTAGGATCATGTACAAGTGCTTAAAACAACTGTGGATACTTTCGGCGTATTTCCATTTTTGGTTCCCAAGAAGCTTCCTCAACCTCGTGGTTTTGCCACAATACCTTCACTAACGATATCTCTTTGGTACGAAGCTTTTGAACTTTACGGTCCTGAACCTGAATAGGTATCTCCTCATACGCTAAGGTATCCCCAATTTCCAACTCATCATAACTAATAACATGTGAAGGATCCAACACCTACCTCCTCAACATGGATACGTGAAACACATCGTGGACCCTCAAAAGTGCTGGAGGTAATGCAATCCTGTAGGCTACCGGACTCACTCGCTCAAGTACCTCGAATGGTCCGATATACCTCGGGCTCAGCTTGCCTTTCCTCTCAAATCTCATCACCCTTTTCATCGGAGCAATACGCAGAAATACCTTACCTCCCACTTTGAACTCTAACTTTCGGCAGCGAACGTCTGCATAACTCTTTTGCCAACTCTGAGCTGATCTAATCCTCTCCGGGATCAAACCCACCTTCTCAGACACCTACTGCACAAGTTCAGATTCTAACACCTGACGTTCACCAACCTCATCCCAACACAAAGGAGATTGACACCTCCGACCATACAAAGCCTCGAATGGTGCCATCCTGATACTAGATTGGAAGCTGTTATTATAAGCGAACTTTACAATCCAGCTACCACCAAAGTCTAACACACAAGCTCGTAACATATCCTCCAAAATCTGTATCATCCTCTCCGACTGTCCATTAGTCTGGGTTGGAACGCTGTACTGAAAGTAAGCTTCGTCCCCAATGCCTCTTGCAAGCTTATCTAGAATCAAGAAGTAAATATCGGATCTCGATTTGACACAATGGACACCGGTACCCCGTGCATTCTCACAATCTCATGCACATACAAATCTGCTAGCCTACTCAAAGGATAACCAACTTTCATCGGTATGAAATGAACAGACTTTGTCAATCTATCCATGATCACCCAAATAGCATTCTGCCCGTGAAGCGCTGGTGGTAATCTGGTCATAAAATCCATGGAAATTTTCTCCCATTTCCATATCAGAATAGGAAAAGGCTGCAACGGCCCTGCTGGCCTCTGATGTTCAACTTTCTCCTGTTGACACGTTAAACACTGCTTCACGAACTAAGCAATCCGTCTCTTTATACCAGACCACTAGAAGGTCTTGCGCAAGTCTCGATATATCTTTATACTACTAGGATGTACCGTATACATAAAACGATGCGCCTCCTCTATAATCATCATTCTGATATCATCATTGTTTGGAACACACAGTCTGGTCTCAAACCTCAATACACCTCCCTCAGAGATGTTAAACTCTGTAGCCAGTCCCTGCTGTACCTTTTCCATGACCTCTACCAACTTTACATCACTAGCCTGTGCGGCTTTTATACGCTCAAACAAGGTCGGTTAGACCACCAAACTAGCAAGATAAGCCTAATGATCACCAACCACCAACTCAATACCTGAGCTTTCCAAATCCCGTCTGATGTGATACTGAGTTACAATCGAAGATACAGCCGTAGGCCCTAACTTCTGACTCAACGCATTAGCCACCACATTAGCCTTCCCCGAGTGATAGTTGATCGTGCAATCATAGTCCTTAATCAACTCTAACCAACATCTCTGCCTCATGTTCAACTCCTTCTGTATGAAGAAATACCTGAGGCTCTTATGGTCAGTGAAGATCTCACACTGCACCTTGTACAGATAATGTCGCCAGATCTTCAGTGCATATACCACAGCTGCCAATTCCAGATCATGCGTAGGGTAATTCTTCTCATACTCTTTCAATTGCCAAGAGACATACGCTACTACCTTACCCTACTGCATGAGCACACATCCCAGGCCTTTCAGAGACGCGCCGCTATAAATCACAAACCCACCATCCCTCGAAGGAATGGTCAACGCTGGAGTAGTAACTAGCCAGTGCTTCAACTCCTGAAAGCACTGCTTGCAATCATTGGTCCACTCAAACTGTACTCCTTTCCTGGTCAATCATGTCAGAGGTCTAGACAGTTTAGAGAAACCTTCTACGAACCGACGATAGTAACTCGCCAGTCCCAGAATACTCCAAACAAACCTTTTACACATTCCTCGGCCTTACCCAGTCGACCACAGCTTCAATCTTGCTAGGATCAACTGATATACCATATCCAATAACCACATGGCCTAAGAACACAATCTAACTCAACCAGAATTTACATTTTTTCAGTTTAGCATACACTTTCTTTTCCCGCAAAATCTGTAATACTAACCTCAAATGATCCTCATGCTCTTTCGAACTCCTCGAGTATACTAAAATGTCATCAATGAATACCACTACGAACTGATCCAGGTACTCATGGAAAACCTTGTTCATTAGATCCATGAATACCGCCGGAGCATTCGTCAACCCAAAAGGCATGACCAAGAAATTGTAGTGGCTATATCTGGTTCGGAAAGCATTGTTCGCTATATCCTCCGCTCTAACCCTCACCTGATGATATCTTGACCACAAATCGATCTTCAAAAATACCTGCGTGCCCTGTAACTAGGTAAAGAGATCATCTATATGCGGTAAAGGATAGATATTCTTCACAGTTACCTTGTTAATCTCACGGTAATCAATGCACATCTGTATCGACCCGTCCTTCTTCTTCACAAACATTATTAGAGCTCCCTAGGACAAAACACTAGGTCAAATGAATCCATTGTCTTGTAATTCCTGTAACTGCTCCTTCAACTCCCGAAATTCTTCTGGAACCATTCGGTACGGAGCTTTAGAGATTGGTGCCTTACCGGGTCGCAACTCTATCACAAACTCCACCTCACGATCTGGAGGTAAACCTGGTAAATCATCTGGAAACACATCCAGGAACTAGCTGAATACCCTAATTTCCTCGAGTCTCAACTCATCCCACGGTGGTTCCTTCATACAAGTTAGGTACCCCTAACATCCGTTCAAGAGTAGCCTCCTCACCTGTAGTGCCGACAGAATCTGTGGCGCTGGACGCACACACGATCCCACGAATTCATACTCTTGCTCCCCAGGAGGTCTTAAAACGACCACCTTCCCACGACAGTTGATCACCACATAACTGGAGAACAACCAATCCATTCCTAGAATGACATCAAACCCCAACATGTCGTATACCACAAGATTTGTCGGTAGCAGCTTCTCCTGAATTTTCACTAGGCAGTCTACCAACATCTTCCTACAGAAAAATACACTCCCAGATGGCGTAGTAACAGATAACACCTCATTCATGTCTCGGGTCTCAACCCCACACCGTCCCACAAAATTCACAGACACAAAGGAATGGGTTGCACCCGAATCAAACAAAATAGAAGCTTTATTCAAAAGCAATAATAAGGTACCTGTCACCACATTACCTGCATGCTTAGCATCCGTTGGAGTAAAAGATTATACTCTAGCCGGAGCTGTAGTTGCCTGAATGGTTCCTCGAGGTATCTGATTGCTCCCTCGATCCCCACTAATTGCAGGCACATCTCACCTCGGTGCGCGACAATCACGAGCCATGTGACCAGGTCGACCACAGTTATAGCAATTACCATCAAAAGACCGACACTCACCCTCGTGCCGTCTGAAATACCTAGTACAACGACCACTAGTCTAGCTCATCTGAGAATCCTGGCGCTTGGTATTCTGACGATAACCTGAGCCTTTACTCCTCTTCTTCCACAATCCCTGATGAGATCCTATATGAGAACCAGAAGGTACTGTCCTCTTCCTCGATTCCTGATCCACCTCATCCTCTCGGATACTAATCTCAATCACTATGGATTTATCCACCAACATCAAGAACTCACGGATCTGAAGTATACCCACCAATCTGCGGATATCCTTCCTCAAACCCTTCTCGAACCTCCGAGTCTTTTCATACTCACTCAAGATCATACATGGTGCAAAGCGGGACAGCTTTATGTATCGAGCTGCATACCCCTGCACCGTCAAACTCCCCTGAGCCAGCGCAGAAAACTCATCTGCCTTCGCGTCACGTACGGAAGCCGAAAAGTATCTATCAAAGAATACCTCCTTGAAACGGCTCCATAACCTCTCCTCAGGACCACCCCTCTGCTTCTCTAGCAGATTCACTGCAGTCCACCATCTACTCGCCTCCCCAAATATCTGGAAGGTGGCATAAAGGACTCGCTGCCTATCCGTGCAGTGCAAGACCTCCAAGATCCTCTCAGTCTTCTCCACCCAATCCTCTGCTATCGTTGGCTCAGGTCCTCTAGAGAACGTCGGAGGATGCATGCGTGTGAACCTCTCAATGGTGCACCCCGTAGTAGTAGGAGAGCGCTTGTGTCTCCTTACACTCCGCACGATCTCGCGTAACACCTGCCTCGTCAAACCTTATGGCACAGAAGGAGACTCATCACTCGCAGTCTCCTTGAAGCCACTTCCTAGGTTATTATCCTTGGGCTCCATTCTGCAACACAATAGGAATCTATCAGTATCCCTACAACACATACAATTAACACAATGATCTACACTAATCGTGTTAACTACTCCCTGCCAGGTCTAGGTCTGTCCTATCACACCGACATGAAAGTCATCAATGATCTGCCCTGCTTTTACTGGAATCGTCATCCTAGGAAAAATAGGGAATACTGTCGACAAATCTCGGTCTAACAACCGAAAAACCCTTAACCAACTCTACCCATATCTACATCCTATAATCTGGTATGTACTCACAACTAAGCCTAACAGAGTCTACAATATCTAGTAACCTGGTTAGCTCTGATACCAAGTTGTCAAGCCCCAAACCCCGAAATGGGACCCAAGGGTGAAAATGTAACTAAACTGTCCCTATATCTGATAAAACATCCAAAGATACAGTACAATGGATGAGGGTCCAACCCCGTGGGTTCCCAGGCACGCTAAACACATCCAAACACAATCATATACGTAGTGGAAAAAAGGTCATTCTATAACAACATATACAGTACCATACCAGAGTCTATACAAGAGCAGAACATGGCTCTATCACAAATGTACAAATGGGTGCCCAAATACATATCAAAACAGCAGCCCCTCAAAATATAGTCCTAACACTTACCCAAGCGCTAAACGCAGTACACCGGCCACTACGCTCCCTACACCAGGACGCTAGTTCCAGTAACTCGAAGGACCTATAAAAATGAATGTACAGTAGGGGTGAGACACCTCTCAGAAAGGAAGAACATAAGTTATATCGGTGTGTGACATTTGAGTGTTATCATGATACAACATACACGCAGTTAAATACATTCCAGTACTAGTTTTCACAGTGCACACATGCACCCATACATACACACATGGTCAGTAATCCTAGTGTCGTCACACCCTTCGGCCCGAAGTCGGCCCACGACATACGGCGTTGACCCATAGCCAACGTGCGAACATGGCGCCACCGGCACATGGCTAGTCCCTTACTCCCATGGCATCGTTCCAGCGCAAAACTAGTGGATCCACACCCTTCGGCCTGATCTGCTGAAATAGGTTCACGCCCTCGGATATAGAGCCAGACACTCTTGCCTACGTGGCTGGCGATAAACACACGCCTTCGAATATAGAGCCGGACACTCTCAATACCTGGAACAAGTTCGAAACCGTGTTCCTATTAGCATTTCAACATATTACACACACATCCATGCTTATATAACCAAACAAACCACACCCATTTGGTAATATAAATCATGGTTTTTTTTTAAAAAATACAGTTTAAACAAGTCAAGGCACGATCATCCCAATATCACAATATAAATCAACATATACCCACGGTTTTCAACAAGACTAGGGATGTAGCCTGTCGCCCCCTTTTCCCAAAACTGTAATAATAAAAAATCTATAGTTGTCCCCATTAGATTCCCCCCAAATTAGTAGCCAAAACACACACAGGATCTTGAACCAAAATTCCACCGAGTCCGATTTCAAAAATAACCAATATAAACATAGTTCCCCTTACCTTTTCCTCGAATAGCCGATCCCAAACTCTAAGGTCCCTAAACAAGGAACCGAATTCCAAAACCTACAAATCACAGTACAAAATATGTTCACAAGACAGTTACCTACAAAACTACCGGATCAGAATTGAAAACTGAACCTTACCTTAATTTTTTGCTGAACCCCAAAAATCTCCAAATTGAGATTCCGATTCGTAGAAGTTGTAGAAAATCCTTCAACAATCCTCGTGGTAACTTCGGATTTCCAATTCTAGCAACAATTGGTGAAGAAATCTAGAGAGAGAGTGTGTGTAGGGAGAGTTCTAGAGAGAGAGAGAGAGAGATATAAGATTGAGTTTTCTTAATGAAGAAGTAATGAAATTCTCTATTTATAGCCCTTTGACCCGGCCCAGTTCGTCGACGAAGGCAATCTTCCACTACCTTCGTCGACGAATCTGAGATCATTGGTTTTTTCGAGACTCCTCAGCTTCTCCTCGTCGACGAGTCTCTGAATTTTGTCAATGAGAAGAACAAAGGCTTTATCGATGAAATCTGGCTTCGTTGACGAAATCTACCAAATTCCCAATTTGACCCTCTCTTATTTATTTAAACTCATTTATCACGGTTCGGGTTCTTACAATTTATTAGATGTTGTTTTTGGGGAGTTAAGCAAAGAGTTGTCCCATAGATCTTACTTGATAAATCTTATGTTAGGAAAAAATCATTAGCTTGAGGATCTTAGCATTGTCATTGCAAGATTCCTTAAAGCTTTATTTGTTTTGTGTGTACAAAATATTTTACAAAGTTAGATTTCAAGCAACTCTTGCGCGAAATACATTTGAGAAAATACTTTTGAGTTTGTTTTAATATTATTGCTAGCATCTTTAGAACAATAATCTGATATTGGGATTTGATATACTTTGCTTAGTTTCAAAGATGAGCTTGTGATACACTTTTGTGCTTGATTAGATAAGGTCATTATTATGATTGTTGATTGCACACATAGAGCACTGAGCTTATAGTTCATACATACTTGAGGTGCTTTTAGGGAGTTAAGCAAAGAGTTATCCCACAAATTTTACTTGATAAATCTTGTGTTGGGAAAAACTCATTAGCTTGAGGATCTTAGCATTGTCATTGCAAGATTCCTTAAAGCTTTATTTGTTTTGTGTGTACAAAATATTTTACAAAGTTAGATTTCAAACAACTCTTGTGCCAAATACATTTGAGAAAATACTTTTGTATTCATTTGAATATTATTGCTAACATCTTTGAAACAATAATCTGATATTGAGATTTGATATACTTTGCTTAGTTTCAAAGATGAGCTTGTGATACACTTTTGTGCTTGATTAGATAAGGTCATTATTCTGAGTGTTGATTGCACACGTAGAGCATTGAGCTTATAGATCATACATACTTGAGGTGCATTGATTATACTGTGCGTATTGGGTACATATCTACTTTACTAGAGAAGCATAATCACTATACCGATTATTTTGTGAAAATACTGTTGCATTTCCAGGAGTGGCCTAAGGGGGTTTGATCTTGCCCAGAAGAATCATGTTGGGGTCAGCCCTATGAATTTGACCTAGGTCCTTCTCCGCCTCGCAAGGAGAATTTGTAAAGATTGAGGCCAGCCTTGTGCTAATTTACTTGGTTGTAATCGGTGTCACTCCACCCGTTAAGTAAGCCATTAGTGGAATCCTCGGGCATGTGAGCTAGAGGCAGGGACGTAGGCACAGTTGGCCGAACCCCGATAACATATCGTGCGTGTTCTTTATATTTCCACAATTTATTTACTGCACGTGTATGTCATATTGTGAATGCTGCGCATGATTTAATTTTTGCACATTTTATTTATCTGCACATTTGGAATTGTATAGATAGACCCTAGGTTGCACATATACTACTGTTAAATTAACTAAACCTAGGAATAAATTTTAAAATTCTAATTCACCTCCCCTCTTGGGAATACACCAATTCTAACAAAATCAATGGATATATATTTTGTCATATGAAAACTCATTTGCCACACATTGATCATAATCTATTCCTTCTTACTGAGAGGTGTCTCACCCCATGATTATTCAAACATTTTCAGATACCATGAGGAGTATAGCAGGAATTAGAGTAGCGCAGTGAAGCATGAGTGAGACTCTGTTAGATTTTGTAGTCATTGTAAATGTAAACGAGATACTAGTTTACCAGGTTTATGTTTATGTCGGGATAAAAGGACTTGTAGAGAATTGTATTATTTTAATTATGTTCAGATAAGTTCAGAGTTTTATTATGATATCCATCATTTGATACATGTTATAATACTGGGATAGTTTAATACTCTAGTAATTAGCATTTGAGGATTTTCGCTGTCTTTATCAGTTATTATTATAATATGAAATATTCAGAATATTACAGATGGTATCAGAGAAATTGAATGAAATTTTTCGAGACGTTACATATACACTTCCTTACCTGTACCCCATACCCCTAGGCTAGATATTAGTATGGATTTTTTGTTAGGTTTCCCTAGGACTTCTAGGAAGAATGATTCTGTATTTTTTGTCGTGGATAGATTTTCCAAAATGTCCCATTTTATTCCATGTAACAAAACACATGATGCCTCAAAAATTGCATCCATCTTTTTCAGGGAAATTGTAGGATTGCATGGTCTTCTCGAGACCATTGTTTCTGATCGGGATGTAAAGTTTGTCAGTTACTTCTAGAAAACTTTGTGGGCAATGTTAGGTACTAAACTTCAGTTTTCTAGAGCTTGTCATCCCCAAACTGATGGCCAAACCAAGGTAGTTAATATGAGTTTAGGAGACCTATTAAGATGCTTTGTAAATGATAATATAGGCTCATGGGATTTGTGTCTTCCGATGGTTGAATTTGCGTTTAATAGCTCAATGAATAGAACCATAAGTCTTAGCCCATTTTAGGTTGTCACTGACTATCAACCTAGGAAGCCGATTGATCTTGTCCCACTACCTCCTCACGTTAGAGTGAGCGAACAAGAAGATGCTTTTTGCTAAACGCATACATGACCTACACTCTGAAATTAGAATGAAGATAAACCTGAACAATGAACATTATAAATCTAGTGCTGATATTCATTGCATATTATAAGAATTTTCAAAGGGTGATATGGTTATGATCTGTATTCATCCCGAATGGATTCCGATAGGAAAGGTAAGAAAATTGTATGCTAAAAAGATGGGTCCTTTCAAGATTTTAAATAAAATCAGTTATAAGGCTTACATGATTAAGATTCCCATTGAATTTGGCATTAGTAATGTGTTTAATGTTGAGGACTTAACCCTATTTTTTGAAGCATCTACTTTCGTGGAGCCCTCCAGTTCTAACCCCGCAGGTGATCCCACTCCGTTCCCCACTCATCATGAACCTGAACCATAGAAATTGCCTATACCAAAGAACCGTGATGAAATTAAGAAAATCCTAGATGATAAAACAACGTTCACACAAGTAAGATCATATCAGAAATTCTTGGACAGTTGGAAAGGTAAACTGATTTCTGAGCGTAGCTGGATTTTGAAAGAAGCTCTACTTCATCTCAACCCGGAACTATACTCTCATTATTTTACTTCTCATTGTTTAGAGACGAATTCTTTCGGGCCCCGGAGAGATGATGGGGATCATCAGCCTTTACCATTGTCCTTCGCCGACATGGTGACACATGGACGGCCCCCGAACGTCCTTAATGGTTGGTAGTTTTGGCAAGTACACATGGAAGTATCTTAAGGAATTTTAGCATGAAAAGACCGAGTGATGTGTCATTGCAAATCCGAGCTCAAGACCCCTGTGGGACTCACACGGCTCCTCTAGGCCCCAGATAGATTGGGCATTCCTTTTGACTTTGTTTATATTTAATTTATAACCTTGCAAGACAACTTGCTTCATGTGCAGTGTCTTGTAAGTTATGAGCATATTTATTGTGTCTTGTAAGTTGATATGTTGTAAGTTGTGAGAGTAAAGGTTGTCTCCCATGCTTGTGTAGGAAGTGCAAGTGAGTTTTGTGTCTTGTCTCTTTGTACTAATTCTATATATTTCCATTGTAATAGCTGGAACAACAACTAAGTAATTTGATATTGAATATAGAAGAGGAATTTCCTTTGCTGAAGCTTTTAAGTTTTGTTCTGATCCTTGTGATTGAGTGGTGAGAGGCCACGATGTTCTCCTCGTAGATCAAGTGGTGTGAGACCACTAGTTATTCTATACTTCTTCACCATCTCTTACCTTTTCATGCCATTGTATACACATATAGCAGCAGCATCTTCACTTATTCAAAGTCATTTCAAGGATTTCTTTGTTGTGATTCGGTTTTGTGGTGAACAATAGTTAGTTATCCAGCGATTTCACACTGTAAGATTGTTCTTAACCAACCCTTAAATTACTTTAGAATCATTGTTTCCCATAAGCTTTATTTGAAAAATAATCTTAAATCCTAGCATATGTCTTTAAACCCGTAAAAGATCAGGCAACTGACCTCAATAGATCAGTCGACTGACCTTCTACTATTCTTGGTATTTCTGTCTAAATCTCAGACAGTTGATTGAGGTCAATCGATCAGTCGACTGAACCTGTACTGCCTTCCTAGAATTCAATTTACAAATTCTTTAGGCGACTGACCCTTAGGACCAGTCGAATAAAGTCACCCAGAACTTTAACGTTTCAGCATTTATACACTTATTTGCTTGTTGATTGTGGAGATATTGTTGTGATAACATAGACTTATATTATTTAATGATTGAATAACATATTCATAGTATATTACTTGCTTCCTTTGTGAAAGAACCTTTGAGATTGAATCACGAATCAAATTATATGAGATTGAATCACGAATCAAATTATACACCTTTTCAAAATCCTTAAACATGTGAAATAAAGCATGATTTATTTTGTTTAAGTTTGGTTGGTTCAATTCTCAGTTTAAAGTGTTTATTATGTATGTGTTGATTGAGAGTTGAAACCGTAGGACTAGGTCATCCAATCTCGTCCTATATAAAAAGTTATTTAGGATGCACTTGATTCACGAACTAAAATTTGCATTACTAGATTCTACTAAATAGGATATATTCTAACTTGTGCTTGGCTTGCGAAACATAAAATCGTAGTATTGGCTAGATGTTAAAATGACAAAATGCCAAGACAAAAGTAAGTTTTTGAATATTGAATTAAGGTTTTGAATTTCTAAACAGAGGTGTAAAAAATGACAAGAACTAATTTTTGAAATTGGATGTTGAATTATTGTAGTCATTTTGTAATTAAACTTTGAATACACATGTTTTTATTCCATTTTATTTTTTTAACTCTTTCAAAAGCTATTGAAAAAAAAAAACCCCTAATCATTTAAATAACACATTCCAAAAGCATAGGAGCTTATGGCGTGGATGAAAAATTAAAACAAATTGTGTTTTTTGAGGATTAAACATTTTAATATCCTATGCAATTTTTGTATTTGTTTTTTTTTTTAAGCAACACTTTGCACTAATTTAACCAAAATTTATTAGGGTGATAAAATTTTATTAGCAAAAACTTTAAATTTTAATACTATACACAATAATTTATGATACCATGTGTGTTGAGGGGAGGACTACCATTATTAAACCAATTAAATATTAAACCAATTATACCATGTTTACTTATTTCGTTCTTTATTTATCAATTTTGATTTTCTTTCCTTCCCTTGCTTTTTAGAACACATGAAAGAGAGTGATTGAAAAAAATAATTTATAGGAAATAAATCAAGTTTCCTATTATTTATAATATAGGTTTTTGTTGACTTTGGTGTATTCACAAGAGGGGGGTGAATTTGGTATTTAAAACTTCCTAAGTTGATTTCAGTTCCACAAACAATATTTTCCAACCTAGGATCTGTCTATACAATCCCAAATGCGCAGATAAATATAAAGTGCAGAAATCAAGTCATGAGCAACATTCACAGACTATTGAAAGTAACATACACGTGCAGTAAATAAATTGCAGAAATATAAATTTTACACATGATATGTTATCGGGGTTTGGCCAATACTGCCTACGTCCCTGCCTCAGTTCGCAAGTCTGAGGATTCCACCAATGCTCACTTAACGGATGGAGCGGCACCGGTTACAACTAGGTCAAATTACCAGAGCTAATCTAAACCTTTACACACTCTCATTGCCGGATAAAGAAGATGCTAACAAACAATCCTTACAGGTTAGATCAAACCTCCTCAGGCCACTGCTGGATACAATAATCAATATGAAATTTATGTACAAATAAAAATGCTTCCAATACAAGTAGATTATGTACCAATACACACAAGCAATAATCAGTGCACCTCAAGCAGATAGGAACTATAAACTCTGTGCAATACGTGTACTAAACACTCAATTTTATGTCAATATTCAATCAATTACAAGTGTCACACCCCGAACCCGAAAAAGGGACCCAGGGATGAAAATGTAATCTAACATATCCCTGTATCATACAAATCATCCAAGATACAGTACAATGAATGAAGGTCCGACCCCATGGGGATACCAAGCACTCTATACACATCCAAAGATATGTAGTGGAAATAAGGTGTTTCTATACAAGCATGGTACCATACCAGAGTCTATACAAGAGCAGAAACAAGGCTCTATCATACAATGTACAACCGAGTGCCCAACATATCTCAAAATGGCAACCCACAAAACACAAGTCCTAGCACTTACCCAAGCGCTACCCGCAGTACACCAGCCACTACACTCCCGACACAAGGACGCTAGTCTCGGTTACTCGAAAAACCTAAAAAATATGTACGTACAGTAGGGGTGAGACACCTCTCAGTAAGGAAGAACGTAGGTTATATCAGTGTGTAACATTTGAGTGTTATCATAACGCAACACATATACAGTTAAATGCAGTTCCAATACAAATTTTACAATAGTGCATACGGGCACACACATATGATCAGCAATCCCGGTGTCGTCACACCCTTTGGCCCGAAGCCGGCCTGCGACATACGGCGTTGGCCCGTAGTTAACCTACGAAACACGGCACCACTAGCACATGGCTAGTCCTAGACTCCCATGGCATCGTACCAGCGCTAAATAGGTGGATTCACACCCTTCAGTGATCAGTCGATAAGGCTCACACCCTCGGATATAAAGTTGGACACTTTTGCCAAACATGACTAGTGATTTCATACGTCCTCGGATATATAACCGGACACTCTCAGTACCTGGAACAAATTCGGAACCCCGTTCTTACTCGCATTTCAACCAAATACAATATAAACATGCATGCTCATATAACCAAACAAACCACACCCATTTGGTAATCTAAAATCATGGTTTTCCAAATACATACAGTTTAAAACAAGTCAAGGCATGACCATCCCTATAGCACAGTATAAATCAACATATACATTTGGTTTTCAACAAAACCAGGGATGCAGCCCGTCGCCCCCTTTTCCCAAAACTGTAATCATGAAAAACCCATAGTTTTCCCTATTAGATCCCCCCAAATGAGTAGCCAAAACACACACAGGACTGTGAACCATAGTTCTACCGAGTCTAATTTTGAAAATAATTGACATAAACAGATTCCCCCTACCTTTCCCCTAAATGGCAAATCCTGAACTCTAAGGCTCCTAAACAGTGAATCGAGTTCCAAAACCTACAACCAATAGTACAGAATATACTCACAAGACTTTTCTCTACAAAACTATCTAATCAAAACTAAAAACCGAGCCTTACCTCAATTTTACGCCAAAACCCAAAAATCTCCAAAACAAGTTTTCGATCCATAGAACTTGTAGAGAATCCTTCACTGATCCTCGTGGTAACTTTGGATCATCGAATCAGGCAATAAACGGTGAAAAAATCTAGAGAGATGGAGAGTAGGAAGAGTTTCTAGAGAGATAGAGAGAGAAAATGAGATTTCTTAGTTGAGAAGTAATGAAAATGGATATTTATAGTACCCTTGACTTAGTAGTTCTCGTCGACGAATTGCATCCTCATCGATGAGACCTTATAGTCTTCTCGTCGACGAGACCATGACCTCATTGATGAGCCTAGGATTTTTGATTTTTTGAAACCCCTCGGCTTCTCCTCGTCGATGAGCCCTGAATTTCGTCACACTTCACAATACCTCTCGGTTTCTCTTCGTTAACGAAACACCTGCTCCTCATTGATGAGAAGTATGAGGCCTTCGTCAACAAACTCTGGCTTCGTCAACGAAGCCTGTTTAATTACCTTTTTACCCCTATCTTATTTTAATTAAACCCATATTTCACGGTTCAGGTTCTTACAACAAGAGTATATTATCAAGCTTATCTTTGAAACAATATATAGATGTATATCTCAATCATAATTTAGGGTTTCAAAGATTTCCAACAATAGTAATCAAAATATCTCTAAAAATATTTTCTCAAGATTCTAGCATAAGAGATATTTGAAAAATGAGCTTGTGAAAATAATTTTTGCACAAAAAAAACACAAGCTTAGGTGTCTTGCAATTCAAATGCCAAGACCCATAAGCTACAGGGTTTCCCACACAATGGATTTATTAAATTAAACTGGGGGAAAAACTTTAGCGAAACTCTCAATAGAAAAACAATCAAACAATCACTCCAATGAGAGTTTTTAGCAAATGGGAATAATGTAAAATCACTCAAAGATACTCTCACGAGGCTTGATTTAGCAAAAGAATTGTAGTAAGTGAGGGTATAGGCTTTATATTGGAAGAATGAGCTTAGAAAATTTTAGAGGATTTTTCACTTAATCAAAATGCTAATCACACCTTAATTGAGCAAATGAAGCTCTATATATAGACATACCAATAATTTTGACCGTTGGGGATACTAGGGGAATTATTAAAATTGTTTTAAGTGAGTTTAAGCAAATTAACCCTAATTAATCCCAATTAACTGCAGTAAAAATTAGGCCAACCCGAGAGTTTCGGTCAATCAAGCCATAGGTTCAGTCGCCCAAATAGACACATGAGAAAAAGTAAGTTTTTCATGTTTAGGTGCTTGAAAAGATGTTCGGTTTGCTGAACTAAGCGATTTTCAAAATGTCTGAGGTTTGGTCGCCTGAACTTAAGTTCGGTTTACTAAACTTCTCAATTCGGTCGCTTGAGGGTATTTTAAATATGAGGTTCGGGTGGCTGGGTTGGTGGAAAAGTCAGGTTTACATATTCGGTCAACCAAGGACACTTAGTTCAAATTAGTTCGGTTGCCCGAAGTCAGGTCAACACTGTTGACTTTTTCACGTTCGGTCGACCGAGGCATTTTCAACGCGCAAGTTCGATCGCTCGAAGCGCTTACAATTTTCAAATTTTGGTCCTGATTTTGAGCATAATTTTTGTGTAGGTTCCTAAGGTCTATCTATGATCTAGGCCTTTTCAATTTAGCTTAAAAACCTAGCGTCAGTCGACCGAAGTCAGCCCTAAAGTCTGTCTATGGCCTTTGATTTTTCCTATGGTCCTTACTGAGCTTATAGTCCTATCATGCATAACATACATTAATTATTACAAACCCTAGATTAATATTACATACCCAAATAAATAAAATAAAATATAAAAAATACAACTTAAAACAAAGATCAGTCTTCATGCACTGCTCCTTTGCAATTCCATGGAAAACACCAGGGTATGCTCGTTTAAGTGCTTCTCGACAGCCATTTCTCATCTGTCATTCATGTTTAGAAAAATAAATCTGTTCAAATACTCAAAGCATACAGATGAGATACTGTGATTTTTCATAATCAAAACAGGAAACGAACCCAAAAGGTCAACAATTTCCATATTTAGTCTTGTGTGTATGAATTCTTAGGACTTTTTAGCTTTGTTATATAGGTTTCCATATTTATAGTCTAGTATGTGTAGGAAACTCTAGGTTTCTGAGAATTTTTATGTATGGGCCTCTATACTACTTGGTGGCTATTTCCAAGGAATTCCTCCAAATTATTCTAATAAAATATTCGTTCTTATGAATTAATTTTATGAATCTAACATTTGATGGTTCATAACTTTGGGTAGAAAAAAAAATCATAAATCAAATTCTAAGAGCAAAATTCTCCTGACATGTTAACATTGGAAGAGCAGCTACGTGATAGAGGTCAATAAGGATCATCTCGGCTATATAGCTGGATTCTAATGGTGTCAAAATGTGGGAGGTATGATTAGTTTGAAAGCACTTGGAATACAATAAACACACGTAAGGCGTAGCTATAAGGTCCATTTGAGCAATTATTGGAGAATTGAATCAGTTTTGAAAGGGACACGATTCCCACTCAAGCTAGTATTCGCCCATGTATATCTAGTCAACATAAATACTTTTCGATTCTAACAAAGCCTATTAATCAAGATTACATTAATTCATTCTATAATTTCAAGATTCAATGGAAAACAAATTTTGAGCATTGGAGAATTTAGATGTAAGTATTCTTTGAATTCTATGATGTTTGGAATATTTTCGATCAAGGTTATAAAGAGTTGCAAGATGAAGCAAATTTAATATCAAAACAGGCAATGGTATTATTTGTAGCCAGAAGAAAAATATAAAGGTGCGACACTATATTTTTTATGCAATTGATCCATCAAATTTTAGAAAGTTGCTCACACAAAAACTGCAAAGAAGGCATGGGATGTATTATTGAAGTCATTTCAAGGTGTTGAAAGAACTAAAAAGGTATGATTGCAAACTCTATGATGACAATACAAACTTTTATGGATGGAGAAATCAAAATCAATTTCCAAATATTTTTTTTAGGGACATTAGTTGTTATCAATCAAATGAGAGCTAATGGCAAGGAGGTAAAGGATGTTCAAATTATGGATAAAAATATTTGGACTTTCACAATCTAGTATGAGTATCTTATGGCATGAATTGAGGAATCTAATATTTGACTACATGAAATTGAAAGAAATATTGGCATCGTTACACACCCATGAACAACAACTAAATGAAAAACTACAAGTTAGAGTAAAGGAAGCCACGTAGAGTTAGTTAAATAGATATATAAAAAAGTGAGAATAATAAGTCTCGGGAGCAATTGAAACCATTCCAAAGAAATCAACTATTCAATAATGAAGGGAGCTAAAATTACAAATCAAGTTATAAAAGAGAATGAAGTAATAATTCTCCACAAAGGCAGAACAAATCTCAAGTTTAGTGTTGTAATTGTAATAAATATGGTCACTACAAATCAAAGTGCTGGTACAATGAAACTAATAATGGGAAATATTACATGAGGGTTGTAGAAAATAATGAAGAAAATTTGGAAACTTTATTATTGATATGCTACAGAGCAAAGGAAAAGTGTTAAAACTAATGGATTCTTGACATGGGTTGTAGCAATTATATGTGTGATAAGAAATATATGTTTTTTGAGTTAGATGAGTCATTTAGATTGGAAGTAAAATTAGAAGTAATACAACAATACCCGTTTTGGGTAAGGGAAGCATATCCATAAGTTTCACTACAAGAAAAATGACTTTTACGGACGACTAAATTTGTCCCCAAAAGTTAGAAATTTGTTGCTAACAATATTTAGGGATGAAAAACTTTTGTCACAACTTCTTCCCTAAAAGTGTGTCCCTAAATGTTTTTCAAGACGAATATTGAACTTCGTCACGTAAAATTAGTCTTTTGAGACGAAATTATTTCATTGCTAGAGATCTAGACGACTATTATATCTATTTTTGGCAACAAAAAAAATTTGTCCTTAGAGGAAGGTTACCTTTTTTGTGACGAAATAAATTCGTCTCTAAATAGCATAAGGCAGGGAAGTAAATCGTTGCCAATTATCATTGTACACCAATTAATGATGAAATACTTTCGTCCCCAAAGGTATTTAGGGTCAAATATAAGTTGTTGTCAAAAGTTGTTGTGAATTGAGCGTTTTAGTGGCAATACTTTTAGTGACAACAATTTGTCATCACCTAAACCCGTATCATTTTCCCTTTTTTTCTTATTTTTTGTTCTCTAATGAAATGCAATTCCTATATAATTTCAATAATAAAAAAACTTAAATAGTCAACACCTATTATTAAAAAGGCTGAAATGCACTTGATATTCCATTTCAATGTAGAATCAACATTCAAAAAATAGATCTAAATACTTAAAACATCCAAAATATTATTACATCAAACGATATTGAATATTAACATAAATGCCCAAAATTTAATTGTCTTAACATATTAAAAGAATGGTCATTGGTCCAACATAAATATTCTGCCATATGTGTAAACAAGAAGAAAAAAGAAAATGAGAGAAGTAACATAATTAAAAAAAAAAATTATATATAAAAGAAATAAAACTCAAAAATAAATAAATTTGATTTATTTTTAACCTTGGAAACTGTTTGCCTATTTTACACATTACTTGTTCCTTTTGACTTGTTTCACACGACTTGTTCCTACGGGTCATTTTACTCAAGAGAGTTATGTCGATAGTTGGTTTTGACCTAAGGATGCATATTTTTACATTTTGGGCCCCTAAGACCCCATTTTTCGCTTATTTCATAGCTCTTATAGTTCAGACTTGGGAAACGTTGGTTTATTTTCCACACAACTTGTTCTTATGCGTTATTTTACTCACGAGAGTTGTGTTAGTATGTAGTTCGTTTTTCACCTAAACATGCATATTTCATGTTTTGGGTGCCTAGAACCCCATTTTAAACTTTTTATGTAGCTCCTACGGTTCAAACTTGGGAACCATTTGCTCATTTTCTTCACTACTTGTTCCTACTAATTATTTTAGTCATGAGAGTTGTGTCAGTAGTTGTTGGTCTAACAAGGCTTAATCTTATTTTGATGATAACAAATTAAAGTTACTAATTATGCTTTCAAGTTATGTTTCAAGAATCAAGTATTTTACAAAGAACAATGGTTCTATTTTGAAAAGATCGAATAAAGCTTGAACTTAAAGCTACAAGTCATGAAGAATATAAGTGTATTGAAGTGTTGATTAAGCTTGGATAATATTGAAGCTATATGAGATGAAGACTTAGGAATTTAAGTGTATTTATCTTTTTAGAGTCTCATGTAAGTACTTCTAATTTCAATATTGTGACTGAAGCTCTTAGGATTTAACTCTAGACTTAGAGACCGGATTTAGAATATGGAAAATATTTTTATAAGGTCCAAAATACTTTTCAAAGTTAATCTAAACAAGTTTTGGAATCAAAATGAGAAAAACACTAAGTTGCATGGTGGTCAGACGACTGATATGCTACTGCCAGTGTAAATAAGAAAATAGAATAGGGTCAGACTATAGCGACCCAGAAAATGGGAATAATAAGAAAAACAAAAAAAAGAGGATTTTGGTTTGGTGTAAACCAAACTGTCGATGGTTTGGTGGGGGAAGCAGAAAACCATCGACAATTTTGTAATTACCGCGACTCAGTAACAGTAAATCAGTGAAAATGACTTGGTTAACCCTATATAAAGGGTTTAACTGATTTTATTTGTTTAAAAATCAATCTCTCTCTTTCTCTCTCCCACTATTTTCTCACCCGATTTATGCCCAAATCGAAGAAGGAACCTCATTTTGGGATCCTAGCAATGTTCTCTTTAATTTAACTAGAGTAATTTTGAGAATCGAGCATTTCAGGCATCACTCCAAAACCAGGGTAAGGAGATTATTTTTAAAATTTTAGCTACTTATTAGTAATATATGGGCGTAGATATGTTGAATGGCCATTATTTTGGAGTTAAGTTGATTGAGTTAGGGTTTATGGATACAGGCTTTGTGCAGGCGCCGCAGGTATAGTATTGGATTCCCTGCAGGCATAGTTTCAGGAAACATGTAAGGGAATAGATTATATCAGGTATTTTCATAAAGTTCACTATTTAAAATACTGTATTTCATTCAGAAATTATATATATGAATTATCTGGATATTCAGATTTATGGAAACAGATTTAGTATTATTTCTCAGAAAAATATAATCTTCCCAGACAGTCAGCATATTATAGAATAGTACTCACTTGTGTAACATGAGTATAAATAGTTTATTGCAGACATTAGCATGTTAGATTATTTTATGGTTATATAGAACAACATGTTTTTATAACGAATTTTTTAGAAAATTTATAAATAGTACATAACTTATGATATTTTTAGTATATTGTGATATTTCAGTCGGCCCAGATGCTATGATAATTCAGTTGGCCCAAATGCCATGACATTTCAGTCGAACTAGATGTTGTGACTAGATATATTTATAATAGTTTATTTAGAAACATTATTATGACAAATTTTACGCAGAACCTTGAAACAGTTATATAGTTATTTACGAAATGTACTATATGATAACGGAACCTGGATGACTTAGTTTAATTTCATAGCATGGTACTGTAGCTATCAGTTTCAATTAGTACCACCACACGTCTCAAATAGAGTGTCGATGTATGGATAATCGATTGAGACCAGTGTAGTAGTGTGCCCCCCTAGCAGTTTGGATCAGGCTAGGCAGGCCAATCGTACCTACAGATGAGTCAATTTTGGCTTAGCATGGTGGGCCAACCATTGCTAATTCTCGCTTACGGGCTGCACAACCCAATCATGTGGGGGTAATACATGAAATCAGCTAACTATCCATCCAAGGAAAAATTTCGGTATTATACAGATATAGTAGATGTTTTATATACATACAAAATTTTAAGTATTATACAGATATGGTAGACGATTTATATGCATACATAAATTTATTATGATACAGTATATCTATGTTGAAATATGATTTCTTTAGATTTATACAGAACAAATTTACTTGATTTATTATATGCAATTTATTACGTACAATATATGTTTATAACACACTAGAACTTATGTGCCACACACCGATGCTAATCTATCCCACTTACAGAGAGGTGTCTCATCCCAAAATTCAAACATTTCAGGAAACCTAGACATACGAGCGGAGCGAGCTCCGAGATAGAGGAGGTTTAGTATTGCCCTAGCTGCAGAGTAAGTGTTTGAGTTGGAAGATAGATTTTGTGTGAGTCTTTAGAATATTTTTATGGATTTTTGGGGATGTATATGTATAATTATGAAGTTAGTAGGACTTATGTATTGTGTGTAAGGTTCAGATTTATCATATTTTTCACTGCACAATCGATATGTATATATGAACAGGTGTATCCCTGGTACCCCACTTTGGGTCTAGGTTGACTTTGTTTACAGTTTGTGGTATCAAAGTTTATTAAGTAAAATGAAAAATAATAATAATAATAATAATAATAATAATAATAATAATAATAATAATAATAATAATAATATAGCCAGAATTTTTGGGACGTTACATTGTGGTATCAGTTAGGTTGTTAGGTTCTATAGACTTTAGTGCACAACGGAAAACAATACCAGAGTATGGGAATAGTTCAGAATTTTAGTGAGTTAATGTTGGAAGTTAAGGTGAGAATTTAGGGTTTTGTCTTGCAGTCCGAAGGCAGGAACTTCGTGGTGATTTCTGTGTTTTTCCTGGAATGACGATTTTAGGAAAACCATGGTAAACTATCGTCGGGTTTTGTTTCTAAATTGCAGGATTGAATTCTAAATTAAGAATAAGGACATTAGGTTAACGGGGTATATGAGGTTCTTAGTTAGATAAATGTATTAGTCATGTTATGAAGTTAGGATTCTAAGATTATATTGTTTTATTTTCAGGATGGACCCTAGGAATGTTAACATGAATGCTGGTGGGGGTAATGGAGTAGGGTCATCCAGTATAAGCGACGGTGCTTCTGATGCAGTCATATGTAGTGTTGCTCAGAAGGTAATGGTTGAGATAGCACAGAGTTCTAGGGAGCAGGGATACCCGTCAGTGGACTAGGGTTGCATTATAGAGCAGTTCACCAGGATGAATCCTCCGGCCTTTTCAAAGAGTGCAAACCCAATTGTTGGATGAGAACTAGGTCTAAGAGATTGAGAAGATACTGACAGTACGACATTGCATTGATGAACAGAGAGTTTTGTATGCCACATTCAGACTGACAGGGGAGGCTGAGTGTTGATGGTCTATTATGAGACTTTTGGAGGAACAGAGACCAGTACCTATAGCCATGACTTGGAGCCGGTTTAAAGAGATGTTTTTAGACCAATATTTCCCCGCCAAATGGAGGAGTTCTTGAATCAGACCGAGGGGCACCTAACAGTTCAGCAGTACGCGGCAAAGTTTGTTGAACTGTCCCGCTTTGCCCCGTATATAGTCTCAGATGAGGTGAAGAAGGCAAAAAAGTTTAAGAGAGGCTTGAGACAAGAAATTTATGAACAGGTGGCAGTTTTGAAGGTGTAGGATTTTGTAGAATTAGTAGATAAGGCCATTGTAGCAGAGACGAGCATGTAGAGGGGTGTCAAGGTGCAGAGTCAGATAAAGAGGCCCACATCTCCTGGATTTCAGGCAGGCACCAGTCGAGGCCCATGGAGAAGAGGCGGATACAACGAGGGATAGAGACATGAGATGGCAAACCATAGATTTCAGGGTGAGCAGACTTATCCTATTTGCCCTAGATGTGGCAGCAGACATGTGAGAGAGTGTCGAGCGAGGAGGAATGTTTACTATCAGTGTGGTAGACTGGGTCCCTTGGCACGAGATTTTCGTGCACAACCAAGCAATGCTCCCACCCTTAGACAATTTCGAGAGAATAATTAGGCACCCTGAGGCAGCCAACAGAGGAATACTGTGCAGGCGCGGGTATATGCATTGACACTAGGAGATGCTGAGGTGATTGGCGATGTGATGATAAGTATTATTACTATGCTTTTAGTTAAAGCTATTGTTTTATTTGATTCAGGGGCCATACACTCTTTTGTATCTATGGGGTATATCAAGTTATGTGAGATAGAAACTCAGTTGCTAGACATCGAATTATCAGTAGCCACACCGCTAGGATCAGTAGTGAGGTGTTGAAGGGTACTTAAAGGGTATCTAGTGAATATTCAGGGGAGAGTGTTACCAACTAACCTTGTAGTGTTAGACATACATGTGTTCGATATGATATTGGGAATGGATTGGTTAGCATCTAACTATGCCAACACCGACTGTTATCAGAAAGAGTTGGTATTCAGACCTCCTGGAAAGCAGGAGTTCAGATTGCGTTTCTCACCATAGCAAGTGTTAGTTATTCAAGCGAGGAGGCTACTCCTGGATGGATGTCAGGGGTACATAGCTTGTGTGAAGAAAATTTCAGAGAAAGAATTGAAACTTACTGATATTCCATTAGTGAAAGAATTTTTAGATGTCTTTGCAGAGGAACTACCTAGATTACCTCATGATCGTGAGATTAAATTTTCCATTGATTTGCTTCCAGGGATGACACTGATTTCTAAAGCTCCCTACAGAATGGCTCTAACAGAATTGAAAGAACTAAAAGATTAGTTGCTGGATTTATTAGATAAAGGATTTATTAGACCTAGTGTATTGCCCTGCGGGAGCACCAGTTCTATTTGTAAAGAAAAAAGACGGGTCGATGAGGATTTGCATTGACTACAGAGAGATAAATAAAGTGACAGTAAAGAAAAAATATCCTCTTCCCCGTATTGATGACGTGTTCGATCAACTCTAAGGAACACGGGTTTATTCTAAGATTGATCTTCGCTCTGGGTACCATCAAGTGAGGGTCAAAGCAGAGGATATTTCCAAGATAGCATTCCGAACTCTGTATGACCACTATGAATTTTTGGTTATGCCATTCGGACAGACGAATGCTCCTGCTGCATTTATGGACCTGATGAACAGAGTTTTCCATTAGTACTTGGACTAGTTTGTAGTGGTTTTCATTAATGATATATTGGTCTATTCAAGGAGTCCCGAGGAGCATGAGACACATTTGAGGCTGGTACTTCAAATACTTAGAGAAAGGGGACAGTATGCCAAATTCAAGAAGTGTGAATTCTGGTTAAAGAAAGTTACATTCCTTGGGCATGTAGTATTTGGGGATGATATCTCTATAGATCCAAGCAAGAAAGAAGTAGTGATGAATTGGGCGAAACTAAGGAATGTTCAGGAGATCAGAAGTTTCTTGGGATTAACAGGATATTATCGCCGGTTCGTAGAGGGATTTTCTAGGCTATCAGGGCCTCTGACACGGCTAACAAAGAAGAATGCTAAGTTTGAATGGAATGACGATTGTAAGTAGAGTTTCTAGGAATTGAAGCAGCGACTCGTCACTACACCAATTTTTTACTATTCCATCAGGAGATGGTGGATTCGTAATCTACAGTGATGCGTCTCAAAAGGGGCTCCGATGCGTGCTAATGCAATAGGGGAAAGTTGTAGCCTATGCTTCTTATCAACTTAAAGAGTAGGAGAAGAACTACCCTACGCATGATTTAGAGTTGGCTGTAGTTGTGTACGCATTAAATATCTGGAGGCATTATTTGTATGGTGGGAAGTGTGAAATATTTACAGATCATAAGAGTTTAAAGTATTTCTTCATGCAGAAGGAGTTGAATATGAGGTAGAGGAGGTGGCTCGAATTTAATAAAGATTACGATTGTACCATTAGTTACCAACCAGGGAAGGCTAATGCGGTAGTTGATGCGTTGAGCCGTAAATCAGGGTGCACGTTCATATCAGCAATAGTAATTGCACCTTAGATCATAATGGATTTAGAAAGACTTGATGTAGAGTTGGTAAAGGGTAGTCATAAGGCATTAATTGCTCATATGGTACTTCAGCCGATTTTGTTGGAGAAAATTAAGATTGCGCAGATGTAAGACATAGAATTAGTAAAGATCAAAGATAGAGTGCAGAGCGGATAGGGAGCTGATTTTAATATTTCAGATGACGTAGCTCTGAGGTTTCATAGTAGGTTGTGTGTACCTAATGACGCCAGAATTAAAAATACTATTTTGGGAAAGGCGCATTGTTCCTTGTATACAGTATATCCAGGAAGTACAAAATTGTACAGGGATTTGTGGATATCCTTTTGGTGAAGTAATATGAAGAGAGAAATTTCTGAATATGTAGAGCAGTATTTGACATGCCAACAGGTGTAGGTTGAACATTAGAGACCAGTGGGACCATTGCAACCATTTCACATCCTTGAATGGAAGTAAGAGTATATTTCTATGGACTTCGTATTGGGGTTATCACTGGCATTTCATAGACAAGACTCCATCTGAGTAGTCGTTGATAGATTGACTTGCCTATTTTCTTCCCATCAGAGTTAACTACTCCATGGGTAGATTAACATAACTGTATACACAAGAGATAGTTAGATTGCGTGGAGTGCTTCTATCCATCGTTTCTAACTGCGATCCATGTTTCATGTCCCAGTTCTAGAAAAACTTACAAAGAGGTTTGGGATCCCAGTTGGATTTTAGCACGACCTTTCATCCTCAAACCAATGGATAGATAGAGAGGACTATACAAATACTGGAGGATATGTTGCGTGCATGTGTGCTAGATTTTGGAGGCAGTTGGATTCAGTACTTGCCACTAGTAGAGTTTGCTTACAATAACAGCTACTAAACCAGTATTGGGATGACCCTGTATAAGGCATTATATGGTCGGAGATGTCGATCTCCGTTATATTGGGATGAAATTGGAGAAAAACATATATTAGGGCCAGAAATGGTACAACGAGCTTCTGATAAAATCAAGCTTATCTAGGAAAGAATTATAACAGCTAAGAGCTAACAGAAAAGCTATGTAGATACCCATCAAGGAGCGTTGGAATTTGATGTTGGTGATAATGTGTTCTTGAAAATTGCACCAATGAAAGGGGTAATGAGATTTGGGAAGAAGGGTAAGCTTAGCTCTAGGTATGTTGGGCCATTTGAGATATTGGAAAGAGTCGGCCCATTTGCCTACAAGTTAGCATTACCCCCAGGGCTATCTAGAATCCATGATGTATTTCATGTGTCCATGTTGAAGAAATACATCCAGATCCATCTCATATAATAAGTTATGGGGCATTGGAGATTGGTGAGACTTTATCTTATGATGAAGTGCCCGTTCAGATCTTAGATCATAAAAAGTAGGAATTAAGAACCAAGAAAATTCCATTGGTAAAAGTACTCTAAAGGAATCATGCAGTTGAGGAAACTTCGTGGGAGTTAGAGGAAGAAATGTGTCAGAAGTACCCATATTTATTTAGTGGGATTCAGCATTAGCCAGGGAAAGTTAATGATTCAGGTAAGAAATCATGTATACAAGTAGATTTTTGTGTAGGTTAACTAGTTGAATGTAATAGTTTTCTGTTTTGGATTGGTTTTGGGAGAGTTTTGATTTAGTTATTGTAATCTCCTAGAACCATATATGTAACCACGACATTCCTCCGCCATAAGTGAGGGTAATTAATAAAATTTCAGTGTTTTTCCTCAAGATTGGTACTATAGATAGATGACAAATTTTGAGGGCAAAATTTTTATAAGGTGGGGAGAATATAGCTACCCAAAAAATGGGAATAATAATAAAAACAAAGAAAAAAGGATTTTGGTTTGGTGTAGACCTAACCGTCGACAGTTTGATGGGGGAAGCTGAAAACCATCGACGATATTGTAATTACTGCGGCTTAGTAATGGTAAATCAGTGAAAACGGCTTAGTTAAAAGACCAAATCGTTGACGGTTTCCCCTACGCCAGTAACCCTATATAAAGGGTTTAAGTGGTTTTATTTGTTTAAAAATCAATCTCACTCTTTCTCTCTCTTAGGGCTGCGGCCAGCTATTTCCCTCTCTCTCTCTCTCTCTCTCTCTCTCTCTCTCTCTCTATCTATCTATCTATCTCTATCTCTCACTCTCTTCATTTTCTCACCCGGTTTAAGCCCGAATTGAAGAAGAAACGTCATTTCAGGATCTTGGCTATGTTCTCTGCAATTTAACCGGAATAATTTTGAGAATTAGGCATTTCAGGCACCACTCCAAAGCCAAGATAAGAAGATTATTTTTAAAAGTTTAGCTAGTTATTGGTAATATGTGGGCCTAGGTATATTTAATGATTATTCTGGGATTAAGTTGATTGAGTTAGGGTTTATGGATATAGGCTTTGTGCAGGCACCGCAGACATAATATTGGATTCCCTACAGGCATAGTTCCAGGAAACAGGTAAGGGGATAGATTATGTCGGTTATTTTTAGAAAGTTCACTGTTTAAAATACAGTGTTTCATTCAAAAATTATATATATTAATTATCTAGATATTCAGATTTATGGAAACAGATTTAATATTATTTTTCAGAAAAATATAATCTTCCTAGACATTCAGCATATTATAGAATAACACTCACTTATGTGGCATGAGTATAAATACTTTATTGCAGACATTAGCATGTTAGATTATTTTATGGTTCCATAGAACAAGCATGTTTTTATAATGAATTTTTAGAAAATCTATAAATAGTACAGAACTTATGATATTTTTAGTATATTGTGATATTTCAGCCGGCCCAGATGCCATGATAATTCAGCCGGCTCAGATGCTGTGATAATTCAGCCAGCCTAGATGCCATGATAATTTAGCTGGCCCAGATGCCGTGATATTTCAGTCGGCCAAGATGCCGTGATATTTCAGTTGGCCTAGATGCTGTGACTAGATATATTTATAATAGTTTATTTAAAAATATTATTATGACAGCTTTTACACAAAACCACGAAACAATTATATTACAGTTATTTACAAAATGTACTATATGATAGCAAAACCCAAATAACTTAGCTTAGTTTCAAAGCACAGTACCATAACTATCAGTTCAAATTAGTGCCACCACACATATCAAATAGAGTGTCGGGGTATGGATAGTCTATTGAGCCCAATGTAGTAGTGTGCCCCCTTGACAATTTGAACTAGGCTGAGCAGGCCAATCGTACTTACAGATGAATTAGTTTTGGCTTAGCATGGTAAGCCAACCATTGCTATGTCTCGCCTACAAGCTGCACAACCCAATCATGTGGGGGTAATACATGATATTAGCTAACTATCCATCTAGGGGAGAATTTCGGTATTATACAGATATAACAAATGCTTTATATGCATACAAAAATTTCAGTATTATACAGATATAAGAGACAATTTATATGCATGCAGAAATTTGTTATGACACAGTATGTTTATGTTGAAAAATGATTTCTTTAGATTTATACAAAACGAATTTACTTGATTTATCAGATGCAGTTAATTATGTACAGTATATCTTTATAACACAATAGAACTCATGTGCCACACACTGATGCTAATATATCCCACTTATCGAGAGGTGTCTCACCTTACAATTCATACATTTCGGGAAACCCAGACAAATGAGTGGAGCGGGTTTCGAGATAGAGGAGGTTTAGTACTACCCTAGTTGTAGGGTAAGTATTTGAGTTGGAAGAGGATTTTGTGTGAGTCCCTAGAATATTTCTATAGATTTTTGGGGAAATATATGTATAATTATGAAGTTAGTAGGACTCTGGTATTGTGTATAAGGTTTAAGTATATCATGTTTTCCGTCACACAGTTGATATGTATTTAGGAACATGTGTATCCTCGTTACCCCACTTTGAGAACGGGTTGACTTTGTCTACAGTTTGTGGTATCATAATTTATTAAGTAAAATGGAATAATAATAATAATAATAATAATAATATAGCTAGAATTTTTGGGGCATTACACAAACGATTGAACTCTAGGGATAGGCGACTAAACTGCTACTACTTGTTCTAGAGCACTATTTTGAATTAATTTAGGCGACTGACCTCATGGTTTAGGCGACTTAAGTCTATATTTTAAACTTACTAAAAAAGTTGATTTCTTTCCAAATTCAAATGATTTGGTTTCCAAACTTGGAGAAAATGGTAAGAATTTTTCCTACTCTATATAAAAATGATTTTTACACAATTAGGGCATCTAATACTCGCATATACAATTCAAATCTTTTCTATACTCTTCATTCATACTCTGAAAAACTACTGTGAGTTTTTGTTGAAAACCCTAGACAAATTCTAATTTTGATTTTCTAAATCCTTTATACTACAATTAGAATACTTAAGCAATCTTTGTGAGCTTCAATTCTATATTGATTTCTTAAAGTATATAGTTCTTTAATTTGTACAAATTCTGCTCTACAAAGTGTTTTTCTTGTACAAACAATTTGTATTGCTGCTTTGCAATTTGATGGTTCGGGGTTAGAATTGTTGCCTAGCGAGAGGGTGTTCTCGTTAGAGGGGTCTCCACTTGCCAACTGAGAGAGGCATACTCCACCTTTTGAATGAAGTGGGTAAAGGAAATCCTCATAGCAAGTTGCTTGAGGTAAGGATGTAGGCGGTAAGCCAAACCTTGTAAAAAATCCGGTGTTCAATCTTCTTTCCCTGTTTCTTTAAATTTTATACTTTATAATTTGTTGTGTATGTTCTGAATTTATTGGGAAAATTCTATTGAATGTTGAGTTCAATTTTGAATCACTTTAAATAAGCTTATTAGGTTGATTGATGGTTTGTATGGTTTAAAGTTTTTAGTTGAAATTCAGACTAGCAATGAACCTTGGATTTGGTGTCTGTTGACTAAGGTAAAGTTATTGTGACTCATTGTGTATTCAAGCATAAGAAAGTAAGCTATTGAGTTTGCATTATTGAATTTTTGTTTTAAAGACATGCTTGATTGTTTATTGAATTCAGGGGTAACTATTGAACTTGCTGAAAGTTTAAATTTAGAATCTATTTTTCAGTTTCTATATATATATAGGATAGTTGATTGGTATAGTATTGTCGCTGATTAGTAGATTGTGTTTGATATTAGTGTGAGGTTGTGATTGGTATAATTTAAAAGGTTTAAAATAAATTGAGATTTCGCTTAATAATTTTTAAAATATGCAATTCATCCCTCTATTGGGATTACATCATTATTTTCATGGTTTTTTACCTAAAGATGCATATTTCACATTTTGAGGGCTTAGAACCCCATTTTTAACTTGTTTTGTAGCTCATACTATTCGAACTTCGAAACCATTGGCTATTTATAATGGACTTGTTCCTATATGCCATTTTACTCACAAGAGTTGTGGTTGGTAGTTGGTTTTTTACCTAAAGATGCTCATTATATTTTAGGCACGTAGAACCCCATTTTTGACCTGTTTCATAGATCTTACGATTCAAACTTGGGAACTATTTGCTCGTTTTTTTGCACCATTTGCTCCTACGAGTCATGTTAGTCATGAGAGTTGTGTTAGTAGTTGGTTTTTGACCTAAAAACACATATTTTACATTTTAGGCACCTTAAACCCCAATTTTGACTTGTTTCATAGCTCTTACGGTTCAAACTTGGGAACTGTTAGCTCATTTTCTACACAACTTGTTTCTATAGGCCATTTTACTCTTAAGAGTTATGTCAGTACCTGGTTTTTCACCTAAACATGCATATTTCACATTTTAGGCGCCTAAAATCCCATTTTGACTTGTTTTGTAGCTCATACGATTCAAACTCGGGAATGGTTAGCTTATGTTTTATACAACTTGTTCCTACAAGTTATTTTACTCATAAAAGTTTGTGTCGGTAGTTGGTTTTTGACTTAAATATGCGTATTTCACGTTTTGGGTACCTAAAACCCCAATTTGACTTGTTTTGTAGCTCTTACAATTCAAACTTAGGAATCGTTGGTTCTTTTTCTACACGACTTGTTCCTAAAGATCATTTTACTTACAAGAGTTGTGTTGGTAGTTAGTTTTTCACCTAAACATGTATATTTCACATTTTAGTTGCCTAGAACCCATCTTTAAATTGTTTCATAACTCTTACAATTCAAAATTGTGAATGGTTGGCTCGTTTTCTACACAACTTGTTCCTACAAGTCATTTCACTCATTAGAGTTGTATCATTAGTTAATTCGTTTTTCACCTAAACATGCATATTTCACGTTTGAAGCACTTAAAACCCTATTTTTGACATGTTTTGTTGCTCTTATAGTTCAAACTTAGGAACAGTTGACTTGTTTTCTATACGACTTGTTTGTATAAGTCATTTTAATCATGAAAGTTGTGTCAGGTTTTTGACATAAAGATGTATATTTTATATTTTGGGCACCTAAAACCCCATTTTTGACTTGTTTCGTAGCTCCTACTATTCAAACTTTGGAACCATTTGCTCATTTTTTATAATACTTGTTCATATGAGTCATTGTAGTCATGAGAGTTGTACCGGTAATTATTTTTTGACCTAAATAATTCATCTTTATGAATTAACTTACGAATCTCACATAATTTCAAAATTCGTGTATATAACTTTTTGGTATTAAACTTACCTTCACTTGTACAATTTTGATTTTATCTACTCCTTTCTTCCTAATTTTAAATACTTGATATGGCTTAAATAAAGTTTTATTGATCCTAAATTAGAACCGTTGCAAACCATAGTAAAACACAAACAAGGATTAATTAATTGGTCAATTAACTTTCTTAACACGTAAAATACAAAACTCTTTTTGGCGATGGGTAAGAGATAAAGCAGAGGGCATTGAGGTAATTTGGCCGCAGTGCATGGAGGGGATCGGCGAGCACAGGTGAGACGCGGGAGTGAGTGGAGGTGCAGCGTGGGAATTGCCTGCTGGAATGTGAGTATCCCGTGGTTTCACAAGCCCATCGTGGTTTCGCCTGGGGAAGCCTAATGTCCCACCGCGTGGGCCCCACTCCGGGTCCATCACCATTCATTCAATTTAATATCATATCAACTATCAATTAGAAATGATCAAGTGGCGGTGCACAGTTGGCGGATGTGAATGGATTTATCTTCACCGATATTTTGTGAACATCTATATTTAACCTAAGGCTGACACATGGCGCTATAATATTATTCTTTCTAGCATTTGTGGATTCCATGTGGGCCCCAACTATTTTATAACCTTTTCCTTTTTCTTTTTTCCTTCTTTCTTTCTCTCCTGGCAAGACCTCTTGTGCGTCCCACTAATTTTTAATAGTATTTAATTTATTCTTTAAACTATTTCCCTTTTTTTTTTTAATTCCACTGGGTTCCACTAAATTTTTTTTTCTATATTGATTTCATTATTTTTTATTTTTTTTTGAAAAACATTTTCTCTTTTTGTTGCACAAATTTTAAAATTCTGACATTAGCCAATATCACTAAATAAGTTTTTGAAAAATAATCTTAGCTCAACAATTTTCCAGCACTTTCTTTTTCGGTACTTTTATATTCTAAAATTAATACAAATTATTAATTTCTACTTTCTTTATTAGTTGTGTCTATTTACATCTACTAAAAGTACATAATTATTTTTAATTTATATTGTTTGGAAATATAAAAATATATACATCAAAATTAGCATAAATGATTGAGAATATTTTTAAAATATTCAATATAATATGTACAGTGCAATACAATTTTTCTCTACTAAAATTATAGAATTAATTTTACTTAATATTATTGAAAAAATATAGAAATATATATATATACCATGTTACCTTTTTGTTTACACATATTATATAATTAAAATTAGAATAAGTGATTGTTTTCTCACTTACCTTCCACAAAAAATGTTCTAATATTAAAAAAATATATATATTTATATATAAATACATAAATGCATATAATTTAATAAGTGTTCAACTTTCCATATGTTAGAAAATAAAATATTTAAATTTTACTCAAATTTTACATTTTAAATCCTCATTCAATAATCTTATGATTTATATCAATATTTTATTTTTATCAATTAATTTTACATTTAAACTGATCCTTCACAAATACATTTATATTATATGTATGTTCATAATATTTTTTAAGTTTTATATGCTGCATACATATTATATTATTCACATGAATTTATCAATATTTGTCAATTATATTGAACAAATAATATAAAATAATGTGTTAAATTATGGTATTATTGTCAAAACTAATTATCGAAATACATATATATGACAATTAATTTCATTAAAAATACATAAAAAAGTTATACCTAAATATTATTTGTATTATGTGTTTTAAAAGAAATGTTTAATGAAATTGTATATTCCAAATGTGTTTTTTCTATGCACCTTTACTAGTGATAAAATTGTATTTACATTCAAATTTCATACTAAAATGATACATTGTTGCAATTCTATATAGTTAGGATTAATCTTAAAATTTGGATTCTTTCATAATCAATGTTCATTATCAAAATTCATAACTCAAATTTATTTTTTATTTTTGACAAATTTTTATTATCCTGAAGACATAGTTAATCATTTCAATGTCACTTACATATAATTCAAACTTGTAATATTTCTTTTTTAACTCATCTCATATATAGACATGCGGCACAAACAATTTTTATTTTCTCCCACCCACTTTTAATCTTTGATGCACATGACTTCTTCTCCCTCTTTTGTTTTGTTTTTTTTTTTTTTATCTGTTTTCTTTTCAATATACATGACAACTAAACCTTCAGCAAAAAACGGGAGTCCTATTGCTGCCTCCCTTCAAGAATCATTTTTGGCAATTAATAATGAAAAATTTCCCCTATGATTAAACAAATTTGATTACGTCTTTAAATAATTTCTTCATATTGTTAAAATTGTTGATGGATCAAAGAAGCTAAGCTGATATATTTTTTAAGTGATTTTATTGGCAATTAATCACACTAAAATATTGTTTATATTCTATGTGTTTGAAGGTAATGTTTAGTTCCATGCTAAAAGAATATATTTGTTGGCCTAACAAGACTTAATCTTGTTTTGATAATAACAAATTAATGTTACTTAATATGTTTGTTTAAGTTAAGTTTCAAGACTCAAGTGTTTTTATGAAATCAAGTTCCTATGTTTGTAGAGCTTGAATGAAGTTTGCACTTAAAGTTATGAGTCTTGATGGATATAAAGCTTTAAGTCATAAGGGACATGAAGTTTATTGAAGCAATAAATAAAGCTCAAAAGAATATTGGAAGCTTCACAACATGAAGACTTAGGAATTTAGAAAAATTCATCTTGTTAAAGTCTCATGTAAATATTTCAAATTTTAATACTGATGATTAAACCTCTAAGGAAATATTACGGACTTAGAAACCCATTTTTATACATGAAAAATATTTTCATAAAGTTCAAATTAAGTTTTCCAAGTTATACATTTAAGTTTTGGAACCAAACCTTGAAAAACAAAGAGTAGCCAAGTGGTCAAGCGACTAATGTGTTACTGACTTTGATAATGAACGAACAGAACAAGAACAGGTGACTGACCTATCGTGACTAGTTGACTGACCCAGTCCTAACTTTCTAAATGTGCTATTTTTAAAAGAGCTCAGGCTATTGACCTTAGGGCTTAGTCGACTGATATCTATATTTTAAACTTTTAACAGCGTTGATATTGTTTCCAAAATTGATTTATTGGTTTCCAAACTTAGAAAAAACTTGGAGAAAACGGTAAGAAACCTTTTTATACTATATATACATTATATTTTCGCAAATTAGGTTAACTCACAACACACATACGAATCATCTTTTTGAGTTATACTGCTGAAAGTTTTCCTAAAAGAGTTGTTGTGTTCTTGCTGAAATTTCTCATGATATTCTGATTTAGTCTTCTGAAATTCACATTCTTTAATAAATAAAAAACTAGTGATATAATTTTGTGCTTCATCTTCTTTATTGATTTCATTGAAGTATATTGTGATACTAATTTTACTCATATGCTCTAACTGAGAGTATTCTATTGTACGAACAAAATTGTTTCTAGTTTTTGTTATTAACGATTCAGAGATTTTGATTCGTTGTCTAGCGAGAGGATTGATCTCGTTAGAGAAAGGCGGCTCCACCTTGATCGGAGAGAGGCTTACTTCACCTGGTAAGGAAGTGGAAAGGAAAATCCTCAAAATGGGTTGCTTGAGGTAAGGACGTAGTTTGCTGGCCAAACCTTATAAAAAATTTGGTGCTTAGGTCTTCTTTTCTCACTCTTTCAATTCTTGCAAGATTATAACCTGCGTGTATGTTTATATATTCATTGAATATTTGCTGAATATTGATTTTGGTTGTGTTTGAATCAAGGTACTATATTTGTTATATTGTTAGATTGAAAATTCAGACAAACTTTGATATCTGAATTCTTGAGTAATAAAGCTGAGGTAAAAAGTGTGAAATTGATTATTCTATTGAGGCACAAGTGGTAAGATATTTAAAATTGAATTACTGAAATTGTATCTTGAGCATATTATTGATTATTGCTGAAAATCAAATTAATTGACGTATTGAATTGGATTATAATTTCAGAATTTATATTCATATTCATATTTAGGATTCCCAATTGATATAGTATGGTCGCTGCTTAGATATCTTAGTTGTGTGATTGTGGAAGTTTAAAATAAATAAGGGTTAAGATTACAAAAAATTTTGCAAATAAATTTTTAAATACCCAATTCACCCCCCCTCTTGGGAATACACCTTAATCTCAATTGGTATCAAAGCATAGGTTGTAGCATATATCCTAAAAAGTAGTTACATAAATATCCTTGTGGCACCCATTGGTGTATCCCCTTTTTGCGAAGGCCAATCTTCATCTAGACCTCCTATTTTCTGCAGTGTGAACTACACCTTCTCGAAACAACGAATGAGGATATTCCTACAAACCATGGATTGGAAGGTCTGAAAAGTTATCACACTTGGTGACCTTATTCCCTCTAAGAGTATAGACAACAAGGAAATTCCTAAAGAAGAAAAAGAATTGAATAATACTGATATGAAGATGTTGCTGATAAATTCAAGTGAAATGAATGCACTATATTATGCCTTAGATGCTAACGAATTCAATAGAACTATGGGTTGTATATCGGCTAAGGATATTTGGGACAAGTTAGAGGTTACCTATAAGGTAATCGTAGATGTTAGGGACAGTAGGATTTACATGCTCACTAGCGAGTATGAAGCTTTTAGGATGAACCCCGAAGAGTCTATCACTAGTATGTATACTAGGTTCACCCACATAATAAATTCTATTTTTGCACTAGGTAAGAACTACTCTACCTATGAAATGATTAGGAAAATCCTTAGAAGACTTCTTCATGTTTGGGAACCTAAATCCACTACCATAACTGAAGGCAAAAACCTAAATAACAATTCCCTAGATGAATTGATAGGATTGCTTCTCACGTGTGAGATGGTGATAAATGAAAGAACTAATGAAGGTAGTAAATAAAAAAAAGTCAATAGCTCTTAAAGATGCAAAAGAAAGCTCTAGTAAGGAAGAAGACAATGAATTAGATGATGATGATATAACCTTATTCACTATACGACTAGGAAAATTCTTCAAAAATAATAAGAGATTTGCTAGAAAATTCAGAGGGTCAAAAACTGATAAGGGTGAAACAAGCAAGAAAGAAACAAAGAATGAACCCCCGACTTGCTATAGCTGTAAGAAAGTAGGACATAAATAGCTTGATTGTCCACAGCTCAAGAAATACACCAAGAAGAAGAAAAAAGAAAGCAATGAAAGCAACGACTTGGGATAACTCTAGCTCAAGTGACTTAAAAAATGAATCAAGTGATTAAGACGTAGCAAACCTGTGCTTCATGGCGAGGGACGACAAGGTAAATTCTTATTCTGGCTCACCTGAAGAATCTAGTGATGAATCGTGTACTGACTCATGTGAGACTATGCCTTTATATAGAGAAATTCAAGCTGAATTATTCTCATTGCATAAAAAGTTCATAAAAGTATGCAAGAGAAACATCACACTAATAGAACAAAATGAAACATTAATGAACCAACTAGAATCATCAAAATCAACTGAAAAAGAAAAAAGACTCAATTATTGATGAACTTGTAAGTAAAATCAACCAAATGTCATAAGAACTAGTAAAGTTGCAAGTGAACTGGTAAAATATTTTAAAATTAAAAATCTAGGTTTTTCATTTTTAAAATTAAATATCTAAATATAAATTTAGATATCTAAATCTACCATGTCAAATTCTAATATGTTTCTAAAAAATTCAATGAAAAATATGTTTTACTTGATTTTTTTTAAAACAAAATCAACATAAAAATAAGATAAAAAATTATGTGTTTCAAATCTTACAAGTTACAATGCTCCAAGTTTATATTAACTCATTTATTAAATTATTTTTTTTTGTGTGTTTCAAAGAGAGAAAACTCACTCATTGAATTTATTTTTGTGTATGAAAGAGAGACAAAATTAATTTTAGTGTAATTTCAACCATGTTTTCTTTTGAAGTATTCAATTAATTGTTTATATTTGAGTGAGTTTAGGTCAATTAATTTGGTGTAGCATGAAGCATAGAACTTTTTCTGGTATTTAAAATATAAAAATATTTGTCTATAAAATGATTATGTTATTCATGCTTTAATATAGAGTACATATCATAAATTTTAGATCATGAATTTGAATGTCTGGATTTAGGCAAAATTCAATATAATTTTATTTTACATTTGTCCAAATCTATAGAAATTTAAATCTAAGGCATCTCCTAAACATGTTATATGTTTGGATAAGTCTTGGATTTTGAGTTATATTGGATTTGAATAAGATGTAATATTAAATTGTATTGAAATTTGTCTAAATCTGTAACGCCCCAACCCTCTATGTGGGCCCGGAGTACTACTAAACCATTCATTTACTTGATAATTCGCATTCTAATATCATGTACGCAATGGAAAACATAAACTACAATCCTCAATCAATATAATATTAGAGTTTACTATTCCTATCTACCAACCATAATAAATTAATTAGCCACTTGTATTCAATATATATACATGTCTCCAAAACATAATCCACAAATACCGGTATTCACAACTATTCATCTATCTGAAGACTTCAATACATAAAACATAAAATATACATTTCAAAATTAACATAAAAATATACCTTTTTCTCTTTCCATTTCCCAAAAATTCTATAAAATCTCAAACTCTCTAAGCTCGATCTCGAGAAAATCATGAAAAATAAATTCATATTCGAGTAAGACACATCTCAGTAAGGGAAGAAATAATATATTAAAACAGTGTGTGGTCAACGTGAGGTTTGTATATACAACATATTATTTATTATTTGCAAATCATTAACATAATTTTTGAAATCATTTTCTAATCTTATTCAAATACATGTAAGATATTTTACCCATGAGATAACCTAAGGATAGGGGTGATTATCCGCCCATACAAGTAGCACCCCTCTACTCTGATACATTAGGCAACCCAAAGATCACAGTTAAAGCATACCAGGGCACTTACCTTACTCAGTAAGCCCTTAAGTGATAAATTAATCTCGTACTAACACAATTCATATCAAAAGTTTAACGGCTAAGGTTCCCAAGAATAGGGAAATCTACCCGCCCATACAAATAGTTTCCCTCTACCCTAACACTTTATGCAGCCTATTGTTACACCTGATATAACCAGGGCACTCACCTTTCTTAGCAAGCCCTTGGGCAAAGAGTACGCTCCGCCCAAACGTAACATGTTCTACTAGTATAAATACTAATAATACCATAATACATTATTTTGTCTATCATTATTCTATAATTCACATATGTTCATGTTCTCAGCTTTGACATTTCATAGCGTTTCACTTTATATGACTTTTTCCCATTTTGCATTATTCACATATCACATTTCATTTTCATTTCATTCTTTACCATTTCATTTACATTTCATTTCATAACATTCCCGGCACCTTTTTCGGCCGTTGTTGATTAGTCTCGGCATCTTTTTAGCCGTGGTGTTCGACATCTTTTTAGTTGTAGTTGTTTGGCATCTTTTCAGCCGTGGTTGTTCGGCATCTTTTTAGCCGTAGTTGTTCGACATCTTTTCAATCGTGGTTGTTCGACATCTTTTCAGCCATGGTTGTTTCCATTATTGCATTAACACTCACATGCAGCATATTTCATATATCATTTTCATACTTAGTTCATTTTCTGCATATCTTGCATCTCATATATATAATATAATTTCACACAAAATTCTATTTTACTCAGACCACACAATTTAGCAGTAAAATTCATACATATATTTCCTGTAAAATAAGCCAACCCACATTTAACATTTATATGCTGAAAATATACCTTTCATTTCTTACATAATTATCGTGAAAATATCTTTCACTTTCATCAGGTTACTTTCGCATATACGTATCTAATAAACAGTCTTAAACTCGGAAAAACATAATTTAAATGGTTGACATTTTAAACTCATACCGAAACATACACACACATATATGACACAATTCATTTTCCATTAAATTTATAAAAATTTTGGTTTAATATATATTTTTTCCCTTACCTGATTTCTTGAATTACGCCAATAGAGACCTTGAAAAATACCTACGGTGCACACTCGAACCCTGAATTAAAAATCCTAATTCTATTAAATTAATCATAAATAAAATATTATTTAATATTTCCTAGAGTCATAAATTTCAAATAAATGGTTATAGCCTCAAATATAACCAATTTACCAAAATTTTCAAATCTCACTCTCGCTTTGGAGTGAGGCTTAGAAAATCTCAAATGAAAATTTACTCACGCCAAAATGATGATGATCACGACTAGAACCCCATAGTGGTGCGCCTGATCGTCGATTTGATTGAAAATCTAAGGAGATATTGAGAAATTAGGAAAAATTGTCTTATCCCAGGAATGGTGTCTATGCCGCTCCCACGACAAATCCGCTATAATAGAAATGTTGGTGGCGGAATTAGAAATCCAACGACACCTTCCATTTTTCGATCGGTTGAATATCCATCGAAAAATGAGGGGAGAGAGAGAGAGGAGATGGAGGAGTGGACGACTGAGAGAGAGCGCAGAGCTCTCTCTCTCTTTCTCTGCAATTCGCAAGAAGCTTAGGCTTCCTCATGTCCTTTTTATTTTTCTTTTTTTCCCCCCCTTTACATACTTTATCATATGATAATAATAATATTATATATATATATATATATATACATATATATCATATGTTTTATTCAATAAATCAAATATAACAATACTTAATTAATTAATTGATTAATAATAAATAATTTTAATTTAATTTATTTTTTATTCCTTTTATTTGTTTATTCAATACATTAATTTAATAATATTTAATTAATTAATTGATAGATAATTTTAATTAATTAATTTAATTAATTTTTTTTTTAAATTTTTTCCCAGGTTATTACAAAATCTACCTAAATCTAAATTTAAGATTCTAAATCCATGCACCCCAAATATTTTTCTTTATTTTTAAAAGAAAAATATATTTTTATCCAAAAAATAATGTACACTACCTATATATATATATATATAATTAGGAAGCATGTGAATCTTAGAACTTAAAATCATTTATACTATATACAAAAGTACGTAAAATGAAATAAATGTTTATACTATATATATATATATATGTGTGTGTGTGTGTGTGTGTGTGTGTGTGTGTGTGTGTAAATTGTGTAAATCATTTGATGAATAAACACATCCTTATTTTTCTAAAGTAAGACTAAATATTTTTAAAAGTAAATTTCTATATGATAAAGTAATTCAACCAAACTTAGATAAAATTATATTTCAAATGTCAAAAAATTATTGCTTAAAAATAAAATAAAAATAATCATTTGATTAAAAAACGAAATAAACTAATAGTATGTATGCATATCTATATCTAAATCTTTACAATAAAATAATAAGTACAAATAAGATAAATCTTATTATGAAAAAAATATTTTAAAAATAAGATAATATTCCTAGAAAGGAAAGTAAATTTAACCAAAATTAGATAAAATTATATTTATAAAATATATTTTAGTTGAACTAAATGTTTAAACACAAAAAAAAAAAAAAAAAATTGCATTTGGCTTAAGAAATATTAGATAAATTATATTTATAAAAATATATTTTATATAAGTTAAATGTTTATGTAAAAACTCGAACCTATAAAAGAAAAGAAAAATAAATAAAAAGAAAAGAAAAGAAGGAAATGGGTTTGGTACAGGCTAAACCGTCGAAGGTTTTAGAGAGCTTAGAAAAATCGTTGACGGTTTTGGAAATCTCAGGAAAACCGTCAATGGTTTCAGTTACTGAGAACTTTTAACAGGAAGGTTTGGCCTGGTAAGTGGCCAAACCGTCGACGGTTTCCTCTAGGCCAGCTTGTCTATATATATATATATATATATATATATGTGTGTGTGTGTGTGTGTGTGTGTGTGTGTAATTAAGCTCATTTTTCTTCAAGAAATAAATCTCTCTCTCTCTCTCTCTCTCTCTCTCTCTCTCTCTCTCTCTCTCTCCTAGGGTTTTAGTTTTCTCTCTCCAAAGCTCTCCCAGGTCTCCCTCGGGCTCACCGACCACTCTCCCTCCTCTCAAATTTTTCGATTTACCCGTCCTTAGCAATTTTAAGGAAAAGTTAGGATTCATTCCAGGGAATGTGGTAGGCTGATTTTTAGGAACAGGTAAGGGGAATAAATTATGAGTGAATGGAGCTTAGATATGAGTATTATGGATTTTGGGATTTCAAAGGATTTTTCTTAAACAAGCTTGCTAATCCCTTGCTAATTATTCAAAATGAGGAGGTATTTATAGACTTTCCCTGAAATATAACCATTAGGGATATGGTTGGAATAATTAGAAAAGTTTTAATAATTTTTAATTACTTTAAACCCGTTTAACCGATTTAACTACGGTAAAAAAATAAGTCAAACCCCAGAGCACTGGTCGACCAGGACAAGTTTGGTCGACCCAAGTTCTTGGGGCTCGGTCAATCGAGCCAAAAATGAACTGTTAGTTTGGTCGACCGGACTTGTAAATCTGAAGCCTTTTTGCGTGGTTCGTGTTGGCTTTACAATGCTTAAAACCTTGTTATCTTGTTTTGATGCTAACAAACAAGTGAAATTTAATGTATTTGTGTAAGTAATGATATTTCAGGGCTCATATATGAGAAAGCAAGGTCAAAGTGCTCAAGAGGATCAAATGAAGCTTAAAAAGGGCTCATATATGAGAAAGGAAGGTCAAAGTGTTCAAAAGGATCAAATGAAGCTTAAAAGAGTCAAAGCATGGATTTAAAGATGAAATGTTAAACTTTGAAGAATATGAAGACATGAATGAGTTGTTGAAAGCCAAGGAGTATTAAAAGATCCAAAGAAAGGCAAAGTGATAAAGCTCAAAGAATATGAAAGCTTGAAGAAAAGATGGAAGCTTGAAGAAACAAAGCATGAAGACTCAAGAACTTAAAATGAGAAAAGTTTTAGAAGTTTTCATGTAAGTACTTTAATGTTTAAAATATTGTTTGAAATATTCTGAAACTTTTAGGTAAACTTAGACCTAGATACTTTTTAAAATACCTTAAAAATATTTTTATAAGGTCAAAAATTATTTTAAAAAGGTTAGAATCATTTTTGGAATGAAAAGCATAAAAAAGAGTCTTCCATTTGCTGTTAGTTTTTATATAGTTGTATTCAGGTGAATTTTTCACTATCAAAACCTCATTTTGAAAAGTTCACAACATAAAAGTTGTAGGCTTTTATCTTAGCTTTCATTTGACACCAAGAACACCTAATTTGAAGTTATAAAGAAAAATTTATAGCTAAAACATTGAAGTGAGGTCACTATTGACAGAGAACAAAACAGAATAGGCAGAGAGTTACAGCAACAAGTTCAGACGACTGAACTTGCGATATCAGACGTCTGAACCCTGACTTCAAACGATTAACCCTATAACTAGTTCTATTTTAAAGGGGTTTAAGGAACTTCAGACGACTGAACTCGAACCTTTAGTCATCTGAACACTATTCAACGGGCAAAAATTTTAAAACTCTTATTTTTAAATTATAGCCGTTTGAACTCCAAACTTTCTAAAAATTTGGGAAACTTTCAAAGGAAACTTTACTAACATGGAAACAAGTTTGAAAGCCTATAAATACATGGTTTTGCAAATCAAAACTCATCCAAGAATTGAAAAATCTGCTTGTGAAGCTGAAAGTACTCTTGTTCTTCCAAAGCTTTCTTGTTCACTCATTGAAAAATTTTTTTGCTGAGAATTCTGAAGTGCTGATCCTTCTTTCTCTGAGTTCCTACTACTAATCCTCTTCTAAGAAGGATATTGGTGAATTCTACACTTGAGTTTCATTGTATTTCATATTGATATTTTACATTCAAAGTATATAGTGCTGAAATTGTACTAACTTGCTCTTTGAGAGAGTATATTTGTATGCAGATTATATCTTGTTCTTGTAGTTCTTTGACATTCCAAGGGTTGTTTGGATCGTTGGCTAAGTAAGGGGACATTGCTTAGAGAGGCGAGCTCTAGCCTATGTAAGGAGTGACCGAATGAGGGAATATCGTTTGGAGAAGGCGGGCTCTAGCCTTAACCAAGGAGCGTTGTAATCGATATTGTTCCACCCATCAACGGAACTGAAGTAGTGAATCCTTTGGTGGTTTGCCAAAGGCGAGGACGTAGGCTGGGTATAAGCCGAACCTCGTAAAAATCTCCGTCTCATTCTCTCTTTCCCGTAGTCTTTATTTTCAGCATATTTAAATTGTGTGGATGGTTTATTTGATAATCATATATACTACGTAATATTTGGAAACCAAACAAACTTAAGGTTTAATTTTGATTTGGGTTGCAGAAACCGAAAGGGAGTACATTGGTTACACCATATCTTACGAAAACCTTACGGGAGTACGTTACTTGGTTAACATCCCAAAGATAAATTTACCAAGAGTTTATTTGAGTTCTAAATATTTGGAAAGAGTGATTTGATTCATCTATACATGGCTTTACATCAGCAAGCATAAATTCTCATTCACTACAGGGCTTGGTTCAAATTTGGAAAATATAAACAAACAACCATCTTAAGTTGTTATATTACCAAAGTGTTGAATACTTTATATCTTGGTTTGGTTGTTTGTTGTTTAACTTGTACTTGGCAAATTAATTGATTGTTTGACGTGAAGATATTGTTTTATTAATTGGTTGTTTAATTGTGTTATTGATTGGATAAAAGAACTAAGTTCTTGATTGATTAAAGAATTAAACAAATAAGTCAAGAATTGGTTAAAAGAAATAAAGGAAGTTTAAGGTATCTCAAAAGGAATTAAAAGAAAATTTTAAAAGCCAATTCACCCCCTCTTGGGAAGCTATTTCTAATTTTACTTCGATCGACCGGGACTAAAATGAACTGCATGTTCAGTCGACCAGACTTGTAAGTCCAAAGGCGATTTTCCCATTTTGCGAGGTTCAGTTGACTAGGGCCATTTGAACTAGATTGGTCGGTCGACCAGACCGTTGTGTTCCCACACGTGGGAACTTGGTCGACCAGGTTGGTGCAATACAAAAATCACTTGGTCAACCAGGAAGTCAATAAAGTAGACTTCATGGAGGTTTGGTCGACCAGGGTCAATTGAACTATAGAAGTTCGATCGACCGGGCTGTGGTCAACTTGTTGATCCGGACCAAGTTCGGTCGATCGGGGCTAGAATGAGCTACATAGGTCGGTCGATCAAAAGTGCACATTTTGTGCATTTCGGTCCGATTTCATCCAATAAATACCCTATTCAAAAGTCTAACACATACAAGTGAGTGAGTGTCCTAGAGTCATTTCTAGGTCCTTTTGAAGGCACCAAAAAAATCCGGTGTGGTCGACCGAAGGGTGTTCCCTAAGGTCCATTTTAGTTATTTTTGGTTTTGAGCTTACTCATCAGATCATGCAGGTAATGTATGTGTGATTATTACAAACCAAACCCTAATTACTATTACAGACCCTTTCATTAATAATGAAATGAAATACAACACATAAATATTGGGTCTTCAACTTCACTCTCTTTTTGTGCTATCATCATGATTTGCCAATTTGAGTACCTGCACATAACCTCAAACATGCATTAAATACAATGAGTATTTGTCATTATCGAAACCGGACGTGACCTATAAGATCAACAAGATTAATTAATTGTTGTGATTTGTCAGTTGGCTAAGCAAATAGGTCAGTCGGTTGAGTAGTCCATTTTTCCAAAACTTTCATTTTTTTTTTTAAGATTTTACGCTTGTTATTTGAAAAACTCAATTGTGAATTTTCAAAATCAATTTATAGAATTTTCAAAAACTGGTCTCTAAGTCTTAATCGCATCATAAAGAGCTTCAAAGTATTTCATAAGATATTTAAACCTGAAGTACTTACATAAAGACTTCATAAGACTTTGACATTCTAAACACTTAAGTCTTCATGCTTGTTTTGGCTCCATCTTATCTTCAAGATTTAATATATCCTCTTGGAATCCATGCCTTAAGCTTCATTTGATCATCCTTCTATGAAGTATAAGCTTTCAATGGATCCTTGTAAACACTTGACCTTACTTTCTCATAGTTGAGTCCTGAAATCTCATCATTTAACCAAATATGTTAAGTTCCTCTTATTTGTTATCGTCAAAATAAGATTTTAAGTCTTGTAGGCCAACATATAGGAATGAGTGATGATAAGAGTAGGAATGGGTAGTCTAGGTGTTGTGAGTATGTTAGGTATAGGATGGGTAGCGAAGCTGGGTACTTAAGATTTTGGGGTTTTGTCTTGTAGTCTGGAGGCAGATTTACCTTGTTCGTAGGAACAAAGAGAAGCAGATCTATTTTATACCCGATAAGTACCAATACGCAATGGAAGGCTAATACCATTTTCTATGAGTGAATGCGTCCAGACTTGCTCATCATTGGAAAGGTCTATTTTGTAATAATTTCACTTTATTTTTATTTATTAGGATTCATTCTGTCTTCCTTTATCTTTCTGAACTTTTCTAATCCATTCTATGGAAAGAGTGGTATGCCTAGATCGTGGATAAATGGAAATTTTATTGATAAGACCTTTTCAATTGTAGCCAATATCTTATTACGAATAATTCCGACAACTTTAAGAGAGAAAGAGGCATGGTTTTTCTGAGGTGACGGTCTTAGAAAAATCATGGCAAACCATTGAAGGTTTTGCTTCTGAGCGGTGAGGCGGAACTTTGGATTGGGAGTTTGGAAGTCAAATGATTTAATTGTGTGGGAAGAATTCACTAGGGAAAGTCTAAGTATTTTAGTACGAGAATGTGGGGAACTTTATAGTTGTAGTTAATTAGTTATACTGGTAGTGTTCCGATAACAGGATTCTAAGAAAATCATTATTTGCCCTATTTTCAAGATGGACCCCAGAGATAAGGATGTTGATACTGAAGGAAATAATAATGTAGAGGATTTCAATGAAGAGGATATTAATGCCTCAACGATACTGCGGGGTTTAGCTCAGCAGGTTATAGGGGAGATCAGGCAGGACCCTAAAGGTCAGAATTACCCACCTGCAGACTGGGGCTGCACCATTGAGCAATTCACCCGTATGAATCTTCCAACATTTGCAGAACGTGCGGACCCGATTATGGTTGAGGATTGGGTTTAGGAGATTGAAGAGCTTTGAGCTGTTCTGCATTGCATAGATGAGCATAGGGTGTAGTACGCCACTTTCAAATTGATTGGGGAGGCTAAACGATGGTAGAAAGCAGTGAAACTAGTGGAGGAATAGAGGCCAGGACTTGCAGCTATTACTTGGAGCCACTTTAGGGAGATCTTCTTCGTGAGATATGTCCCCGCTTCCACTAGGCAAGCCAAGGAAGATGGATTTTTGAATCTGACTAGGGGCATTTGATCGTACAGCAATATGCGGCATTTGTGAAACTATTTCGCTTCACCCCCTACATGGTCCCAGATGAGTCGAGGAAGGCATGGATATTTGAGAGAGTTCTAAGATAGAGAGTATATGAGCAAGTTGTGGCATTTTAGGTCTAGGGTTTCTCAGAATTGGTAGACAAGGCCACGGTGTTGGAAACCAATATGCAAATGAGTGCAGGGATAGCGAATAAGAGGAAGAGGCCCCTGCCTCTTGGGTTTCAGACCGACACCAGTTAGGGTACATGAAGGAGGCTTGGTAACTACGCAGGCCAACGGCAAGAGGTGGGACATCGAGCTCCACAGGGAAATCCATCACGCCCTCCTTGTCCTAGGTGTCATAAAAGACATTAAGGTGAATGCCGAGGTAGAGTAGTTGGCTGTTATCGATGTGGTAGGCCCGACCATATAGCACGAGAATTTCATACACCATTTGGTGTTGCGCCCACACCTAATCAACTTTGGGGACACAATCAGGCACCCCGAGGTGGCTACCAGAGGAACACTACCCAGGCGCTAATGTATTCTCTTTCACAGGGAGATGCAGAGAATGTTGGCGACGTGGTGACTCGTAATTTTTCAATTTTGTCACATAAAGTTATTGTGTTGTTTGATTCAGGGGTGACACATTCATTCATAGCTTGGGCAGTCATTAAATTGTGCGGGATAGAAGCTCAGCCAATAGACTTTGATTTATTAGTAGCTACACCGACAGGAACCGTAGGGGTGTGTAGGAGGATACTTAAAAATTATCCGATCAGTATTCAGGGAAGGATGTTGCATGCTAATCTGGTGGTTTTCAACATACACGGATTTGATTTAATTCTGGGGATGGACTGGCTAGCCTCTGGTTATGTGAATATTGACTACTACTACAAAAAAAAAGGGGGTGTTAAGACCTCCAAGGGAGTAGGAGTACAAATTTGTGGGGTCGTGTGTGCGTACCTCACCATAACTACTATCAGTCATACAGGCTAGAAGCTTACTCTTGGAGGGATGTTGGGGTTACCTGGCTTATGTGAAAGATGCATTGATGAAAAAACTAAAGTTGGAGGATATCCTGAGAGTAAAAGATTTTCCTGACGTGTTTTCGAAGGATTTTCTAGGATTACCTCCCGAGCGTGAGGTGGAATTTGCTATCTATCTATTTTCGGGAACAGTGAAGATCTCTAAGACTCCATACAGAATGACTCCGACAGAGTTGAAAGAGTTAAAGGAACAATTACAGGGGTTGTTGGACAAGGGGTTCATTAAACCCAGTGTGTCACTGTGTGGAGCTCCGATGTTGTTCGTGAAAAAGAAGGACAAATCGATGAGGATGTGCATCGAATATCGGGAGATAAACAAAGTGACAGTAAATAACAAGTACCCACCACCTCGTATCAATGATCTGTTTAACTAGCTTCAAGGGACGCAAGTTTTCTTGAAAATCGATCTTCGATCTGGGATCATCAGGTGAAAGTTAAATCAGAGGATGTACCGAAGACCACTTTCTGAGCCTGGTATGGCCATTATAAATTTTTGGTTATGCCCCTTGGACCGACGAATGCTCCTACTGCATTTGTGGACCTAATGAATAGGGTCTTTCACTTGTATCCGGATCAGTTCGTGGTATTTATTGATGACATATTGGTTTATTCAAAGACTCTCGAAGAACACGAGGATCATTTTTGTACTAATGCAATGGGGAAAGATTATTACTTATGCTTTTCAGTAGTTCAAGAAGTACGAGAAGAATTATCCTACGCACGACTTGGAGTTGGTAGTAGTAGTGTTTGCATTGAAAATTTGGAGGCATTATCTGTACGGTGAAAGGTGTGAAATCTTCATAGATCATAAGAGTCTTAAGTACATTTTCACACAGAAGGAGTTGAACATGAGATAAAGGAGATGACTTGAGCTAATAAAGGATTATGACTGCACCATTAGTTACCACCCAGGGATGGCTAATGTGGTGGCTGATGCGTTAAGTTGGAAATCAGGGAGCACGTTGGTTTTGGCAGTGGTAGTTCAACATCAAATTAGGATGGATTTGGATAGGTTTCGTGTGGAGTTGGTAAAGGAGAATCATCAAGGGTTTATTGCTAGTCTGGTAGTCTAACCGACCTTATAGGAAAAGATTATGACTACTCAAATGAAAGATACAGAGTTGGTAAAAATTAAGGATAAGGTGTAGGGTGGACTGACGGCAGAGTTTAAAATTTTAGACAACGAGGTTTTGAGATTTCATACTAGACTATGTGTACCTAATGATGCTAAGATTAAAAGAACAATTCTGGAGAAGGTACATCGTTCACTTTATACAGTACATTTGGGGAGCACAAAGATGTATAGGGATTTGGGAGAATCCTTCTTGTGGAACAACATGAAAAGGGAGATTACTCAATTTGTAGAACAATGTTTGATATGTCAGCAAGTGAAAGCAAAGCATCAGAGAGTAGCGGGACCATTGCAACCACTTCTCATTCCTAAGTGGAAGTGAGAGCACATCTCCATGGACTTCATTACGGGGTTACCGCTGGCACTACATGAACAAAAAGCCATCTGGGTAATTTTGGATCGTCTGAAAAAGACTACATATTTTGTTCCAATCAAAGTCAGTTACTCCATGAATAAGCTAGCAGAAATTTATGTGCAGGAGATAGTTCGACTTCACTGCGTACCTGAGTCCATTGTTTCAAATCGTGATCCACGGTTCACCTCCCAATTTTGGAAGAGTTTACTGAGAGCCTTAAGATCCCAACTAACTTTCAGTATAACATTTCACATGTAGACTAATGGGAAATTAGAGAGAACGATTCAAATATTAGAGGACATGTTGCCGGCTTGCGTGCTGAATTTTGAAGGTAACTGGATCTAGTTTATGCCACTAGTGGAATTCGCCTACAATAATAGCTATCAGGCTAGTATCGAGATGACACCATATGAAGTAGCACTTTATGATCAAAGGTGCAGATTGCCATTGTATTGGAACGAGGTTGGAAAATGGCAGATGTTGGGGGTGAAATTTATTCAACAAAGTTTGGAGAAAATCAAGCTTATTAGAGACAAAATTAAAACAACTCAGAGTCGGCAGAAGAGTTATCCTGATACTTGCCTACGGGAGCTAGGGTTTGGGATAGGGGATAAGATATTTTTGAGGATCGCTCTGATGAAGGGAGTTATTAGATTTTGAAATAAGGGTAAACTAAGCCTTAGGTAGATCGGATCATTTGAGGTACTAGAGAAGGTAGGTCTGGTTGTTTACAAGATATCATTACCCCCAACATTGTCTAGGATTCATGACGTCTTTCACGTGTCGATGTTGAGAAAGTATGTTCTAGATCCTTCGCACGTGTTAAGTTATGAATTCTTAGAAGTCATAGATACCTTATCCTATGAGGAAGTGCCAATTCAGATATTATATCGAAAGGAACAAGAACACAGTACTAAAAAGATTCCATTAGTGAAAGTGCTCTGACGTAACCACACAGTGGAGGAAGTTTCATGGGAACTAGAGGAGGAAGTACATGAGAGGTATGCACAACTATTCAACGAGACCCAACGCTAGGCAAGTAGGTGACGTTGTTCAGGTAAGAATTTGATTGTCATTATATTTTGTTTTTGGTGTAGGTTGTCCAGTTAGGTTTGAGTGATCGTAAATTTGTAGGTTTAGGTTGTGTATTTTGAATAGTTTTGGCAGAATTTTGTTTGACTATTTGTAATCTCCTAGAAACATATTATGTAACCATGGTATTCCCCCGCCATAAGTGAGGGTAATTAATACATTTGGGACGGGGCTGCTATGTGGGTGGCCGCCGACTCTTCCTAGAGTTAGAGGATCGATTCGGTAATTCCAAGAGTGATGATAAATATGAGTCAGCAAATTTTGAGGATGAAATTTTTATAAGGAGGGGAGGATGTAAGAACCTGAACCCAAAAAAGAAAAATAAATAAAAAGAAGAGAAAAGAAGGAAATTGGTTTGGTATAGGCCAAACTGTGGATGGTTTCAGAGAGCTCAGAAAAATCGTTGACGGTTTTAGGCTGAAAGGTTTGGTTTAAGACCAAACTGTCGATGATTTTGGAAATCTTAGGAAAACGTTCGACAGTTTCAACTACCGAGAGCTTTTAACAAGAAGGTTTGGCTTGATAAGTGGCCAAACCGTCGACAGTTTCCTCCAGGCCAGCTTGTCTATGTATATGTGTAAGCTCATTTTTCTTCAAGAAATAAAAATCTCTCTCTCTCCTAGGGTTTCAATTTTCTCTCTCTAAAGCTCTCTCAGGTCTCCCTTGGGCTCACCAACCACTCTCCTTCCTCTCGAATTTGTTGGTTTACCTGTCCTTAGTGAGTTGAAGGAAAAGGTAGGATTCGTTCTAGGGAACATGGTAGGCAAATTTTCAAGACAGGTAAGGGGAATAAATTATGTCCACTTTTTGTTGAATTTGAACCGATTAAAATTGAGTATAGGGATTCTTGAACGTTGTATATGATTTTTTTGAATGATTCAGACATATGAAAGTTAGAGTTTTGATTATTATTAGTATTTGAGAAAAAACCAAAGTGAGTAGGGTTGATCATTTCCTTTTTCTTATAAAACCACTATTTTGAGTTGAATAAAATTATGGAGATGGTCAGACAGAATTTTCAACGAAAATATATTTTTCCTAAGCAATTTAGTATATTATGTTTTATCAATCAAAAATCGTGTGGCATGAGATCTATCTATAATTTACGGCACAATTGAATCTGAGTATTTTATGATATTATACAGTGAAAATATGCTTTGTACCAATTGATGGAAATACTAGAAATGTGGTGGAAATTGTGAAATTTGAATTGACGGCTGAATGTCGAGTTTGATATGACGACTAAATATCGGGTTTGATATGACAATTGAATGTCAGGTTTGACATGACAAGTTATACTGAATTACGAAATGAGATTAAATTACAGTTTTTATTACTTAAATTGCATTATATGGTTTAAGAACCTCGAGGACCAGATGTGATGAAAGCACGGTACTATAGCTAGTATGTGAGATAGTGCAACCACACTGTTCTGGATAGAAGTGTTGGTAATGAAAAGTCAATTTGGCCATGGAAAGGTTGTGTACCCTCCTGGAGTCTGGACTAGGCTGGGTAGGCAAATCAGACTTGTAGACATAAGGTTTGACTTAGCTTGGTGGTAGGCCAACCAGAGCTAGGTCCAGTCTTCAGACTGCATGACTCGATTATGGGGGTCTATACATGATGATGTTATTTGTCTAAAAGGGGGTTTCTTCAACGCATATATGTGAATTTATGTTAATGATATTATTTATTAAGTTGATTATATTATGAAGAAAATGTGTATTTCCAACTATATAGGTGTGAGTTATGTTATTCATATGCTATATTTGTCAGCTAAAGTAAATTAAGGAATGGATCTGATTTTAATGAAACTCATGCTAATCACACACTGATAATAATTTATTTCACCTTACTGAAAAGTGTCTCACCCTAGGAAATATATCATCTTTTCAGGGCTTACAGGAAATTGAGTCTAGGAGCTCCAGGGCAGGACCTATAGGAGTTCGCTGAGGGTGAGTGTTTGGGGACACTATTTTGTGAATAATAGATGCTTTGGATATTTTGGGTTGTAATACAAATTTAAGTATGGTAGATGTGGTAGGAGCTCCAGGGCAGGACCTATAGGAGTTCGCTGAGGGTGAGTGTTTGGGGACACTATTTTGTGAATAATAGATGCTTTGGATATTTTGGGTTGTAATACAAATTTAAGTATGGTAGATGTGGTAGCTGTGAGATAGTACTCTGATAGGTATGGAATAGATGGTCTTTTGCTTCTACTGTATGTATTTGATTTACATTATGGAAAGTTGGTACTCGGAACCCTGGTTTGATTTCTGGTTATTGCATTTGTGGTATTAGAGGCATCAAATAATGATGCCATTTTTATGTTTATTATGGATTTATTTTGGGGGCGTTACAATTTAAGCACGAAAAAAAATTACATTTGGTTAAAGAATGAAATTGAACTAGTAGTATATATATAAATAGTGTAAATAATTTTGTAGATAAAAAATAATATTATTTTTTCAAAATAAGATGACTCATTTCTAGAATACAAATTTCAAGAAAAATTGGCAATTTACAATTAAATTTTATTTTAAATAGTATAAGTAAAAAAAATTTCAACTAAAAAAATACAATGAAATATTATGGTATTGTTAATACTAAATAATATATATATATATATATATATATATATATATATATATCAAAATAAGATAGGCAAATTTTTTTGAAGTTATTTAAGTTATTTTGATTTATCCAACATCATTTTGATAGACAATAATATAACTTTGACAATTAAATTTTTAAAATAAAATTATTGACCTAGAGTTACGCTCAAATAAATTATCTGAAACTTTTTTTTTTTCAAAAAAAAAAAACCTTATTGATTGATCATTAAGTAAACAAAAAAAAAATTATAAATATTTAGGTAGCAAATCACAATTTTGAAATTGTAATAATTTATTAATATTTCGATTGGAAGATGTTATAGGTTAAGATTTTTTAAATAAAATGATAATAAAAATTTTATTCATGGAATTTATTACATATAATGATATATAAATATTAAATTTAATATTTTGTGTGGCATTAATCGGAACATTGCTATAATATCATATTTTATGTTTTAAAAATTTTCTTATTCCTAAACTATCTCTGTAGATGTTTATATTTAATAATTTTAAATAAAATATATTTTTTATAAGTTATTTTGAATCGTCATACTTTAATATTTGCAAACTAAATTATGAGAATATAGAATATATTATTAATACATTTAACAATATATTTGAACTTTACTAATAATTACAAAAATAATTTTTATAATTTTATTCGCATGCAATTGCGTGCAATGCACGTGACACGTCCCTAGTACTCGTAATTGAACCAATCGGCTAATTGAGTTACAATTCATCAATTTTAAGCTATAAAATTAATTCATTGAGAGTATTTCAATATGATGAATTGACGACATCGATAAGACTCAATTCAAATGCATGCAACATCGAACTAAAACTTCATTAATTGAACTTTCAAAATTAATTGAAGAATTCAAAAATGAAGAATCACATATCACTCTAAATGTATTGGCTGGAGCAGTAAGGAAATGCTTTTCTCCTCCTCACGACCATCCACTCTAGCGGTGCTTAAATTTATTTAAGTGTGAATGACACATTGGTATTGTGGATATAAAGATTTTGTGACCGAATGCTTTTGCGCATTATTGAAGTAGATATCACTCATGCATGCTTATGTTTGACACGCACACTTCCATTAGTTAATATTCCCGGCCAACCATGCTTACCAATTAGTATGCCCGGATATGGATAAACCTAGCAAGAGATTTTTGGTCTTACCACGACGAGACAGTATTATTCAGGTAAAGCACTCTTTTTATGGGATGGGGTTATTAGCCAGGGGAGGGGAGGGATTAGGTTCCATTCTATCATTTCTCCACTTTAGATTTTGGTCCCCCTCCCATTAGTTGGGTTTTTGGAATTTACTTTACTTTTTGGTTATCATCATCTTGAGGAATGAATCATCCAAACACTTCAAAAGATTATATAGTTCTTTTTCTTTCCTTTCCTTTTTTTTTTTTCTAATTAGAATGCTAATACAAATAGTTAATCTTTCATTTCTAGCTTAGTCCCATCACTGCTTTTTGATATTAAATTTATGACCTTATTCAACTTAAAAGTTTAATATTCTAATCATTCAAATATATAAATTTACTAATTAATTTAATTTAGACAAAAGATATTAATACTGGTCTACGTGAGACCTTGAATTTAATTAATAACCAAAGTTCATGCTTCCAAATAGTATTAACTTCTTTGAGATTTGACAAGAAAAAGTGGACCTCCCTTTAATTTTTTAAATCCATGAATCTCTTCCCTGAGGTTTGACAATAATTTTGCATTGTTGGGATTGAATATGTGACGAGTTGGGGTTTTGGTTGATGTTGCAAGAGGAAAATAGAAGAGAGATAGATTAGAGAAGGAAGAGTGGGTTGCAGAAGAAAAGTAGAATAAAGCAAAAGGGGTCGAGTTGAGTACTTGAGGATTGGGCTTTGTTTTGAGGTTTGGATCGGTAAAAGGAGATCATGGCAGCTTTGGTGGGAGCATGCAGAGGAGGCTAAATAAATTAACAACCCATTTATGGCATGGCGGCAGAATAGTGTCTGTGGTGGTGACGTGATGGCCATGACAGTAATTGCATGAGGTAGACGAGCAACTATGATGGTTTATGAGACCATGAGCGAGAGTGAAAAAGAGAGGTGGGGATGATGGTGGTTTGACTAGGCAATAATGGCCAGAGGCAGCAGCATGGGCGAGGTTGTGCTTGCTATGGCAGCAGGGTAGGCGTGCGGCTCACAAATGAGAGAGAGAGAGAGAGAGAGAGAGAGGCGGAGAGAGCTTAGCTAGTGTAGAGTACATTAGAGGCCAAGTGGCGGTGACTGCTATCCATAGTCAGTTGTTACCCTAAAATATAAAGGCCAATTTGAACGCATAAAAAAATAAGGCAAATCACAAAAATAAAATAGCGACGGCGGTCGATGAACATCTTTAACCATTCGATCAGCCTGTTTTCCCATCAAATTGGTTTGGTGCCCCAATCAAAAATTTGCATTATTTGTTTATGATTGATAGGAGATTTTGGGAAGAAAGAAAAAGTAGTGAAGGTGGTCAACCAGCCACTTTAGGCATTTGACCAACCCCTTTTCCCACCAGATTGGTTTGGCACCCAAATAAGCAATTGATGGACTCTAACAAAATTAAAAATTTTGAATTCTTTGTCTGTAATTAATTGAAGATTTTGGGCGTGGATGTTGCAAAAATGTCAAAAAATTACACACACACACACATTAAAGCCTAATTTTTGAAAAAGTAGCAATTGGGCTACTAAGCAGTCAATCGACCCACTGTAAGTGGTCAATCGCCAAATCTTGAGAGTGTATTTTTTGCACTTTTCTCCATAATTTTACAAGTTTATGAGTCTTTACACTCATTTGAGGGTAGTTGGTTGAGTTTGCTTACTATTTGAATGACTATTTTCATCTTTTTTTCATAAAGAAACTAAATCTTTCACTTAAAAAAGCAAATTCACTAAGTTCTCTAAAATGTTTTCAAGTTTTTAAAGATTTTTTCAAAAATTCCTTGGATTCATACATACATGATGTGACTTTTGGATGTTTCCAGAGTTTCTAAACAAGCTTTCAAGGTGGGTTTGTGGTTCTCCCACAAAAAAATCACAACGTTTTCAAGTTTCTAAAATGAAAATCATTTTTTCAAACCAATTACCCATGAAGGGTGAAAAAAAAAAGATTTTTAAATGAATAAACTTGATTCCAATCTATGTTTTACAAAGCATTCATTGAATAATCAATCTTTCAATCAAAAGATAAATGATTTTTAATAAGGTTTCAAGTACATTTAAGAGTTTTTAAGTGATTTTAAAGCAATTTCTCAAAAACATTTACCAAAAATGTTTTTTAAAGCTGGTTTTGAAAACATTTTAGAACTACAAGCGACTTCATTTCTCCAATGAAGGATACATAGGCAATCTACTTTCGTAGATTCATGTTGTGAATAAACTCGGATTTGCACAGCGGAAATTAAATGCAACAACCAATGAAGAACAAATATGGAACACACGCATGCAGTATATCTCAAAGCAAGAACAAAAATACAAAGAATTACGTGGTTCAGCAATACTTGCATCCATATGAGCAATCAACAAAGTTTCACTACTTAAATGTCAAAGAAAATACAATACAATCACTCCTACAATGATCTTTTTTCTCAAAATACACTCAAACTAGTGTATACATAAAGTTTCCTTTGGAGGCTTCTCCCAAAATCCCAACCAACTTAACGTTCATCTTCAAATTTTGGATTCAGCCTCGCTGCCCATAATGAAACTGTTGACGGTTTCAGAGGCCCATCGATAGTTTGTTTTGATAGGAAAGATACCGAGAGCAGAATTTCTAAGATTTCAGTTAAACCGTCGACGGTTAGTGAAACCATTGATGGTTTTTCCTAGATTGTTGATATCAACTATGTTCTCCTCCTTGTGTATGTCAACCACTTAAGAAATAAGCCACCGAAAAAAACAATTTCCACCTTGGCAAATTTCTGCCCCTTAGAAGAACCCGAAAAACATAGCCTGATGCTCCACCTTGACCTTAGAATGTTAGGTTGGGTCTGTCTCCCTTCTAACACTTTAAGACATGAAGTAAGTCTAAGTAATGCTTCAACTTATCAATAGTAATCGGTTTTGTCAAGATGTCCACTGCGTTTTCAGATATGTGAACTTTCTCCAATACAAGTTCACCTGAAGTATTCTATTCCTGGACCCTATGGAACCTTACATTAATATGCTTGGTTCTAGCATGGTACACTCAAGTCTTCACCAAGTAGATGGCGCTCTGACTGTCACAACATAGTACAACCCCACTTTGTTGTATACCCAACTCTTTGACCAAACCGGTAAGTCATAAAGCTTCCTTTGCAGCTTCGACAACTACCATATATTCATAATCAGTTGTAAACAATGCCACCAAGGATTGTACTATAGACCTCCAACATATAGGTCCTCCTGCAAGGGTATATACATAACTCATTATAGACCTTTGGTCATCTATATCCCTTACATAATTAGCATCAACAAAGCCCACAAGTGATGGACTATCATGTTGCTTGCCGAACATGATGCCATAACTAGAAGTACCCCTTAAATATATAAAAATCCATTTGACGGCTTCCCAGTGCTGTCTACCCGGATTAGAAGGAAACTTACTCACCATACTTGTCGCATGAGCTAATTCTGGTCTTGTACACATCAGACATACATTAAACTCTCCATGGCGCAAGCATAAGGGACCTTTGACATGTCTCATATATCATCATTCTTACTTGGGCATATGGCAGCAAACAATTTAAAATGACTCGTTAAAGGTGTACATACTAGTTTACCATCAGCCATGCTAAACCTTTCCAACACCTTCTCCACATAGCCCCCCCTAAAATAACCACAACCTCCCTCTAGTTCTTTCTCGGCGAATCTCCATCTCAAGTATCTTTTTGGTTAGACCAAGATCCTTTATGTCAAACTCTTTATACAACAAACACTTTAACTTATTTACCTCAGTTAAATCCTTCACAGCTATTAATATGTCATTGATATATAATAATAAGAAAATAAGAGAACCATCATTAAGCTTCTTCACATACACACAGTAGTCATACTCACATCTTCTGTAGCCTGTCCTGATCATATAGGAATCAAATCTTTTATACCATTGCCTTGGAGACTGTTTCAGCTTGTAAAGAGACTTCTTTAACTTGAAAACTAAGTGTTCTGGTCCTGGTTCACTGAATCCCTCCGGCTGTATTTATATTCCTCCAAGTCACCATGGAGAAATGTCATCTTCACATCCATTTGTTCCAAATACAGATCATAATGAGCTACTAACCCCAACACTACCCTGATGGAAGTGTGTCAGACCACAGGCGAAAAAATTTCATCATAATCTATTCCCTTTTTTTATGAGTACCCCTTTGCTAGTAACAATGCCTTGAATTTCTCTCTTTCTTTTATGAAATTGCTTCCTTCTTCCTATATATCCATTTTCAACATATCGCTCTCTTCCCATCTGGAAGCTCTACCAACTTCCAAGTTTGATTCTTATGCAACAATTCTATTTCCTCAATCATAGCACCCATCCACCTACTTTTCTCCTAGCCATGCACTTCCTTTTGAAAAGTAGTTGGATCATTACAACTGGTAATGAAAGCATAAGATTCTAACTCTTCAAACCCATACTTTGGTGGTGGTCTAATAGTGCATTTAGATCTCTGTATAGGAATATTGTTGACTTGCTGGTTTCCCGAGTTAGAATCCCTTGCAACCAAGGGACCAAGATCATTATTATTGCCTTGAGTTTCTAACTCCACTTGCACAACATGTTCGTATCTGCTCTCATTTTCTGGCTCCTGTTTCTCTTCATCAAATTCTTGAGTACGCTTCACCATAGCTTTCTCATCGAAAACTACATTGTTACTGATAACCACCTTGTTTTCCATTGGATCCCACAACTTGAACCTCTTTACACTCTTTTGATATCCCAAAAAGATGCAGCGTCTTGACTTTACATCAAGCTTCGATCTCTCCTCACTATACACGTGAACATAGACTGAACAATTGAATACCTTCAATTCAGAATAGTCTACTGCATTTCCAATCCAAACCTCCTCTGCCACTTTCCCCTCTAGTGATACCCTTGGTGATCAGTTTACCAAGAAATAAACCATACTGATTGCCTCAGCCCAGAAGTTCTTCGGTAGCCCTGCATTAAACCTAAGATACTAAGCTCTTTTAGCTAGAGTTCGGCTCATCCTTTCAGCCACACCATTTTGTTGAGGTGTCCGATGAACAGTGAAATGTCTCTTAATGCCTTGCAACTCACAAAACTCTATGAACCTAGAATTAGTGTACTAAGTTCCATTGTCTAACCTAAGGCATTTAATTGTCCTTCCAGTCTGGTTTTCCACTTTAATTTTTCACAACTTAAACTTGGCTAATATATCATACTTGTGTCGCATAAAGTATACCTAGACTTTTTGTGAGTAGTCATCAACAAAACTCACAAAATAAATATGTCCTCCTCGTGATGCTACTCTAACAGACCCCCAAACATCAAAATGTATATAATCAATAATACCTTCTATCTTGTGAATAGCTTATTTGAATTGTGCCGTATTTTGTTTCCCAAGAACACAAAATTTGAAAAAATTTAGCTTACATATTTTCATACCTTTGAAGAGTTTCCTTTTGTGAAGTTCTTTCATACCATGTTCACCCATATGCCCAAGCCACATATGCCACAAAACAGTTTCATCAAATTCAGAATCTACAGCTCTTGCTCCACCTACAACAATAGTTCCTTGCTGTGTATATAACGACTTGCTTATCTTATCATATAATACAACATAAATAATAATAAAGTCAACTCGAACCCATGGGTAACAAGGACACATCTGACATTCACAACGAAAACCTAAGCAATAGTAAATATAAATCAACATTCATACAACCATAAAATGTATAATACTAGAGTTAACTATAACCCAAAACACCGTGTTTATATACATCTCCCAAAAATTGACACAAAAATATCTCTAGGATCCCACATCCAAAACTTCTAATCCTAGTTCAAACTAACCCTCCTAGCGAGGTAACTCAACAGACTCAACGGCGGCCTCGATTCGCCGGTCTTTCTGGGTTTCCTGAAAATTATTTAATATTCGAAGGTGAGACACTTCCCAGTAAGGGAAAATAAACTAAATATAGTCGTGTGACAATATGAATATTTTATGTTATAATACATATAAAGTACATTTCATAACCTGGAAAATATTTATCATATCATATTGGAATAATCATGTACTTTCATAATTTTTAATAATTCATGTTGATCATGAAACGTCTGATATAACTGATAATATTTAAAATTCACCCAGGATGTATAACTAGCTGATGTCATGTATTACCCCCCTTGACGGGTTGTGCAACCCGAAGGCGGGACTCGACAATGGCTGGTCGACCACTGTCGAGTCAAAAATGTCTATAAGTACGATGGGCCCACCACACCCTGGTCCGGACTGCCAGGTGGACGTCTACAACTCTACATTGAAAGCCACATCGACTATCCATCTCTTACCCCCTTGTGGGGCGGTTAGCACAAGTCTCAACATAGTATCTGATCTGTATAGCAACGGTATCGTGCCCCTGTAACTGAATTGAACTATCATCTGAGTTATGATAATACATAATACATGATAATATATAGTTTAACGTAAATAGATTAATAGCATGTTCTGTAGTAACGTAAAAATATACGACCTTATGCCGTTTACTTTCATATCTGTGGCCTTGCGCCAAAATCATACATACGGCCTTACGTCGAAATCGTATATCATACATGGCTTTGCACCGGCTATCAATCACAGCCTTATGCCGAACATTTCATAAATATTGTTTTGAATAAATAATTCATTTATCATGTATTTGAAACTATAATGTACTGCATTATCTCATAATTTGTAAAAACATGCTTTATTCGTAAAATTTCCATCGCATAATATTTTTTAGGAAAAATAATATTCATGCCACACATTGCTGAATAAACTGTACATTCCATTCTAAAAATCATATTTCCTAGCATATCATACTAATATATATATACATTTCAATATAATAACAGTATTTTCCCAAACATGCATTATTACTAATCTCTTCATATATGTTATACATGCTTCCTGAAAATAAATTTGCTGATAAATAATAATAATATAATTTGCATGGAAAATAACTACTTTAGTTTATTCCCTTACCTATCACTGAGAAGAAACCCACTAAAATACCGATCCTATACTCGTAGGGTTCCCCGAGTAACACCCTGAAACCAACAATTCCCAGAACTAAACTTCAGTATTTTTTAGTGTATAAAATTTCCTATAACTATGGAAAACTCAAATTTTGAATAAAATGCCTTACCTTAAACCAGGGATGAACTTCAACTAAAACCCACCAACGATCCGCTCCGGCAGATATGCAGAGAACTTCTCCGGGAGCTTCGTGGTGGCTCCAGATTGTCGAACCGGTGTAAATTTGGCCTGAGATCGTAGATAGAAGGTAGGAGGGACGTAGAGGAGAGAGAGAGAGAGAGAGAGAGGAGTGTTTGCGCAGGAATTCGGCCAAAAATGAAGTTTTTACTCATTTATACACTGGCCTTCTTCGACGAGGTCAAGAAGGAACTTCGTCGATGAGTGCTCCCCTTCGTAGATGAAAGTCAGAGCTATACAAGATGGTCTCTCAATATTTTCTCATCGACAAGGTGCACCCTCGTCGACGAGCCCTATATACAATGTCGTCGACGAACGCAAGCCTGCTGCCCTTTTTTCTTTTTTGTTTCCATTTTTCCCCTCTCTTAATTATTTAAATACCATTATTCTTCGGGTCATTACAGTGTATAAATATTTCCATCTAACTTTTGACCTTTTATCATCGTTGGATTACCTTTACCTTTGCACACCTTTATAATCATACTTTCGGACTTGTAATTGAATCCATTACAATCCAAAGTGCCATGTAAAATGAGACTTTTCCTTAGGTCCGGTATGTGTATTACATTACTCAAGGTTCTTACAACTTCACCAAACATTTTAATTCTAACACTTCCTATGCCAATGATTTTACAAGAGACGTCATTGCCCATAAGAACTGAACCTAAATTTACCAACATGTATGTGTTGAACCACTCCTTATTTGGATTCACATTACCATCATTGCAAACGGAATTTTCTTCTTGAACTACATCTTGTAAGAACCCGAACTGTGATAATGGGTTAATATATATAAAGAGAGGGAAATTTTTGGTAAAGGAGCAGGTTCGTCGATGAAGCCGGATTTTGTTGATAAGGCCTTTGTTATTCTCGTCGATGCAATTCAGAGCCTCATCGATGAGAAAAAGCCGAGGGGTTCAGGAAAATTTAAATATCAGGGTTCGTCGACGAAATTTCTGCCTCGTCGATGAAATCTCTGAAGACCTCATCGATGAGGACACCACGTCGTCGACAAAATCCTCCGGGATCAGGGTCTTTATAGAGGATATTTTGGTTTGCTTCTTGGCTAAGTTTTTTGGAAACTCTCTCTCTCTCTCTCTCTATAGAACTCTCCCTACACTCTTTCTCTCTAGTTTTCTTTTCCGTTCATTGCCAAATTCGTAAATCCAACAATACTGCGAGGATCAGTGAAGGATTCTCTACGCTTCTACTGGATCAGAATCTCGTTTCGAAGGATTTCGGGTTTCGGGCCAAAATCAAGGTAAGGCTCCGTTTTCATTTCTGATTCAGTATATGTATAGTAGTACGGATTGTAAGTATGTTGTGTACTGTGGTTTGTAGATTTTGGAGTCTCGGTTCGTAGTTTTGAGGGCAGTAGAGTTTGTAGTTTGGATTTCGGGTTAAAGTAAGGGGATTCTATTTATATTAGTCCATTTTTGAATTCAGGATCGGTAAGCCTGTAGGCTACGACCATATGTATGTTTTGGCTACTTATTTGGGAAAATCTATCAGGTGAAAATGCGGAATTTTCGGGTCATAGTTTTTCGGGAAAATTGGGGATTTCGGGCATCATCTCCTTTTTGTTTGGAAAACTGTTGGTTGCGTTAAAACTATATTATTGAGGTGACCGTAATCCATATTTGCATAAACTGTATACTTGAAATTGTAAATAATATAAATTGCCGTAAACCAAATAAGTGTGGTATGTATGGACGTATGTATTTGTTTCAGGTATTTGTAAAACTGCTATGTGGTGGCTAATTACCATACGTTGAAATGTATAGGGACGTGAGTTCCAAAATGATTCCAGGTTTTGTGAAATCGGCTAGTGGCGGCTAATTACCATACGCCGAGAGTGACCGGCTCTATATCCGAGGGTGTGAAATATCACCAGTCTAATTCCGGTTGGTCACCGAAGTGGTGTGAGTATGCTACATCGTATGTTGCAATGGATTCAAAGTGGGCCTAGGTCATCGCAGCGTAGTTGTGTATATGGCAATGTAATCGTGGTGAGACTAGGTGACCTTTATATAGTTGCGTATGTAGCATTGGATTCACTATTGGGCCTGAGTCGTTGATCTTCGTAGTTGCATATGACAATGTAATCGCTGTGAGACTAGGTGACCTTGTGTAGTTGCGTAAGATGCAATGGATTCACCATTGGGCCTTGATTGTCGCAGCGTAGTTGCGTATGTAGCAATGTAATCGCTGTGAGATGAGGTGGCCTGGTGTAGTTGCGAACTAGTGTGACGACACTGACCGTATGTATGTATGTATGTATGTATGTTGGGTATCGTATGAACTGGAATGGTTTTCTGAAAATACTGGAACTGTATGTATTTGTATGAAACTGTACGAATTGTTTCAAATTGTATCGTATGTAAGTGTTATGAAGTATGTAAAATGACACTAGTATGCCACACACTGATATAAACTGTTTTCTTCCTTACTGAGAGGTGTCTCACCCCGAATGCACGTAGAATATTTTCAGGGCCTTCAGGTAGCGGTAAGTAACATCCTAGTGTCAGGAAGCAAGGGGTGTCGTAGCTACTACTAGTACCTTTTAGGTACGAGTGTTGGTATCTGTCGGGATGGTTTTTGTAGACACCTGGGATATATTTGTATTATGGGAATGTATGTTCTAGTTTGTATAGACTCTGGTATGATCTTGGCTATGTATAAAAGATCGTATTCTGCTGCGCATGTCGATGAGTATGGATGTTTGTATGTATGTATATAGGGCATCCGTGTACCCCACGGGGTCGGACCCTCTTTGTATGATGTATCATGTATGTTTTAATTGATACAGAGAAAGGTTAGATTACTTAAAATCACCTCCGGGACTCATTTATGGGTTCGGGGCGTGACAACTTGGTATTAGAGTTAACCAGGTTGTTAGGTCTTGTAGACTTGGTTAGGAGTATTGATGTGTACATACCAGAGTATAGGATGTAGGAAATGGATAGTGTTGGTCGAGTGTTGTTCTGTTACTATACCAGGATTTGTCAACGGTATTCCATATTTTTCCTAGAATGACGATTCCAGTAAAGGCAGGGCAGACCATTGACGACTTTCGTGTCAGTGTGACAAAGTAATTTTCATCTTAAAGAAGTAATTTTCAGACCCCCGCGTGAGCCAGAATTTAGATTTACGGGTTCAAGCGTGCGTGTCTCACCATAGTTGGTGTCGGCTATTCAAGTGAGGAGACTCCTACAGGATGGTTGTCAGGGGTATGTCGCATGCATAAAAGAATTGCCAAAAGAAGAATTTGGACAAGCTGACATACCTGTAATGAGAATTTCTAGATGTATTTTCAGAAGAATTGCCTGGTTTGCCGCCTGATCATGAGATTGAATTCACTATAGACTTATTACCAGGATGTGCAGCAATATCTAAAGCACCGTACCGTATGGCTCCAGTCGAGTTGAAAGAATTGAAAGATCAGTTACAGGAATTACTGGAAAAGGGTTTTATTAGGCCCGATGTGTCGCCCTAGGGTGCGCCAGTTATGTTTGTGTAAAAGAAAGATGGAACCATGAGACTATGCATTGATTGTAAAGAGATAAATAAACTAACAGTCAAGAATAAATGTCCTCTCCCTAGGATCGATGATTTATTTGACCAGCTCCAAAGGACCCAGGTTTACTCTAAGATTGATATGCGGTCAGGTTACCATCAGGTGAAAGTTAAAGCAGAGGACATTTCGAAGACCGCTTTTCGTACCAGATATGGGCATTACAAGTTTTTAGTGTTGCCATTTAGGTTGACTAATCCACCAGCGATTTTTATGGATTTGATGAATCGGGTGTTCCACCAGTATTTGGACCAGTTCGTGGTTGTGTTTATTGATGATATACTGGTTTACTCAAGGAGTTTTGAGGACCATGAGCATCATTTGAGACTGGTGTTGCAAATATTGAGAGAAAGGAAATTATATGCAAAACTCAAGAAATGTGAATTCTGGTTAAGGCAGATTACTTTTCTCGGCCATGTGATTTCAGAAGCAAGAGTATCAATTGATTCGAGTAAAATTGAGGCAGCGGTGAATTGGGAGAGGCTGGGAAATGTTCAGGAAGTCAGGAGTTTTCTGGGGTTAGCAGGTTATTACTGGCGTTTTTTAGATGGTTTCTCTAGGCTATCAGGTCCATTAACATGACTTACAAGGAAAAATGTAAAATTTGAATGGACTGATGGCTATGAGTAAAGTTTTCAAGAGTTAAAGCAGCGATTAGTTTCAGCTCCAATACTAGCTATTCCATCAGGGAAGGACAGTTTTGTGATATACAGTGATGCCTCTTTGAAGGGTCTTGGATGCGTGTTGATGCAGCACGACAGGGTTATTGCATATGCATCTAAGCAGCTTAAAGAATACAAGAAGAATTATCATGTCCCCAATTTAGAGCTTGTTGCAGTGGTGTATGCTCTCAAGATTTGGAGGCATTATTTATATGATGGAAAGTGCGAGATTTTCACGGATCACAAGAGCCTGAAATATATCTTTACCCAAAAAGAGTTAAATATGAGGCCGAGAAGGTGGCTAGAACTTATTAAATATTATGATTGCACGATTAGTTACCACCCAGGAAAAGCAAACGTAGTGGCAGATGCTTTGAGTAGGAAATCAAGGGGAGCCGTACTGGCAGCTATGGAGATTCAACACTTGATTTTTGTGGATTTGGAGAGGCTTAGTATAGAATTGGTGGAGGAGAGTCCTCAGGCAATTATTTCCAGTTTAGTGGTTCAACCTACACTATACGAGAGAATTAAAGCAGCTCAGGGTGATGATGCAGAGTTGGCAGCGGTGATGACTAGAGTACGTGATGGTCAGGGTGAGGATTTCAACATATCAGATGATAAAGCTCTGCGATTCCGTACTAGGCTATGTATTCCTACAGATATTGAGATCAGGGGAACTATACTGGAGGAGGTTCACAGATCCCTATACACGGTCCATCCCGACAGTACTAAAATGTACAGGGACCTGCGAGAGTATTTCTGGTGGAGTGGAATGAAAAGGGAGATAGCTGAATTTGTTCAGCAATGCTTGACATGTCAACAGGTTAAAGCTAAGCACCAGAGACTGGTAGGACAGTTGCAGCCATTGTTTATTCTAGAATGGAAATGGGACACGTATCAATGGACTTCGTTACGAGGTTACCCCCAGTACGACAGGGAATGAATGCGATTTGGGTGGTTGTAGATCATCTGACGAAGACCGCCCATTTCATCCCTATTAAAATCGATTATTCCATGGACAGATTGGCAGAGATATATGTTCGGGAGATAGTTCGTGTTCATAGAGTACCAGTGTCCATAGTCTCCGACTGAGATCCTCGGTTTACTTCACGATTCTGAAAAAGTTTTCAGAAGGCTATGGGTACGCAGTTAGCTTTTAGCACTGTTTTTCATCCCCAGACAGATGGTCAGACTGAGAGGACAATTCAGACATTAAAAGATATGCTCTGTGTGTGCGTACTAGATTTTGGCGGTAGCTGGACTCAGTTTCTACCACTAGTTGAATTTGCCTATAATAATAGCTACCAGGCTAGTATCGGCATGGCTCCATATGAGGCACTATATGGCAGAAGATGTCGTTCTCCTCTTTTTTGGGATGAAGTAGGTGAAAGGCAAGTCTTGGGTCCCGAGATAATACAGTAGGCGTTCGACAAAGTCCGATTAATTAGAGAAAGAATTAATACAGCACAGAGTCGGCAGAAAAGTTATGCAGACACTCGCCGTCGAGAGTTGGAATTTGATGTGGGAGATCAAGTATTTTTGAAGATAGCTCCTCTGAAATGAGTTATGAGGTTTGGAAAGAAGGACAAGTTGAGTTATAGGTTTATTGGCCCTTTTGAGATACTTGAGAGAATAGGGTCAGTTGCCTACAGGCTAGCTTTGCTGCCAACTTTAGCTCGTATTCATGACGTGTTTCATGTTGCCATGTTAAGGAAATACGTCCCAGACCTATTCCACATCATCAGCTATGCAGAGATAGAACTTAAGGATTCATTAGCATATGAAGAAGTACCAGTACAAATTTTGGACAGAAAGGTTCAGACTTTACGTACTAAAGAAATATAGTTAGTTAAAGTTTTGTGGAGAAATCACGCTATAGAGGAAGCTTCTTGGGAGCTCGAGGAGCAGATCAGACAGAGATGCTCGCAGTTGTTCCTAGAGGTATTGAGGTACTGAGGTAAAGTATAATAGTTAGATAAGTTTTTTTTGCAGGTATATATATGAATCTAGTTAGTAGATAGTTTTTTTAGTTTTATATGTGTAATTTCCTCATAACGCAAATGTAACCACGGTATTCCTCCTCCACAAGTGAGGGCAAGTAATAAAATAAGTAGACCCTTTTTCTTCTATAGAATGATGGAGTGTATAGATGGGGATACAGATAGTAAATTTCGAGGACGAAATTTTATAAGGAGGGGAGATTGTAATGACCCAGAAAATATAGATATTTAAATATTAAAGAGAGAGAAAAATGGAAACATGAACAGAAGGAGACCGTAGACTTTGTCGACGAACACGACATCTCATTTTGGAGATAATAATAATAATAATAATAATAATAATAATAATAATAATTTCAAAGAAATTTCCAGAATTCGTCGACGAATACAGGGGTTCGTCGACGAGTGCATGAAAGAATTCGTCAACGAATACAAGGGTTCGTTGATGAGAAAATACCGAGAGAGGTTCTGGGGCAGCTTGAATTTCGTCGACGAATACAAGGGGAGTCGTCGAAGAATTTACTAAAGGATTCATCGACGAAGTGACATGTCTCGTCGACGAATCTGGCCTTATAAATAAGGAAAAGCAGGATTTTTATCTCATTTCAGTGCCCCTCTCTCTCTCTTCTCTCTCTCCTACGACTCTCTCTCCTTCTCTCTTCGTTTCCAGGCCTCTTTTTTGCCCGATCGAAGATTTGAGGCTACCACGACGCTCCTAGCGAAGTTCTTTGCAAGTTTTCCGGAGCTGATCATTGGAAAAGTTGGGTTGGATTTCCTCCCAATCTTAAGGTAAGGCATTTTATTAAGTATTTGTCTTTCCCTCAATTATAAGAAATGTTGTAGGTAAGAAAATACTGATATTTTGTTTTGGGGGATTGTGTTTTCAAGATGTTGAGTTAGGAACCCTGCGAGTATAGAGCTAGAGTTTTATAGGGGCTTTTCAAAGTTAAGGTAAGGAAAATATGCTATGGTAGGAGTTTTAATAGAGTTAACAGAGATTTCATAGACATATATTCATATCAGTTTATTATACAATTTTTAAAGAATATGAGTTTAAATGCTTGTGTTGCCTGAGTAGATTTTTCATGTGATGAAGAATTTATATAGCTTTTATAATGTATCATACTATACTAATTACACAGATATAGATAGTATATACAGTTTATATAGTTTTTCCAGTATATTAGATTACACAGAATATACAGATATAGATCTATATACACAGAGAGTATACAGAGAAATGTACATGCATATACTGCTTTTATATGAATAGTTTCATGAGACAGATATATATATATACATATACATGCATACAGTATTATTCAGATCAATATTATATCACAGTTTTATATAGAATAGTATATACAGAGTTATAGTATGCCATGTTTCCTATTACCACAACATACAGAGTATACAGATAGAAAATATAGACAGAGTACACAGATAGAAATACAGAGGTAGCATCAAGATGCTATTGATACAGTATACAAAGATTATAGTATTTACAGTACAGAAAGATAGAGTTATGGTAATCTTGGAAACATGATGAAAATAGTAAAAGAGTATACATGTATATATGTATATAGTATTAGATCCCTATGGAAAGATTACAGACAGATACAATACAGATATAGAATACAGAGCACGGTATCGTTGCTATATATAGATAGAGTGCAACCACATATCTCAGATAGTGTGTGGGTACCGTCAGCCGTGCTTGGAGAGTATGAAGCTCCCCAGTTCACTGGGTGGAGGGGGTCGGTCTGACGAGGTAGTAGCCAGTCCCGAGCTTAGGAGAGGATGTAGTTTGGCCTGGCTGAAATAGTGTAAAGTATATTGACTTATCTGGAGGGCCGACCAGATGAAGTCCCGGCTACGAGCCGCACAACCCTGTTGTGAGGGGTCAAATCATGACATACAAAGTCCTAGGGATAAAGCACAGTTATGTATATGTATACAGTTTTACAGCATATGATGAGTATAGTATGATATTATCAGTTTGAAAAGTAGAAAATATAGATGAAACAGTATATTTTAAATTGTTAAAGAAAGATATGTTTTACAGATTATTTATTGCATTACAATTCAGCTACTATTTAAAAGTATCTTAACTTAGTTACCACACACTAGTAATAGCATATTTCCATTTACTGAGCTTCGACTCACCCCATTACTTTAACTTTTTTCAGGTGAGTCAGTTAGGCGAGCAAATCAGGCTCGCGGATAGAGAGTATTTTGATTACCCTGGTTATAGGGTGAGTTTTTGAAAGAGTTGTGTAATTTTTTGGGTAGATGATGCTGGAGGGTTATTTTTGTATGGTTATAGTCTGTATATACTGGATTTTGGTATTGTATAATATATATGTGAATGGTTGTATGATTTTTGTTTCTGCTGCTTAGGTATGGATGTAGATACACACACACACACACACACATACACACACACACACACACACACACATATATATATATATATATGTATAAAAAAAATGGTAAGAATTTTCAGGTCATGACAATGATATTTAACATGCTCTGATACCATACTGGATTGAACCCGATCATTAACCTAAGTTGCAAGAAGTGGAAATCAAATAAACATATCCATATATAATTATATACAATACCAGAGTGCTAATAGGTTTCCCAAAATACACATATTTGACTATTCCCCCAATATCCTCAACCGGTGAGAGCTATACAAAAATACTCCCAAAAATATACTCACTCTCTCTGACAGGGCAGTACTGTGACTTTTCTATCTACGAGCCTAGTCCGCTCACCCAACTGGCTCACCTGAAAAATAATTCAACACTGGGATGAGCCAAAGCTCAGTAAGACGAAATATGCTATTACTAGTGTGTGGCAATTGGGCTACAAAACTGAGAAAATCTATTACTATATAGTCATGTATTACTGAATCTATAATGCAAATTACTAAAAATACAATCTTTATCTTTTACCTGTTGCTTAACATTTCTATACTTTAGATTTCTATTCAAATACTGCTAATATATGTATATATTTTCTATTTTTGTAAAGTTGTATAAACATAATAATAACTGTAAACTTCCCTATGGATAACTTTGTGTCATGATTTAACCCCTCGTGACAGGGTTGTGCGGCCCCTAAGCGGGATTTACCCTGGCTGGCCAACCAGCAATAAATCACTATACTCCATAGTCTGATCATCTCTCCTCAACCCATATCTGATGGGGAGCCTGTCCACTCGTGGGCTCTATGTAATCGACTTTTAGACCACGTATTATCTGAATAGGTGGTTGCACTCTATAAACTGTATATAGCTACAGTACCGTGCTCTAAAGTTGTATGGTCCAACAGGGTCTGATACTATATAATACACCTCTATATACAACTATCTATTTTACCATGATTCTGTAATAATTGTATAAACCATGACGCTGTGGAAAGCTGTATCTCTATATCAACTGTGTTTCTATAATTAACAATGAATCTATATGTCATGGTACTGTAAAACTATATAATCATGGTATTTATGTAATTGCCGAAAAATACATTCTGTAAAACACATCTCTGAAAAATATTGTAAAGCATGTTTCTATACTAGGTACATATTCTCAAGTCACACAGTAATTTTAAAACATATTAATCATATTTGATAAACTGCATAAATCTCTGTTATAGAACAATACTCTGGTGAAACATTTATAATTTTATACTAAAAACATTCTCAAATAACCTAGCATAACATATTTCCCTTACCTGTTTCCTACTAAAAATCCCCTACTATAACGGGTCCAACACCCACAGGGTTCTCCACTCAACACCCTGAAAACCATAAATCCCATAACAAAACATTAATATTTCTTGGCCTACATCATTTCCTACAACTGCCAGGAAGCCAAAAACTGAAGAAAAGACCTTACCCAGGATTTGGGATGAATTCCAACTTCATTTCACCAACGATCCATTCTGGCAGACTTGAAGAGAACTTTGCTAGGAACGTCTTGATGGCCTCAGATAGTCGATCCAGCGACTGATGGGGCCAGAATCGAAGGAAGAAGAGGGAGAGGCCGTAGGAGAGAGAGAGGGGAGGGTTTACAGCTGATTTCCTGTGATTAAAATGATTTTAGGGCTATTTATACTTCAGGATTCGTCGACGAGCCACGTCATCTTGTCGACGAGTCCTTAAGGAAATTCGTCGACGAACCTTACCTTTCGTCAACGAAATTCAAAGTAGCCCATTCTTCTCTCAGTATTTTCTCATTGACGAAGCTCGCCTTCGTTGACAAGGTCCCATTGAACCTTCGTTGACAAACCCCTGTATTCATCGACGAAGCTTGGAAATTCCTTGAAATTATATTTTCCAAAATGCAATGTCATCGATGAACGCGGAACTGATTCCATTTCTCTCTCTCTTTATTATTTAAATATCATTATTTTCTGGGTCGTTACAGCCTTTGCCTCTAATTCTTTCCAATTAGTTTCATCTATACCTTCCGATTAAACACCATACAAGACCTTCACCATCCCTTGTTGCACAAGAAAATCTTTCACTCTTCTATGCCATAAACCAAAATTATCGATTCCATCAAATTTGACAACATCAAATTTCGCAGATGAAGTATCTGATGCCATAACAACACTGCTCCGATACCAATTATTGTGAATAAACTCGGATTTGCAGAGCAAAAATTAAAAACAGAAACCAATGAAGAACAAATATGGAACACACACACACACGTAGTATATCTGAAAGCAAAACAACAACGCAAAGAATTATTGGGTTCGACAATGTAATAGCCCAGGAAATTTTACACGGGGCCTCGTCGACGAACATAAGGAGTTCGTCGATGAGAGCATAAGGAGGCCTCATCAACGAAGCCACGTCTCGTCAATGAGAAGATACCGAGAGAGGGATTAAGGCTAATTGAAACTCGTCGACGAGGGTGTAGGTTTGTTGACGAAATTTCTATAGGAATCGTTGACGAATTCGACCTTATAAATAGTGAAAACCCAGATTTTTCAGCATTATTTGGCACAAAATCCTTTCTTTTTCTCTCTTTACACCCCTCTCCCCTTCTCTCTTCGATACCGGCTCTTTTTCTTGTCGAACTGAAAATCTGAGGCCACCACGACGCTCTTGGCAAAGTTCTCTACAAGTCTGCCGAAGCTGATCGTGGGAGAAGTTGGTTTGAAATTCGTCCCAAATTCAGGGTAAGGTATTTTATTCAGATTGTGCCTTCCTTGTAGTTATAAGAAATGTTGTAGGTAAGAAAATACTGATGTTTTGTTCTAGGGGATGTTGTTTTCAGGGTATTAAGTGGAGAACCTGTGGGTGTAGGGCTAGAGTTCAATGAGAGGCTTTTCAGATTTAAGGTAAGGGAAATATGCTATCCTAGGAAATTTGAATATGTTAATAGAAATTTTACCAACATGTATGTATACCAGTTATTATGTAGTTTTTCAAAATACGTGTTCTTAAAGTATGTGTAGCTTGAGTAGATAATATTTGATGTAGAATTTTATACAGTTTTTCCAGTATATGAAGTTATACAGAACATACAGATATAGCCAAATATTCACAAGGATTGTACAGACAGATATACGTACATATACAACTTTTATTCAAATAGTTTCACAAAACGGATATATATACATATATATGTATACATATGTTTACTCAGATCAGTATGTTATAGTTTTATACAGATCAGTATATTACAGATATTTATCGAGAATAGTATATTACAGTTTTACTCAGATCAGCATATATAGCGATTGCAGTATTCCATGTTTCCTATTACCATAACATTCAGAGTATACAGACAAAGTATATAGATATATACTTTATAGATAGATATACAGAGATAGCATCAAGATGCTATAGATACAGAATACAGAGATAACAGAGTTTACAGTATAGAAAGATAGCGTTATGGTAATTTTGGAAACATGATGAAAATAGTAAAAGAGTATATATGTATATATATAGTATCAGATCCCTAAGGAATGATTATAGACAGATAGAGATAGAGAATACAGAGCACGGTACCGTTGCTATGTACAGATAGAGTGCAACCACATATCTCAGATAGTGTGTGGGTACCGTCAACCGTGCTCGGAGAGTATGCAGCTCCCTAGTTCGCTGGGTTGAGGGGGTCAGTTTGACGAGGTAGCAGCCAGTCTTGCGCCTAGGAGAGTATACAGTTTGGTTGGTCTGAGGTAGTGTAGAGTATATTGACTTATCTGGAGGGCCGACCAGATTAAGTCCCGCTTACGGGCTGCACAACCCTGTCATGAGGGGTTAAATCATGACATACAGAGTTTTAGGGATAAAGCACAGTTATGTATATGTATACAGTTTTACAACTTTTGTTGTATATAGTATGATATTAGCAGTATAAATGATAGAAAGTTCAAATGATACATGTATTTTAAGCTACTTTACATGTGATATATGTGTTTTACAGATTTACCAGATCATGCAGTTTTGCATACTATTATTATAGTTTTACGACTCGGTCGCCACACACTAGTAATAGCATATTTCCACTTACTGAGCGTCGTCTCACCCTATTATTTTACCATTTTTTAGGTGAGCTAGCTAGGCGAGCAGATCAGACTTACAAATAGAGTGATTTCTTGATAGCCCTGGTTTTAGGGTGAGTTTGTGACTGAGTTTTGTATTTTTGGGATAGGTGATACTAGAGGGACTTGTTTTATATGACTATGGTCTGAATGTATTGAACTCTGGTATTGTATAGTACATGTGGTTGTATGGTTTATGTTTCCATTGTGTAGGTATGAATATTGTATACAGGATTACCCCGGTGCCTGCTAAGGCCCGAGTTTCATAGAGGAGGGTATCAGAATAGTTAATATATATAATATGAAGGAAAAAATGATATAAATTTGAGGTCGTTACAATTTGGTATTAGAGCCTAGGTTGCTAGGTTCTATAAACTTTTAAGTGCAGTGGGAAACAATACCAGAATATAGGAAAAGATTTGAGGTTTTGTTTTGTGATCTGGATACAGGAATTCATGGTGGTTTCTGTGTTTTTCCTAAGGTGATGATTTCAGGAAAGCCATAGTAAACTATCAACGAGTTATGTACTTAGGTTATGGGATGTGATTTGGGGTTAGGACAAGGAGGGATGGTTATTAGAGAATTTGGAGCTTTAGTTGAATAATTTGGGTTTGTAAGGAAATAGGACTCTTAAACGGTGTTTTATATGGTTGCGGGATGGACCCAGGAGGCAGTAGTGCTCATGCCAGTGGTGATGATGGAGCGGGTTCTTCTGGAGCAGGAGGTGGAGATTCAGATATTGTGCTACGTAGTGTGGCTCAGCAGGTTATGGCTGAGATAGCACGGAGCTCTAGAGAGCAGAGAGGTCTATCTCCAGTTCAGGGATGTACTATAGAGAATTTCATGAAGATGAATCCGACAGCTTTTTGTAGGGCAACTAACCCTGTAGTTGCCGAGAACTGGGTACAGGAGGTAGAGAAGATTCTGCCAGTACTTCACTGCACCGATGAGTAGAGAGTCTTACATGCTACGTATAAACTGAAGGGGAGGCCAAGAGATGGTGGTCAGCCACCAAATTTTTGGAGGATCAGAGGGCTATACCAGTTCCAATGACCTGGACTCGATTCAGGGATGTGTTCTTCGATAGATATTACCCTGCCTCAATCAGAGAGGCTCGAGTACAGGAGTTCCTGAGTTTGTCCCAGGGGTCATTGATTGTCCAGCAGTACGCGGCAAGATTTATTGAGCTCTCACGTTTCTGCCCATATATCGTTCCTGATGAAGTAAAGAAGGCGAGAATGTTCGAGCGGAACCTAAGGCGTGATATTTACAAGCAGGTGGCAATACTGAGGATTCAGGATTTCTCAGAGTTGGTTAACAGGGCTAGTATAGCAGAGGAGAGTCTATTTAGAGAGACGAAGACACAGAGTCAGAGGAAGAGGACTGCGCCCTCGAATTTTTAGGCAGGTCCCAGCCGAGGCCTTTGGAGAGGAGGTAGATTTGATGGAGGCCAGAGACAGATGGTGGAGCATGGTAGACTTCAAGACGGAGACATCTTGGTGAGTGCCGACTAGGGGAGAATGTTTGTTATCACTATGGGAGGCCGAGTCATATGGCTCGATCATGTCAGATGCCGTCGAATTATGCACAGGCTCCCAGACCGTTTCGAGATGGATATCAGGCACCTCGCGAAGGTCAGCAGAGAAATACTACACCGGCAAGAGTTTATGCTTTGACCCTGGGAGACACTGATACGGATGGAGACATGGTCATAGGTACCCTTACTGTTTTACCATATAAAATTGTTGTTTTTTTTTATACAGGTGCCACCCACTCTTTCATTTCGGCGGGGTATGTCAGAATAACTAAGGTAGGGACTCAGCTACTAGATGTAGAATTATCTGTGAATACATTGATGGGATCAGTGGTAAAATGCAGGAAGGTGCTGCAAAATTTTCCAGTAAGTATTCAGGGGAGGGTGCTGTTAACCGATCTTGTGATCCTTGATATGAAGGGGTTTGATGTGATATTGGGCATGGACTGGCTAGCTACTCATTACGCTAGCATAGAGTGCCATAAGAAAGAAGTGATTTTCAGACCCTCGGGTGAGCAAGAGTACAGATTCATAGGATCACGCGTACGTGCTTCACCACAACTAGTGTCAGCTATTCAGGTAAGGAGACTGCTGCAGGATGGTTGTCAAGGGTATGTCGCATACATAAAAGATTTTCCAAAAGAAGAGTCAAAGCAAGCTGACATACTAGTAGTGAGGGAGTTTCCGAATGTCTTTCCAGAAGAATTACCTAGTTTGCCACCTGATCATGAGGTTGAGTTCACTATAGACCTGTTGCCGCGATTTGCGCTAGTATCTAAAGCACCGTACCATATGGCTCCATTCGATTCGAAAGAATTAAAAGATCATTTACAGGAATTGCTGGACAAGGGTTTTATCAGGCCCAGTGTGTCGTCCTAGGGAGCGCCAGTTGTGCATCAATTATAGGGAGATAAACAAACTAACAGTCAAGAATAAATATCCTCTCCCTAGGATCGATGACTTGTTTGATCAGCTTCAGGGGACCCAGGTTTATTCTAAATTTGACCTACGGTCGAGATACCATCAGGTGAAAGTTAGAGCAGAGGATATTTCGAAGACCGCGTTTCGTACCAAGTATGGGCATTACGAGTTCTTAGTGATGTCATTCGGGTTGACTAATGCACCAGCAGTATTTATGGATTTGATGAATTGGGTGTTCCATCAATATTTGGAACAATTTGTGGTTGTCTTCATTGATGACATACTGGTCTATTCAAGGAGTTTTGAGGAGCACGAGCATCATTTGAGGCTGGTGTTGCAGATATTGAGAGAAAGGAAATTGTATGCAAAATTAAAGAAATGTGGTTCTGGCTAAGGGAGGTTACTTTTCTTGGCCATGTAATCTCAGGAGTAGGTGTATCAGTTGATCCAGGTAAAATAGAGGCAGTGGTGAATTAGGAATGGCCAGGCAGTTTACAGGAGGTCAGGAGTTTTCTAGGACTAGCAGGCTATTATCGGCGCTTCATAGATGGCTTCTCCAGACTATTGGGTCCATTAACGCGACTTACAAGGAAAAATATGAAGTTTGATTGGACCAACGACTGTGAGTAGAGTTTTCAAGAATTAAAACAGCGGTTGGTCTCGGCGCCAGTTCTGGCTATTCCATCAGGGGAGGACGGTTTTGTAATATATAGTGATGCCTCTTTGAAGGATCTTGGATGCATGTTGATGCAGCATGACAAGGTCATTGCTTATGCGTCTAAACAGCTTAAAGAATATGAGAAGAATTATCCTTTCCATGATTTAGAGCTTGCTGCGGTGGAGTATGCTCTTAAAATCTGGAGGCATTATCTATATGGTGGGAAATGCGATATTTTCACAAATCACAAGAGTCTGAAATATTTCTTCACCCAGAAAAAGCTAAATATAAGACAAATAAGGTGGCTAGGACTCATTAAAGACTATGACTGCACCATTTGTTACCACTCGGGAAAAGCGAATGTTGTGGCATATGCTTTGAGTAGGAAATCAGGGGGACCTATACTGGTAGCCATGGAGATTTTGCACTCAATTCTAATGGATTTTGGAGAGGCTTAACATATAATTGATAGAGGAGAGTCCTCAGGCATTTATTGTCAGTCGAGTGGTTCAGCCTATGCTATACGAGAGGATTAAAGTAGCTCAGGGTGATGATGCAGAGTTGGCAAAGGTGATGACTAAAGTGCGGGATGGTCAGGGAGAAGAGTTCAACATATCAGATGACGGAGCCCTACGATTCCGTACTAGGCTATGTGTTCCTGCAGATACTGAGATCAGGAGAACTATTTTGGAGGAGGCTCACAAATCCCTATACACGGTTCATCCCGGCAATACTAAAATGTACAGGGATCTGCGAGAGTATTTTTGATGGAGTTGAATAAAGAGGGAGATAGCTAAATTTGTACAGCAATGCTTGACGTGCCAGAAGGTTAAAGCTGAGCACTAGAGACCAGTAGGACAATTATAGCCATTGTTTATTCCCGAGTGGAAATGGGATCACATTTCGATGGATTTCATTACGGGATTACCATCAATGCGATAGGGATTGAATGCAATTTGGGTGGATGTGGATCGTTTGACGAAGACCGATCATTTTATCCTTATTAAAATTGGCTACTCCATGGACAAACTAGCATAGATATATGTTTAGGAGATAGTTTGTGTTCATGGAGTACCAGTATCCATAGTCTCGGACTGAGATCCTCAGTTTACTTCACGATTCTGGAAAAGTTTTCAGGAGGCTATGGGTAACCAATTAGCATTTAGCACTACTTTCCATCCCTAGACAGATGGACAGACTGAGAGGACAATCCAGACATTAGAAGATATGCTTCGTGCTTGCATCCTGGATTTTAGGGGTAGCTGGACTCAGTTTCTACCACTAGTTGAATTTGCTTATAATAACAACAATCAAGCTAGTATCGACATGACTCCAAACGAGGCATTGTATGGTAGGAGATGTCGTTCTCCTCTCTTCTAGGATGAGGTAGGCGAAAGGTGAGTTTTAGGTCCAGATATAGTACAGCAGGCTTGTCATAAAGTCTAACTAATTAAAGAAAGAATCAGTACAACACAGAGTCGGCAGAAAAAGCAACGTAGACACTCACCGCCGAGAGTTAGAGTTTGATGTGGGAGATCGAGTATTTTTGAAGATAGCTCCTTTGAAAGGAGTTATGAGGTTTGGAAAGAAGGGCAAGTTGAGCCCTAGGTATATTGGCCTTTTTGAGATACTAGAGAGGATGGGGTCAGTTGCCTATAGGCTAGCTTTGCCGCTAGCTTTGACTCGAATTCATGACGTGTCTCATGTTGCTATGTTAAGGAAATACATCCCAGACCTATCCCACATAATCAGCTATGCAGAGATAGAACTCAAGGATTCACTAGCTTATGAAGAAACGCTAGTACAAATTTTAGACAGAAAGACACAAGTACTGCGCACCAAATAAATTCAGTTAGTAAAAGTTTTATGGAAGAATCATGCTATAGAGGAAGCTTTTTGGGAGCTCGAGGAACAGATCAGGCAGAGGTACCCGCAGTTGTTCTAAGAGGGTTAGTAGTAAACAGGTAAAGTATGAGTAGTTAAGTAAAGTTTCTTTGTAGGTACATGTATTAAATTAATTAGTAGGCAGTTTTTAGTTTTATTTGTGTAATCTCCCAAAACATAAAATGTAACTACGGTATTCCACCGCCATAAGTGAGGGCATGTAATAAAATAAGTAGACCATTTGCTTTCATGGGATGATAGAAGGTAATACAGATAAGTAAATTTTGAGGATGAAATTTTATAAGGAGGGGAGAATGTAATAGCCCGGGAAATTTTACATAGGGCCTCGTCGATGAACATAGGGAGTTCGTTGACGAGGGCATAAGGAGGCCTCGTCGACGAAGCCACATCTCGTCGACGAGAAGATACTGAGAAAGGGTTTAAGGCTGACTGAAACTTGTCGATGAGGGTGCAGGTTCGTCGACGAAATTTCTACAGGACTCGTCGATGAGGTGACATGTCTCGTCGATGAATCCGGCCCTATAAATAGTGAAAACCCAGATTTTTCAGCATTATTTTGGCACAAAATCCTTTCTTTTTATCTCTCTACACCCCTCTCCCCTTATCTCTTCAATTCCAGATCTATTTCTTGCCGGATTGAAGATCTGAGACCACCACGACGCTCCTGGAGAAGTTCTCTGCAAGTCTGCCAGAGCTAATCATGGGAGAAGTTGGTTTGATATTCATCCCAAATTCAGGGTAAGGTATTTTATTTAGATTATGTCTTCCTTGTAGTTATAAGAAATGTTGTAGGTAAGAAAATACTGATGTTTTGTTCTGGGGGATTTTCAGGGTGTTAAGTGGAGAACTCTACAGGTGTTTTAAGCTACTTTACATGTGATATATGTGTTTTATAGATTTACCAGATCATGCAGTTTTACATACTATTATTATAGTTTTACGACTCAGTCACCACACACTAGTAATAGCATATTTCCACTTATTGAGCGTCATCTCACCCTATTATTTTACCATTTTTCAGGTGAGCCAGTTAGGCGAGCAGATCAGGCTCGCAGATAGAATGATTTCTTGATAGCCCTGGTTTTAGGGTGAGTTTATGACTGAATTTTGTATTTTTGGGATATGTGATATTGGAGGGAGTTGTTTTATATGACTATGGTCTGAATGTATTGAACTCTGGTATTGTATAGTATATGTGGTTGTATGGTTTATATTTCCGCTGCGTAGGTATGAATATTGTATATAGGATTACCCCGGTGCCTGCTAAGGCCCGAGTTTCGTAGCAAAGGGTATCAAAATAGTTAATATATATAATATGAAGGGAAAAAAATGATATAAATTTGAGGTCATTACAGACAATGCCTATATCAACAAGAGCAATCGGAAAAGTTTCACTATGTAAGGATCAAAGAACATACAATACAATCACTTTTACAATGATCTTCTTCTCAAAATACACTCATACTAGTGTATATATAAAGTTCCCTTCGAAGGTTCCACCCCCCCCCCCAAATCCCAACCAACTTAATGTTCATATTCAAAATTTGAATTCAGCCTTACTACCCAAAACGAAATCGTCGACGGTTTCAAAGACCCCTCGACGGTTTGCTTCGACAGAAAGATACTAAGAGCAGAATTTCTAAGATTTCAGTCAAACCATCAACGGTTTCCCCCAGATTGCTGATATTAACTATGTTTTCCTCCTTGTGTACGTCAACCACTCAAGAAATGAGCTACTAACACATATTGAGATTAACACATATTCTCTCTTGAGCTTCAAGTTATATATTGTGAGAGTGTTTAGGATTTCACTGTACACATTGGCTTGTTGAGAAGCATTTGAGTGTGTCCAAATATTCATTCATCTATTGTATTGGCGGTTCGGTGTGTGAACCGTGGTGAGGAAGCTAAGCCTCGAGTAAGTAACAGACTTAAAGAAGGAAGTTGTGCCTCTTGTAAGCTGCTAATTAGGAGGAAGTTGTGTCTTTTGTAGGTAGCGAATTAGGAGGAAGTTACACCTCTTGTAAGCAGTGGATTGCAAACGGGAAGCTCCATCCCAATTTAAGGAGCAAAATAGTGGAATCCTTAGGTGTTTTGCCTAAGGCGAGGACGTAGGCCGAGTTTGGCCGAACCTCATTAGAAAATTTTGTGTTTGCGCTCTCTTTCTCTATCTCTCTTTACATTTTCGCACTTATGTTCATATTTGATCTACTGTGCGTGTTTTAAATATTGGCATATCTGAATAAGTAAAATACTTGAGATTATTTTGGTAATATTGAATTGGTTGAGATACCCACACATTAAATTGATAAGATGTGAAATACTAAACTGATTGTCAAGTAGCTTGTGGTTGTGTAATTGCAAGTTTTCAAAATTAGAATTTATAAACCAAGGTTTTTAAAGTACCCAATTCACCCTCCCCTCTTGGGATTACACCTAAACTCACATACAAATTGTAAACAACATTAGTGACTTAATAATCTAATCATAAAGTCCACGACTAATCTTCTCGATATACTCATGGTCTAACATGCATTTTATCAAATGTTTGAAGGATGTCTGATACCATTGTTTTTTAAAAAAAATAAATAAAAAATAAACATGCATTTGGTTGGAGGTTTGAAATGTTACATTTCTCTGGGAAAAAGCCTATGTGTACTATCAATACAAATGAAGAGTGAAGTAGAAGAATATACAACAACAACAACAACAACAAAACCAAGTCTTAAGTCCCACTAGGTGAGGTCGGTTATATGAATTATTTTTCGATAATTAATGTGATTATTGACCATTTCTTTTGACTGATTCAGGGCTATTAAATCTTTGCTCACTATCTCCTTCTAAGTTATTTTATGTCTACCCCTACCCCTTCTGTTGCCCCCCACAGTAACCAACTCACTCTTCCTCATTGGCACACTATGTGGCCTAGGTTGCAAGTGTCCATACCATCTGAGTTGTCCCTCCCTTATCTTTTCTTCTATAAGAGCTACACCTAACTTATCGTGAATATGTTCATTCCTTAATTTATTTTTTAGAGTTATACGACTCATCCATTTAAGCATTCTCATATTGGCAACTTCTACTTTTTGGATATTCTGTTTTTTCGTCGCCCAACACTCTGATCCATATAGGATAGCTAGTCTTATAATAGTCCTATAAAACTTACCTTTTAATTTTAAGGGTAGACAAAGCACACTTGAAACATTTCTCTGTTTTACCCAACCTACTTTAGTTATATGCAATACATCATCTTCAATTTCTCTTTTAGCTTGCATAATAGATCCAAGGTGTAAATAATGGTATTTAAATAATAATAAATAGGGAGGGAAATGGAAACAGAAACATAAGGAGGCAGCAGGTTTCGTCGACGAACGCAAATTTTGAATATAATAAGCCGAAAAATTTTTACACAGAGTCTCCTCGACGAACACAGGGAGTTCATCAACGAGTGCATAAGTAGGTCTCGCCGACGAAGTCATGCCTCGTTGATGAGAAGATACCAAGAAGGGTTTTTGAATAGTCCGAATTTTGTCGGCGAGGAGGTAGGGTTTGTCGACGAAATTACTTAAGAACTCGTCGACGAGATGACGTGTCTTGTTGATGAATCTGGCCCTATAAATAGTTGAAACCCAAATTTTTTTATGAAAATTCAGCGCAAACTCTCTCTCTCTCTCTCTCTCTCTCTCTCTCTCTCTCTCTCTCTCTCTCTCTCTCTCTCTTTTTCTAAAACGCCTCTCCCTCCTTCTCTCTTCGATCCTAGCCCCATTTCTCGCCGGATTGAAGATCTGAGGCCACCACGACGCTCCTGGCGAAGTTCTCTGCAAGTCTGTCAGAGCTGATCGTGGGAGAAGTTGGTTTGAAATTCATCCCAAATCTAAGGAAAGGTATTTTATTCAGATTATGTCTTCCTCGTAGTTCTAAGAAATGTTGTAGGTAAGAAAATATTGATATTTTGTTCTGGAAGATGTTGTTTTCAGGGTATTGAGCGGAGAACCTTACGGGTGTAGGGCTAGAGTTCGGTGAGAGGCTTTTTAGATTTAAGTTAAGGGAAATATGCTATGCTAGGAGATTCACTTACTTTATCATAAATTATATATATATATATATATATATATATGTATGTATGTATACCAGATATTATACAGAATATGAATTTTTACAGTATGTGTGGCCTGAGTTTATATTACCCGATGAAAAGTTTTATGCAGTTTTTCCAGTATATCAAGTTATACAGCATATACAGATATAATTTGATATTACATAGACAAATACACGTTTATTTACAGCTTTATTCAGAAATATATATATATATATATATATATATGTATGTATGTGTAAATGTATATAGATATTTATTCAGATCAGTATGAATAGTATTTACAGAATGCCATGTTTTTCCTAAATGTTAACACATAGTTTATACAGACAGATTATGCAGACAGTTTATACAGACAGTTTATAAAGACAGATTATACAGTTATAGCATCAAGATGCTACAGATACTCAGATATTATAGTACTTACAGTACAAAATTATAGCGTTATGGTTATTTTGGAAACATGATGAAAATAACAAATATATATATATAAATGTAATTATATAGTATCAGATCCCTATGAAAATATCACAGACAGATACAGTTTACAAAGCACGGTACCGTTGCTATATACAGATAGAGTGCAACAACATATCTCAGATAGTGTGTGGAACCTGTCTAACCGTGCTCGGAGAGGATGCAGCTCCCCAGTACGCTGGGTTGAGGGGGCTGGTTAGACAAGGTAGTAGCCAGTCCCGAGTTTAGGAGTGGACACAGTTTGGCCGGGTTGAGGTAGTGTAGAGTATGATGACTTACTTGGAGGGCCGACCAGGTTAAGTCCCGCCTATGGGCCGCACAACCCTGTCATGAGGGGTCAAATCATGACATACAGAGTTCTAGGGAAATAGCACAATTATGTATATATATACAATTTTATAGCTTTTATCGTATATAGTATGATATAACAGTATGAATGATAGAAAGTTCAGATGATACAAATGTTTTAAGCTACTATGCATGTGTTTTACTGATTTTCCATATCATGTAGTTTTATATATTAACATTATAGTTTTACGACTCAGTCGCCACACACTAGTAATAGCATATTTCCACTTACTGAGCGTTGTCTCACCCTATTACTTTACCATTTTTCAGGTGAGCCAGTTAGGCGAGCAAATCAAGCTCGCAAATAGAGTGACTACTTTGTTGCCCTAGTTGTAGGGTAAGTTTTGTGCAGAGAAGTATTTTTAAGATAGATGATATCAGAGGGAAATGTTTTATGGTTATAGTTTGTATGTACAGAATTTTGGTATTGTATAGCATGTGTGGTTGTATGACTTCTATTTCCACTGTTTAGGTATGGTTATATAGATACATATAAAAAATAAATGGAGAAATTTTGAGGATGTTACACAAGGTATATCGAAATCTACAAGTGTTATTTATTTATTCATCATTAGGTTTAACTTTTTCTCCAATATTTCTCTTATTATTACTGAAATTACATTTCATATATTATGTCTTATTTCTACTTATCCTAAAGCCTCTAAATTCCAAAACTTTTCTCCATAATTCTAATACAGCCTCTACTTCGTCTCTAGTTTCATCAATTAATACAACATCATATGCAAACAACATATATCATGGAACCTCATTTTGAATACTCTTGGTGAAGTAGAAGAATATGAATTAGAAAATTAATTGGAATGAGATTTGCGAATACAATACTTAAAATGTTTAAGAAGATAAAAAAAAAAATTGAGAGCTGATTTGATACATATAACAGGGAGAGCCGCAAATTAAAATGATTGTGTTTAAAAATCTTGCAAGGGTTAAATTTAATTTAATTGTATTTCTAAAACTATTAATATTATAAAATTTGTTAATAAGAGCATTATCATGCTATATGTTTTGGAGTTTTTTTTTTTTTTTGGTTTTTTTAATATTAAAATATAAAATAATGGTTTGGTAGGAATTTTATTTCCCACTTTGATGTGTGGACAAAACTCATTGGACCAAGTTTTATATGATGGACGAGAGAGAGGCAAAAGGTGATTGGACAAAAACTCGCTAGATGGTCGACCGAGTTTTGCATGGTGGAGGAGAGAGAGAGAGAGAGAGAGAGAGAGGCAAAAGGTGATTGGACATTTGTGCTTTTGAAAAATAGAAATAAAAATAATAATTACACTAATAACAATCACTATTATGAAAATAATAATAAAAGTAATAGAAAAAAAAACAGTAAAAAATAAAATAATAATTTTTATTATAAAAATAATAAAAACTAATAGTAATTACAACAATAATAATAACAACTAATAATAATATTTATTTCTATCAAAATAATAATAACAACAATAAAAATAATACTAAAACTAATAAAAATCACTATTATAATGTAAAATATAATACAAAATTAAATATATGTATTAGAGTTTTTAATAAAAAATAACTATCTTTCATTGCATTATAGAATCAAATGAAAAATATCAAATATTGGAAAACAAAATGGAAACTGAATTTCTACAATCATTTCATGTTTCTAATCACATGCATGACAAATTAGTTAATAAATATGTGTGTGTGTGTGTGTGTATATCCACATTTTCATTAATCACATGCATGATAAATTAGTTAATAAAATAAATATATTATACAACCATTAATCTATGAGACATGAAAGACATGCAAAGATAAATAAATAAATAAACAAGTCTCGTAATTTCATTTGTTAAAATATTAACAACCTAATAAATTTTATATAACAATAATCTAATTTAAAATTATAATGTATAATTATAAAAGTTGTCACTAAATAAAGTAACAACTTCGACAATAATTAGAAAATAAAAGAAAGTTAGAGTTAAAAAATATATAGAAGAAAAATCAAATTATTAAGATAATCAAAATAAGCATTCTTTTAAGAAAAATGTATTCATATCAAATTCTCTCTCTCTCTCTACATACATGCGTGCGCGCGCGCACACACACACATATATGTATATATATATATATATACACACTTGTAACCACGACATTTTCCCGCCATAAGTTATGACTATCAATAAAATTGGGATTTTCGTGAAAAAAAAAAAAAATGCCTTTGGGTCTATCTCACATCCGCACTTAAGCTTTAGTCTAAATACTCAAATTTCTTTATCAAAACCAAAGTCTTAAATTCATGATCTTAAAAAATAACAATATATATAATTTTATGATTGGTTATTAAATTTTTAATAATTTCCTAAATTATAATTTTAAAAATAACTTGAATTATTATGTTAAAAAATAAATTGTTCATTGGATGGTTAAAAAAATTATATTTGGAATGAGAATGATAGATTATTCACAATTTCCCACAAATTATCTGATTTAAACTGTCATAAATCTACCCCTTAATTGCCTCGAATATAGACTATAATTTTCTTATTCAATCATCCCCTTAATCCGCCACGAATTATCCCATTCAACTCATTTTGTTTGGTCTAATATATATATATATATATATATATATATATATATATATAATTGTCACTTAAAATCAAGACATTAAGATTGCATTTGTAAATTGATTTATAGGTTTTCAAGCACAAGTTGTTATGATTGTAACAATTAATTAATTAACAAGCTACAATATTATTTAACAAGTACAAGTTAAAATGTTAAAAAAGAAATCTATTTTGATTATCTATTTATGTTTTGCCAAATGTTTCAATAAATTTAAATTAATATTTAAAAAAAAAAACACTATAAAGTAGTTGCTATGACATGTTAAAAAAAATACAACGGTAAAGTAGAAGCTATTACATATGTTAATGAATGGAATTCATAATGTATAATTTAAAAATATGAGTTAAACTGATAAGTTGAAATATCAAGCAATCCAATCTAAATGGAAGGATCGCACACTAACCATTGCATTGCTCTGCTCCTCATTGGCTAAATGACTCAAGAAGCCGGACCTGTTACTTGCTTGTAAAGCTATAATGAGGATATATTATTTACTATAAATGTCCAATCACCTTCTGTCCAATTATTTTTTGTCCATGCATCAAAGTGAGAAATAAAATTTTTTTAGAACTATTATTTAACATTTTAATATAAAAAAAAAACAAAAAAAACTTATATGTTTTGACTGAATTTTTTTCCGATTTATCTTTTTTTAAATATATATTAAATAATACCCTATTTGGTAAAATAATTCTTATAATGACTCTGACGTAATCTCGTTGTTTTGTCCAGCGAGATTTAAACAAATCTCACTAGACCAAACAGCAAGATTTGCTTGCCACATATCAGTAAATTATTTGGGCTATTATTTAAATCTCGCTACTTGGTCTAACGAGATTTTTTATTTAAATCTTGTTAGATCAAGCAGCGAAATTTACTGTGCATTCATTTTCTTTTATTAATAATTCAAAGTATGTCATTTTCAAAAATATTTTTAACTATAATTTGTAACATGGATTGTTTCAAATTTTTTGTGTTCTCCTTTTTTATTTAGTTATTATAGTAATAAATAATTAAATTTTTGGAGTAAAGAATCATTTATTAATTTAAATTTTCACATAGAATAAATTTAATTTTTTAATTTAATTAAAAATATAAATGTATACTAATATAAATGTATGTAAAACATGTGAATATATACTAATAACGGTCCCAAGTAAATAGTGTCAAAACTATTTATTTTTGTTCATTTATTAACTAAAAATAAAAATTATTTTCCAAAACTAAATAGACACTATATGTTTCTAGAATTATTCAAACAATTTGATACTCACAGAACTCAATATAATGCTCACAAATAATGTATATAGGAATCTTTTTACTTACAGAGACTGGGAGGCAGCAGACAATATAAAAATTGGCATTCTAAACAAACCAGAACTGCACGACTCATCATCAGAACTCTTTATGAAGTAATAATAACCTATAATAAATTTTTACATGGCTTTATTTCTTCTATTGTCTATAAGCAATGTGAGGGGGAATCCCTCCATAAGAAGGGCCACACTCAAAAGACATGATGCTTGAGATCTCTTGTAACTATTAATTGAGTTGTAAAATCGATCTGCAAGTAGATTGAGTGCTACAAGTAAGAAGCACATAGATTGATCTTGCCAACTTTCTGAAAGCGCATCCAAGAATAAGAACAGATTGAGAAGATGCCACTAACTTCAACAAATGAGCTAAGTTCATCAACAATATCATTCACCACGTGTGCGTCGGCATAACGTGCCATAAAGCACCGAAGTTCCATGACAATCTCCCTGCAAAGGAAGTGAGGATGGAAGAAATTCTCGAGGAGGAAATACAGTACTTCTCCCCAAGCTATACTTGAAGAAACCACAATCATGAAGCTTTTCAAAGTATGTAAAAGCCAATAAAACATTGGCTACCAAGCTAACTCCTGGGATTTTCCAGTGTCATGAAATATAAGAATTTGCAAGACAAGCACTGAACAACACACCTCTTCATTACTCAAAATATTCAAAAGCCATTCAAGCTTTCTAGTTATCCTGAGTCTCACATCTTCTTGAAGTTCATAAGAACATCTCAGAAGACGCAGAAAGAAAGCAACACGTCGAAGCAACAATACTCTTGACCTAGGCATTGCTTCACAGCCCACTGAAAAGATTGCATCCATTGAAATCATTCCATCATAACTACTTGGCTTCCCATGGGTTGAAATTAAATCCATTTCATTAGTGAACACCCAATCCAAAATTTGGAACTTAAGTTCCCCTTTCACTTGGTCTTGGCATCCAATTATATAAAGAATCATTACTATAAAAATTTCGGCAGAGTCTCCTTTTAAAAAATGACCATATCCCATCCACACACCTGTTCAAAGTAAACATTTTCCCTATACAATCGAGACCAGTATGTTCACAACTTTCATACACATTTAACGTATCAAATAACTATAAAAATTTCGGCAGAGTCTCCTTTTAAATAATGACCATATCCTAACCATGCACTTGTTCAAAGCAAACATTTTTCCTATACAATCAATACCAGTATGTTTGCTACTTTAATTCACAACTTTCATATACATTCAACGTATCAAATAACTATAAAAATTTCAGCAGAGTCTCCTTTTAAAAAATGACCATATCCCATCCACACACATGTTCAAAGAATACATTTTTCCTATACAATCGATACTAGTATGTTCACAACTTTCATTCACAACTTTCATACACATTCAACGTATCAAACAACTGTAAAAATTTCGGGAGAGTCTCCTTTTAAAAAATGACCATATCCCATCCACGTACCTGTTCAAAGTAAACATTTTTCCTATACAATCGACACCAATATGTTCACAACTTTCATACACATTCAACGTATCAAATAACTGTAAAAATGAATAAATATTCATTTATTCATATATGTCATACACAACTTTCATTCACATATATATTCTGTGGAAAATGAATAAACATTCCAAATTATATACAACGCAATAAAATGTTAGTTGCAACATGATAAAATGTAAGTTGCACAAGAGCTATTATTAGAAGTCCACGAGTGCCTTTCAAGACAACGTTGAAACATTCCACAAGGTTAGTAGTCATGTTCTCATACCTTCTTCCACCGTTGTCGCACTGAATCCACATATGAGGAGGGATCTGATCAAAAAATGACTTCGCTGGTTCTCCACCCTCATCGAATATCCTCTCCATCCACATGTCAACTTTCTTACCTGATGCTCCTTTCTTGCTCACTCAGCCATATGCTTAAGATTGACACTCCGTACTTTCGTATTAAAGTTATTGACCACGTATCGAAGGTAGAATCGATGGTGGGCATGTGGTGGTTGCCAATTAGGATTGCGCTACACTGCAGCGATAATTTTTAGATGTCGATATGATATAAGGAAAATGTCGTCCCTATTGGTAATGGAACGAACACAATACATAAACCAATTTCATGTGTCTAGGCTTTCCTCTTATACAATTACAAATGCAAGGGGAAATATTTGCCTATTCACATCCGGGCATGTCGCAATTAGGAGTTTGCCCTTATACTTACCATATAAGTGTGTCCCATATATAACGGGAGGGCAGTGACAAAAACCCTAAATGGATGCTACAAATGACCAAAATACGGATACAAATGTTGTGGTGTTCTCGCTACCTGGAACAGGAGTCCACCTCTACTTGATTATAGTCCCAGGATTGTACGCGTATATCACTTCCATCCACTTCGGCAACGTTTGATAGGACGTCTCGCAATCACCGAATACTTGGGCAATTGCCTTCTGTTTGTCCAACCAAACCTTCTTATACGAGATCAAATAGCTGAAGCGACGATCTATAAACTCCTTCAATGCGGCGATTGATATTGACGCATCTCTTCTTATCATATTCACTATCTCCTTAGCAATGAGGGACGATGAGATTGGCTATGGTCCTGCGAGAGAAGTTCGTTCAAACACATGTGCGGACCACCATATTGGGTGATTTTGAATAATCGCCGTTTCATCTGATACATTGCACGCACTCTCCATCTACAATTGAACTCTTTACACCTAGTAACCCATAACTCTAGGGTAGATCGCACAATGTGGAAGTCATGGTGGCTTCTAGCGTGATACATCGCACTACCGCTATCAACTGATCCTTCGAACCGAATAGCATCCCCCCTACTCAGCTCAAAGGACTCATCACAATGAGTCGCATGTATAGGAAGCTCGTCTTGTAATGCTCCAAAAATAATTATTACAAGAGGATGTAGTGATTTCAAAAAAAATAAAAAAATAAAAAATAATAATTAATTAATTAAAATAAATTTAAAAAATTAATTAATTAACTTTTCTTTTAATATTTTTTTATTAATTAAATATATTATTATTAATTAAATATTATAATAATAATAAAATTATTATTATATTAATATATATAAGCTTCAGGTGAATTGTAGAGACGTCCAGTGCCCCCCTCTCTCTGAATTTCTCTCATCTTCCCTCCGTCTCTCTCTCCCACTCTCTTCAATTTCTTGGTTGATTTTCGCTCGATCGAAAATCAGGGAATACCGCCGAACTCCATTTTCTGCCGTTGTCATTTCTAATGCAGCGGATTGGTTGTAGGAGCGGCGTAGGCATATCTCCTGGGGTATGTAAGCTAAATTTCCACTTTTACCTTAATTTCTTGTGAATTTTAAGCTCAATTGATGATCGGACACCACCATGAGATCCTAGGAATAATTCTCTACAAGTCTAGCGGAGCGGATTTCTCGTGGGGTCGTCGTAGGCATAATCCCAAATTTGGGATAAGGAGGTTATTAATGGGTTAATTATTATTTAATTAGTGTTGATTTAGAAATGCTAGAATATTGGGCATTCTGAGGTTGAAGTAGGGTTTTTGGAATTTAGGGCTAGGTGAGTGCCGCGGGTGTAATTTCGGGACCCCGCAGGCATAGTTCAAAAAACCAAATGAGGGTGTTAAATATTAGTTTAAATATTAATTTGGAGTATATGAAGCCTAGGGAAGGTTATATGGGTATTATTTTGAAAAATGAGTTAATTAATCTGGGAAAAACGCGAATTGTAGGATTTGAGTTTCGGGTGCCAAGGGCGTAGGATCTGGGTTTTAATGAGACTCTCAGTAAGTCAGGTAAGGGGAATAAATTATAGAAGTATTTTTATATTATTGATTGAGTGAATATTTGGAAAATAAAGTTATAGTATTTTCCCTTGTGAAATTAATACATTATGAATATTAGATGAAAACTGTGTGGCATGTGACACATAATGAAAAATGTGAAATATAATGATGAGTAATTTCTGAGAAAATAATGAAATGAGAATTATTGATATGTTAGTAGAAAATAAAAAAATATGGTATTTATATGTGAATAGAAATGATTTTTATGAAAATGAGATTGTGTAAATTACTGATATGGGTTTGAGAAAATGTTGAAATATGTGAAACACTATACATACTATTATGAGATGAATTGAGATATACTGATATGAGATTAATGATGTATATTGACATGAAAATATTGAAATGTGAAGATGAGAACATGAATTCTAAAACGTATATACTAAAATGTGAAAATGGGAAATATGAATACTGCAATATGGAATTGAAATGTGATTATTGAATTGGGTATACTGACTGTGAATATTGGGAAAATATGAACGTTGCAAAGTGCAATTGCTGTAAAGGGATCATTAAAATATGATTGATGAAATGCCAATACCACATAATGATTGTGGGTATGTGGTAATGATAACCCTGATGGATGATTATGAAAACCCTAATGATGAGTTGTGATATTGAGCACGGTACTATTGCTAGTGGTGTAGTGCAACCACGCGGACTCTTGGAGCGTGTGGCGTGACAGTCGACTGAGTTTTTTAGTAGAGTTGTTGTGCCCCCTGAGTCCGGATCAGAGCTATAGGCCGGCCAGTCGTACTATAGACACGAGATATGTGATATGATATTTTGATATAACCGAGTCGGCTAACTACAGTTAGATCTAGCCTTCGGACTGCACAACCTTGACCATGGGGGGAAGCATGGCGTGGAAAGAAAGATCCTCAGGGTAGCCATGAGTTATAGACACAATGTTGGCACTAGATACCAAGGATATTCATGAACCGGATGGTGAAATGGAAACGGAAAGTGAAAAAATGATTAAATGTACTAAATGAGAAATGAAAGAAATAATGGAAATTGAGAAATAGAGAATGATAAAATTGAGAAATAGATTCGTGTGAGTTAATAATATAAATAATTGAGGCGAAATGAAACTCTCCGTTTGAGGACTTACTGAGTAAGATGAGTGCCCTGATAGATAGCAGATGTGGTTATATTTGGCTGCATAACGTGTTAGGGCAGAGGGAAGCTACTCGTATGGACAGGTAATCTTCCCTATTCTCAGGGACTTCGTGGGTAAATATGTGTTGGAAATGAATGAACTTAAAAAATGGTTTTAAAATTTATAAAAGCTTGTGTTGTATATCTATATAATTATGAGAATATGTTTATCAGTGCATTTTTCTCAAATGAAATGTTGATTTGAAAAGTAAACTGTGTTATAACTGAACTCATATGGCCACACACTGTAAATAATTTATTCCTTTTTAATGAGATGTGTCTCACCCAAATTATCTAAATTTTTTAGGGAACAGAGATAGGTCGGGTGATAGAGTTCCGAGACCATAGGGAGCTAGGACCCTGACACACAGGGTGAGTTCTTAGACTAGGGAGGAGTAATTCCCCTAGGATTGTGTTGTTTTTAGGTATGTGATGGTGATGTATATATATGTACGTTGATGTTCTGGGTATTGAATTATGACTGTTATGTATAAGTCGTCTTCTGCTGTTAGGTTGTATAAATGAAATGACTATTTACCTGATACCCAATGCGGGTCGGGTCATATGAGTGGTAACCAGATTGTTGATGTGGCCGATTTGTGAATATTGTTGATGACGAGTGAATATTTATTATTGTTTATAAAAAAAAGTTGGTATGAAAATCGGGGCATCACAGTTAATGAAAATCGGGGCGTCACACCTTTACTCCAGTTAAATCTTCCGCATCTACGTCAATATGACCATACGTCGAAGGTTCGCCCATAAACTGGGCGTTGTACGTGGCATCATTCATTTCATTGGAGGGGGGGGTTCACATCATCGGGGAACTCATTTAACCCTTCACTTGTTTCCTGCTTGTACATGTCTTCAACTTAAAGATTAACATCGTTCGTAATGTTCATTCCCCCGTCCAATGCGTCGTTCGAAATGACGAACAACGATCCTGAACCCTTTGTCGGAACTTCTTCGCAACCTCCCCGCGGATACGTGTCAGGAACAGGTGTTTCGTATGTCGACGACTTGAACGACTATCCCGAATATTTGTTAAAATCCACCGTAGGCATACCACCCACCTCCGCACTCATATCTATATAACATGTTTGGTGGGTGTCTTCCTCCACTTCAAGCAAATGCTCAGCAGGCGCCTCTGGCTGCCTACCCACGGCGATACCCATTTGAGGAATGATTTTGACATATAACTACACAGTTAAATATATCAAACCTACGCAGTATGCATCCAACACAATACGCAGACCATAATCATCAGATATGGGAACAGCCTTGTAGAGGACTATATTATTGAACACTCGCAAAGGGTATCTTGTCACTCACAATGCATATTGATTTGGATTAATATGCAAATATTTGTATATCTTTGTATATAATTTATTTAATTTACACTCATGACCAATTCGAATTTGTCAAACCGGCTGAATACTATAACTAACACTTTCTACTCCGGTGATAATTCCCCCCCCCACCCTCATATACGGTAACACTAGCATTGGAACACTACTTGAGCTTCTTGCCATTTAGATCGACCCTCGGGATATAGTAAAGACCTAAAAAAAACAAAATTGTATATATAAGCACATCGCATAAGACATCTATTCATTTATGGTAAACTAATCAACTATAATCACGACTCAATTCATTATGCAGTAATCCTTTAAAATAAAGTTTAGCGTCCAATATTTGTGTTGAACTTATAGGTCGCACCCAGTTTTGATAATGAAAAATACTGATATTTGATGATTGTCAAGTGCTTGTGTAGGCTCAAACAAATATCCCAAGGAAGGACACTTGAAGAAATAAGAAGACCGCGAAGACTTGTAATTTGTAATTGTAATTGTAATTCATATCAGTTTATATTAATTTATATGGGTCTGTAATAGTAACCTAGGCTGTGGTCGTATGTTTATCACCTGCACATCATGCATATAGGATCTAGCGTAAGTTCAATTAGACCATAGCAAGACCCTAGGCTCCAACACTCACACACATAGCATAAAATATATAAGTGTGTTATAATTATGCTCAAAATTGAACAAACCTAAGCAAGTCAAAAGGGCTCGGGCGACCAAACCCTTGGAGTACAAAACTCCTCAGGCGCCCGAACTTAAACAAGTCAAAATGTTGACCATCCCTTAGGTGACCGAATCTCAAATGCAAGTATCTTCTCCGGGCGCCCGAACCCCTTGAAAGGGACTGTTCACCAACTCAGGCGACTGATGATTTTGGTTCAAAAAGATCCTCGAGCGACCGAACACCTGTGTTCAAGCCATTGAGCATTCAACCGGACACCCGAAGTTACGTAACTTTACTACTGACTTTGATTCAGGCTACCGAACCTCTATTCGGGTGACCGAACGTATTTGAAAAACTTTTTGAACTGAGTCTTGTCGGGCGACCGAACCTAGGTTCAGCCACCCGAACCCCAGCCGGTTAAAATGAATTTAACCGCGGTAAAACTGGGTTAAGTCGGGCTAATTGGGTTTTAATCTTTTGGAAATTTTTTAATAATACCCATTTTATCCCGAACGATTATAATTTTCACCTAACTATAAATATGCCTTCATTTGCATGATTAGGTTAAGATTAGCAAAAAGTGATTAAGCAAAAATTCTCTATACCTAAAAATCACCCTTTGTCCAAATACTCTCATATCTTGCATCCATTCGATAAAATCTAAGAGTGTGAGAGTTTCTCTTGTGTTTATGTGATTGTTGTTCCTTGCTAATACTCCCACTTGTATGTGTACTTGAGATTATTTCTTTGGGAGCTTAACTTAGGTTTATCCCATAGATTTCTCCTTGATAAATCTTGTGTGGGATTAAACCAAGAAAGGTTAGGATATTTGTATTCCATTGCAAGTGTCCAATAACTTTGCTTTTGGTGTGCAAAGATTTTTTCAAACAAGCAAGTAATTTCTTCAAACTAGTATTGTGCTTATTTCATTGAGGAAAACCATTTGGGAACTAGTTTGATTATCTGCTTAGTATACTTGGAATATTGATGTGCTATTGAAATATCCTGCTTTGATTCCAAATCATTTCTTGTGTTGATTACTCTTGAGCATCATATTGATTGTATTGTGTTGAATACTCTAGAGCTTAATATTGATCATATTGTGTTGAGTATTGATTGAACAAATCTTGCATCACTGAGCTTACACTATATCCATGCTATTGATGTGTATGTTATTATGCATACTTGGGTACAAATCCGCTTTACATGAAAGCACTATTTCTGTACCGTTTGATTGTAAAATCTGAGTGTTTCCAGGTGTGGCCTGAGGGGGCGATAATCTAGTTCGGTAAGGATTGATGTAAAGGTTGAGGTCAGGCCTGTGCTAATTGACCTGGTTTGTATAGGTGTCGCTCCACCCATTTAAGTGAGCAAGTTATTGTGGTAATCCTTGTGCTTATTAGCCAAGGCGGGGACATAGGCAATTGGCCGAACCTCAATAACATTTCTGCGTGTCACCGGTACTTTACGTTTTCTAGTGCATGTGTATTTGATTAAATTGTTTCATTTACTTTCTGGTATATATTTACATTACTTGCACTAGATTGACTATAGGGTTGTGAATATACTAATGTTAGGAGATTGACCTAGAGCTTAAATTTTTAAAATACCAATTCACCCCCACTCTTGGGATCACAGTAAAGCTAACAATTGGTATTAGAGCCACGTAGCATAGACTAGTTGTTATTTTGCAAAAGATCACATGTGGCTCATAGCTTCGTGACCCCTTTCCCTGAGGGACCTTCTTTCACATGACCTCCTGTTTTCAGCGGTGTTAATTACACCTTCTAGAAACAGAGGATGTGCACCTACCTTCAGAATACTGATTGGAAGGTGTGGAGGATTGTCTATAAGGGAAACTATGTCCCTATGAAAACTGAGGGTGCAGCTAGGGTTCCTAAGACTGAGGATGAATATGATGATGATGATATGAAAGTTGTTAGTCTTAATGCCACTGCCATGAATATTTTATACTGTAGTCTTTATGTAAATGAATTTAACAGAATTATGGCATGTTCTAAGTTAAAGGTCACATATGAGGGTACTAGAGATGTGAAGGACAGTAGGATAGATATGTTGACTAGTGAGTATGAGGCATTTAGGATGAATGTAGGTGAGTCCATTCAGAGCATGTACACTAGATTCACACACATCATAAACTCCCTACATGCATTAGGGAATACCTATCCCATATATGAGATGATTATGAAGATCCTTAGAGGTTTACCTCCTGTTTGGGAAGCCAAGGCTACGACCATTGCTGAGGGTAGAGATCTTAAGGCCATGACCTTAGATGAATTGATAGATTCCTTGATCACATTCGAATTAAGCATAAACGAGAGACTTAATGAGCATAATAGGGTTAAGAAAGTTACTACATTGAAAGCTTCCACTAACACATCTAGTGAGTGTAGTGAATCTGACATTGATGATGAAATGGTCATGCTAACCAGAAAATTCAGCAGATTCTTCAGAAAGAACCGAAGGCCACATAAAAAATATAGAGAGTCTACTAATGAGAAGGGAGAGTCTAGCAAAAGAAAAGAAAAATCAAATGCTACTACGTTCTATAACTGCAACTAGGTCGGGCACATCAAACCTGACTACCCACTGCTGAAGAAGGAGGCCAAGAAAAAGAAGAAAGCCATGAAGGCTGGGACTTCATGAAACAAACTCAACAGCAGCGACTTAGAATTAGATCACAGTGACTCGGAGGTCTCTAATCTGTGCTTGATGGCACACAAGGACGAGGTATTGTCTTTTAGTTCATTGTCTTCACATTGTTCATATAACGATTATGATTCTGATTGCATGCCTAAAGTTAAAGAGTTACAATTTGAATATATTCGTGTTTCTAAATTGTTAGGAAAAATAACCAAAGATAATAATGATTTGAAAAAGAAATGTGAAAATTGGTCAAAGTTGTTCAATATGGCGAAAACCTCTCATTCCTCTATTTTAAAAGAAAAAGATGTTGCTATGGTTGAACTTGAGAGGAAATTGGAGGATAGCTCCAAAATCATTTTTAAATTCACCGAGGGTAAACGCAATTTTGAAAAACTACTTGGTGCTCAAAGAAACTCCTTAAGTAAAGAGGGTCTCGGTTTTAATGGTATTGAAAATGTTAGACGACCTAATCTTTACTTAGGACATTTTACACGTGAGTCAAAATCACATATTCCACCTAAGGATCCTAAGTGTAGATTAAGATGTTTTAAATGTAAATAGATTGATCACATTCAATTTGATTGTCCACTTAGGAATAAACATGCTAGAATTAGTAAGGTATGGGTAGTTAAGGGAGATCCTGCTACTAACCCTCGTGGACCCAACAAAATTTGGGGACTAGCATCAGTTACTTAACTTATTTTGTAGGTATGCCTGAGATCATCCTCCTCCAAGGACCGGTGGTACTTGGATAGTGGGTGCTCACGACACATGACCAGGGACAAGGGAAAATTCACTTCAAGCATTCCCAATGATGGAGGCTATGTGACATTTGGCGACAATGCTAAAGGACGCATCATCGGGGTAGGTAAGGTTGGTAAGGATTCCTCTCTTATTATTGACAATGTTTTGTTGGTTGATGGGTTGAAGCATAATCTACTTAGCATAAGTCAGTTGTGTGACATAGGATATAAAGTATCTTTTGAGAATGATAAAGGCATAGTAGAAGATAAATCAAATCACAAAGTGCTTTTTACTGCAAACCGCCATGAAAATGTATATACTACTTCTCTTGATAACTTGGCTTCACAACAAGTCATTTGTTTTTCTGCTGTAAATGAAGCTAGTTGGTTATGGCAAAGGCACTTAGGACATGCTAGCATGGACTTGTTGTCTAAACTTACAAGAAAAGAACTAGTTAAGGGCTTGCCTAAAATGTCATTTGTAAAAGATAAAATTTGTGATGCATGTTAAATGGGTAAGCAAACAAAATCTGGTTTCAAGAAAAAGAAATTCATATCTACTACTAGACCTCTAGAGATGCTTCACTTAAATTTGTTTGGTCCAAATTCTGTGCAAAGTCTGGGTGGTAAATCATATGCTTTTATGATTGTGGATGACTTTTCTAGATTCACATGGGTATTATTTTTTGCACACAAAAATGAATCATGTGAACAATTTACCAAGCTTTGTAGGAGAATTCAGAATGAAAAAAGATATAAGATAACTCACATAAGAAGTGATAGAGGCACAAAATTCAAAAATGAGAACATAGAGAAATATTGTGACCTAGAGGGCATATCACACAACTTCTCTGCACCTAAGATACCTCAACAAAATGGTGTAGTAGAAAGAAAGAATAGGTCACTGCAAGTGATGGGTAGAACTATGTTGAATGAACACAATTTACCTAAATATTTTTGAGCCGAGGCCATAAATACTGCATGCTATGTTATGAATAGGGTGTTGATTAAACTGTAAATAAATAAAACTCCTTATGAATTATGGAACAACCATAAGCCTAATATTTCCTATTTTCATGTGTTTGGTTGCAAATGCTTTGTGCTTAAAGATAATGAACATCTAGGAAAATTTGACTCCAAATCCGATGAAAGCATTTTCCTAGGCTATGCATTTAATAGTAAAGCATATAGGGTTTTCAACAAAAGAACATTGATTGTAATTGAATCTATTCATGTTGTATTTGATGAATCTAATCCATTTTCTAAGAAAGATGATGAAGATGATATTGACATTAGAAAATGTTTAGAAATATTATCCATTGAAAACAATGCAAGTGAAAACCCTTAAGCAAATGAAAAATCATCTGAAGATAAGGAAAATGAAAATTAGGAGCTGCTTAGGGATTGAAAATTCATTAGGAATCATCCTAAAGATCAAATCATAGGTGAACCATCCCGTGGTGTAGCCACAAGATCCTCCTTGAGAAATCTAGTAAATCATTCCGCTTTCTTATCCCAAGAAGAACCTAAAAATATTAAAGAAGTCATAGAGGATGAGTCTTGGGTGATGTCCATGCAAGAAGAACTTAATCAATTTGAAAGGAGCAAAGTGTGGACTCTAATTCTTAAGCCTAATAAGCACACCATCATTGGAACTAAATGGGTATATAGAAATAAGGAAGATAAGAATGTGGCAGTAACTAGGAATAAAGTTAGATTAGTTGCCCAAGGGTATAACCAGCGGGAAGGGATTGACTTTGATGAAACATATGCTCCTGTTGCTAGGTTAGAAGTCATTCATATACTACTTGCCTTTACCGCTTTCAAAAATTTTAAATTGTTTCAAATGGATGTTAAAAGCGCCTTTCTAAATGGCTACATTAATGAGGAGGTATACGTAGAACAACCATCCGGTTTTGAAAATCATAAATATCCCAATCATGTTTACCAGTTGTTTAAAGCCTTGTATGGATTGAAACAAGCTCTTAGAGCTTGGTATGAGAGGCTTAGTGGTTTTCTACTTGAAAATGGGTTCACCCGTGGCAAGATTGACACTACACTTTTCATCAAATCCAAAAATGATGATATGTTAATTGTTCAAATTTATGTGGACGATATCATATTTGAAGTAACTAATGATGAGTTGTGTAATGAGTTTGCCAAATGCATGCAAAGTGAATTTGAAATGAGCATGGTGGGTGAACTTAGTTTCTTCTTAGGGCTGCAAATCAAACAAACCAAACATGGAACTTTCATATGTCAATCTAAATATATTAGGGACTTGCTAAAGAAATTTAATATGGAAGATTCCAAAATTCTTGGTACACCTATGAACTCTTCCATTAAACTTGATAAAGATGAGTAAGGAATCCCTATTGACGTGAAATTGTATCGTGGCATAATTGAGAGTCTCCTATATCTCACTGCTAGTAGGCTCGATATTATGTTTAGTGTATGTATGTATGCTAGGTTTCAGGCTGCCCCTAAGGAATCTCACCTAAAAGCTATTAAACGAATTCTTAGGTATCTAGTTGGGACTATAGAGTTAGGCTTGTGGTACCCTAAGCATACTACCTTTGAGATTGTTAGTTATACTGATGATGACTTTTCCGGTAGTAAGGTTGATAGAAAAAGAACTAGATGCACTTGTCATTATTTAGGACAATCTCTTGTTTCTTGGTTCTCCAAGAAACAAAACTCAGTTGCCTTATCCACAGCCAAAAGAGAATATATTGTAGCTGGAAGTTGTTGTGCCCAAACTCTTTATATGAAACAACAACTTGTGGATTTTGGATTGCACTATGAAACAATACCGATTAAATGTGATAATACTAGTGCAATTAAAATTTCTAAAAATCCTATCTCACATTCATGAACTAAACACATTAAGATTAGACATCATTTCATTCATGATCATGTGCAAAAAGAAGATGTGGCTCTTGAGTTTGTATGCATTAATGAACAGTGGGTAGATATATTCACTAAACCACTTCCCGAGGAGAGATTCATACAAATTAAACATGAGTTAAGTCTAATGCACAGTAGAGAGGCTTCTTAAATGTTTCATAGCTTGCATAAATTCAGGGGGAGCTCTCAAGTAAAATTTAACACGTCTTAGCAACCAATACCATTGTTGATTTGCTTTCTTGCCTTAGACTTTGTCAATGTTGATTATTGCTTGTGTGCACATATCTTACATCTATAGCATGATCATATTGAATGTAATGCATGTTTTTTATTACTTGTGATGCACAACTCCTTTGTCCACTTCATGATGATATTAAAACTTATACTTATTTGTTGGACCATACTGAACTGTTTGAGTAGTTATGGATAAACTGCTAGGAAATATAAACTCAAATAGGTTACATCTTATACATGATTTATTTTGGAAAGTCCAATTTACAAACGACACTCTGCCGAAATTTTTTAAAATCTTTCCAAAATTCATAATGTATAAATGTCACACTTACCCATTGCCTAGAGTGTTAACTCCTATGGCCCATTTTGCTGTTGCCAAGAGGGGGAGATGTAGAGCGAAAATTTGGGTTAAACAAATTTTGGGTTAAATACATGATGCATATTGTTAGGGGGAGGCCCTTAGGGCTATACCCAATTTTTGCATGGTGTATTTGTCATCATAAAAAAGGGGGAGAATGTTGACCTTATAGGTCGCACCCGGTTTTGATAATGACAAATACTAATATTTGATGATTGTCAAGTGCTTGTGCAGGCTCAAATAAATATCCCAAGGAATGGCACTTGAAGAAACAAGAAGACCGTGAAGACTTGTAATTTGTAATTGTAATTCATATCGGTCTATATTAATTTATATGGGTCTGTAATAGTAACCTAGGTTGTGGTTGTATGTTTATCACCTGCACATCATGCATAAATGATCTAGCGTAAGTTCAATTAGACCATAGCAAGACCCTAGGCTCCAACAGTCACACACATAGCATAAAATATATGAGTGTGTTATAATTATGCTCAAAATTGAACATACCTAAGCAAGTCAAGAGGGCTCGGGCAACCGAACCCTTGGAGTACAAAACTCCTCGGGCGCCTGAACTTAGACGAGTCAAAATGTTGACCAGCCCACAGGTGACTGAACCTCAAATGCACGTATCTTCTCCGGGCGCCTGAAGCCCTTGAAAGGGATTGTTCACCAACTCAGGCGACCGATGATTTTTGTTCAAAAAGACCCTCGGGTGACCAAACACCTGTGTTCGGGCCACCGAGTATTCAATCGGGCACTCGAAGTTACGTAGCTTTGCTACTGATTTTGATTTAGGCTACCGAACTTCTATCTGGGCGACCGAACGTATTTTAAAAACATTTTGAATTGAGTCTTGTCGGGCGACCAAACCTAGGTTCAGCCACCTGAACCCCAGCTGGTTAAAATTAATTTAACCGCAGTAAAACTGGGTTAAGTCAGGCTAATTGGATTTTAATCTTTTGGGACTTTTTTAATAATACCCATTTTATCCCGAACGGCTATAATTTTTTACCTAACTATAAATATGCTTTCATTTGCATGATTAGGGTAAGATTAGCAAAAAGTGATTAAGCAAAAATTCTCTACCTAAAAATCTCCCTTTGTCCAAATAATCTTATATCTTGCATCCAGTCGATAAAATCTGAGAGTGTGAGAGTTTCTCTTGTGTTTATGTGATTGTTGTTCCTTGCTAATACTCCCACTTGTATGTGTACTTGAGATTATTTCTTTGGGAGCTTAACTTAGGTTTATCCCACGGATTTCTCCTTGATAAATCTTGTGTGGGATTAAACCAAGAAAGCTTAAAACATTTGCATTCCATTGCAAGTGTCCAATACTTTTGCTTTTGGTGTTCAAAGATTTTTTCAAACAAGCAAGTAATTTCTTCAAACTAGTATTGGGCTTATTTCATTTAGGAAAACCATTTTGGAACTAGTTTGATTATCTGCTTAGTATACTTGGAATATTGATGTGCTATTGAAACATCCTGCTTTGATTCCAAGTCATTTCTTGTGTTGATTACTCTTGAGTATCATACTGATCGTATTGTTTGAATACTCTTGAGCTTAATATTGATCATATTGTGTTGAGTATTGATTGAACAAATCTTGCATCACTAAGCTCACACTATATATATGTTATTGATGTATATGTTATTATGCATATTTGGGTACAAATCCGATTTACGTGAAAACACTATTTCTGTACCGTTTGATTGTAAATCTGAGTGTTTTTAGGCATGACCTGAGGCGGCGATAATCCAACCCGGTAAGGATTAGTGTAAAGGTTGAGGTCAACCCTGTGCTAATTGACCTGGTTTGTATTGGTGTTGCTCCTCCCGTTTAAGTGAGCAAGTTATTGTGGTAATCCTTGTACTTGTTAGCCAAGACGGGGACGTAGGCAATTGGCCAAACCTCGATAACATTTCTACGTGTCACCCTTACTTTACGCTTTCTAGTGCATGTGTATTTGATTAAATTGCTTTATTTACTTTCTGGTATATATTTACATTACTTGCACTAGATTGACCATAGGGTTGTGAATATATTGGTATTAGGAGGTTGACCTAGAACATAAATTTTAAAAATACCAATTCACCCCCACTCTTGGGATCATGATGAAGCTAACAATTTGTTAAGGATGCGAGCACATGGTTGTTCTCATCTGTTAAACTCATAAATTACCTTAACTATCTACCTCTGATGAGGAGATCTACGTACACATGATGATAAATCTTAACCATTTACCTGGACAAAGAAACTCACGTTCCCATAATGGAAAGAAGTAGTTAGCGATGTCCAAACAAAAGGAATCTACATCTTTAAGATAATTATGAAAAAAGGATACCAAATGACAAAAAGAGGATAAGTTCACGAAGCATAGATAGACTCACTCTCTCTATTTTTATCACTTTCTCTCTTTCACACTTTCGGCTGAGAACTATTGGATAACTTAGGCATTAGAAAGATCTTCCTTATACCATGAGGATCTCCCAAAAGCATAATCTTCATTTTTATAGATTAGAAGTGAAAAGATTCTTCACCAGCCTTCAACTTAATCAACCTCCGAAGTGGAAATCTATTTTTAGCATCAAAAGAATTGGTGACTGCACTGGGGATGACATAGTCATCCCTACAGCCTCAAATATGCAGTCAACAAAGTCAAACAAATATGCTTTCAAATAAGAAAACCAACCTCCTGACTGAGTCACTTGAAGTTAAGGGTAGGTGGTCCTCTTCGCCCCACACCATCAAAACTAGTGACTCGCGATCAATTCACCTCATTCCAAAGGAGGATTAAAGGGATCCTCGAGGAGATTCTTCAAAACCAATAAGCACCATCACCACATCACATGACCACTATGGCTCCTAGAAGAGAACAAGAATTGTTGGCCAGCCTAGTTCCTCCAATAGTTGTTGTTTCAATAAAAGAGCATTTTGATGAAACAAGCATGGCAATAGGTTACTCCTCAATCATCAATGAAAAGTTTAAAGAGATGAATGAACGATTCAAGAAGATAGTCAAGGAGATGCAAAAATAATAGTTAGAGCAATAATCTTGTTATTAATGTATATTTAAATATTTTCTATTAAAAAATAATATAAGATTATTATTTTTAATTAATAATCATCTTGTTATTAATGTATATTTACAACATATTACTATGATATTAAATTATGATAAAAATAAATATTACTAATTAAATTCAACATTTTAATTTATTTAATGTTAATTTAAAGTAATAAATAGTTCTTGTTCAATCCATAATTGAATTATAATAACTAATATATCATAATACATAGTAAAATAATATATAGCCATTTTTAATTATATTTTGAATAAAAATAATAATATTTTATAATTAGAAACTTAAAAGCTAATTATTTTAATTTTTAATGAAAATTTAATTAATTTCTATTAATTAAAATAATATCATATTATTTATTAATTAAAAATAATCTTATTAATTAAATTAGTATTTTTAATTTTTAATATTAATTTAAATTAATAAATAATTCTTATTAATCATTGCATAATTGAATTAAGTTTCATTAATAATTAATATATTATAATATATAATAAAATGGTATATGATTATCTTTAATCATATAATATATAATTTTTAAAGTTTTATATATTACACGCAATTTTTATAAATGCTATATATTGGATAAATTTATCAATATTCGTCAATTATGTTGAACAAATAATATAAAATAATGTGTTCAATTATGATATTATTGTTAAAAATAAGTATCATAGAAAAGCAGATCAATCTTACTAGTTGCCATTATACTCATACAAACATGTATAAATTTTACTACAAAAAATTAATGACATAACGATGAGCAAGCATAATTGGTTTCGTACAACATTTTAATGGCAGATAATTGTGGAGGTAGGACAGTTGAGGAAATAGTAAATAAACATATTCATTATGCGTAAAAACAATATAAGACATGTTATACAAACAATTTCTTTTGTTTTTTATTCAAAAATTAGGCAACACCAAGCCCTTTACCATTTCTGTTTAGTGTAGGAGTCCCTGAACTAAGTTTTTAAAATAATTTATCTTAGAATAAAGCAAAGTAATTGAATATTATACATTTAAAAAATGATATGAATAGGGTATCTAAATATTCAAGTGTATGGTACCCAATTCACTTTCTTTATTCTCACAAAAAAATTTTACAACTAGTGACATACTGATGAAATTCCCAGTGCCAATAGCAATCTTGAACAAATTTACATGACTAGATTTTTTTAAAAAAATTTATCCTTAATTAACATCGTTAATTGTACTGCATGATAGGTAAGGACACAATCAACTATGCTTATATTTTCTCAAATAATTATGGTCATTTCAGATTGCTTTTAATTATTTTCATGAGATAGAAATTTTATTTTTCAAGTGTAATATTCTTAGCAAAATAATTCTATGAACACATTCAAAATAAATTAAGCAAAAATCCCACAAAAATGTTTAATTAGTATACCAATTGAAATGTAAATTTCACATACGAATTTCGAATTTCGGCATACACAACACACTAAAAAGTAAATTTCACATAACGCATAATAACAAATGAAATGAATCAAGAAAAACCCTAACCTTAAATTTGGATGTTTCCAAACGAAGCCTTCAAACATAAAATTCAAAGAGCTACATAATAACTTAAAAGACACACTAAAACTTTTATCAATCCAACTAACAAATTCTTCGATCAAAAAAATGAATTTCAATTTTATCAACAAAGCAAATGGTAGAAATCCACTTACCCCTTCTCCTCGAGTTTATATAGCTACTCCTAAATGTTAGCAGCCTCCCGATGAGCAACGATCACCTACAACACATTCGACCTCTGCTGCCCTCTGCCTTAGCAGTGGTCACCTGCTCTTCTCCGTCTCTCTGCAACGTCTGGGTAGCCGTAGGACCCTTGTAATAACCCAAAAAAATAAATTAATTAAAAAATAATAATTAATAAATTAATTAGTTAAACATTATTAAATTAATGTATTAAATAAAAAAATAAAGGAAATAGGAAAATTTTAAATTAAATTAAAATTATTTATTAGTAATTAATTAGTTAAACATTATTAACTTGAATTAATTAAGTTAAGTAAAATGATGATCACACACACGCACGCACGCACGCACACACACACACACACACACACGCATATATATATATAAGTTAAGTTAAAGTAAGTAAAAAAAAAGAGAAGAAAAAAAAAAAGATAAGGAAGCCTGAGAAGATTGAACTGCAGAGAGAGAGAGCTCTACGCTCTCTCTCAATCCGTCTCGCCTCTCCATCTCCGCCTCTCTCTCTCTCTCTCTCTCTCTCTCTCTCTCTCTCTCTCCTCAATTTCGTTGGCCTAGCAAGCGCCGATCGGGAAACAGAACGTGTCATTTGATTCCTAACTCAGCCACCGATATTTCTACTGGAACAGATTTGTCGTGGGAGCGGCATAGGCACCATTCTGGGGTAAGGCAACTTTTTTCTAATTTCTCAATTTCTCCTTAGATCTTTAGTCAAATCGACAATCAGGCACCACCATGGGTTCATAGTCGTGATCGTCGTCATTTTAACCGGAGTAAATTTCCAATTGGGGTTTTCTAAGCCCCACTCCAAAGCACGAGTGAGATTTGAAAAATTTGGCAAGTTAGTTATATTTGAGGGTATAACTGTTTATTTAGTATTTAAGGGTTTAGGAAATATTAAAATAGTATTTTATTTAAGGTTAATTTAATGGAATTAGGATTTTTGATTCATCCGGGTGAGGGCCGCAGGTATTTTTTAGGCTTCCTGTTGGTGTAGTTCAAGAAACCAGGTAAAGGAAAATTATATATTAAATCATATTTTATGAAATTAAAGGTAACAAATTACATTACATTATATGTATGTTTTGGTGTGAATTATAAAATGTCAACCATGTAAAATTATGTTTTCTGAACTTAGGACTGCTTATATAGCTATGTATATATGAAAGTAAATGAATGAAAGTGAAAAGTAATTTATGAAGAATTATGTAAGAAATGAAATGTATTTTCAGCATATAAATGTTAATGTGAGTTGACCTATTTTACATGAATATGTATGAATTTTGCTGTTAAATTGTGTGGCATGAGTAAATGTAAAATATATGCAAATATATGTTAAATGTATGAGATGCAGGTTAAGTAAGTAAAGCATTGATAATAAAATATGATATGGACTATGTTGCTTGTTTATGTTAAATGCAACCATATTAATGTAAAACAGCTGAAAGACAGCCGTGTTAGCAGATTCTAGCACACTTTTGTATAAACTAACTGATGATAACTAAAAGGAACTGTAGATTAACTGATGATGGCGAAAGACCAACTATAGTACGAGGGAAAGAAAGGAAAATGCAATGTAATGACGATGAAATGATAAAGGAATGAAAAGTGAAACGTGAACAATATAAATGTAAAGAGTCTCTTCAAGTGAAATGTAATGCTATGTTTAAGCTATAAACAAGAATGGATGTGAATGATTGAATAATGACAGAAAGAATAATGTAATATGTTATAAGAAGTATTTATGCTATTAGAACATGTTACGATTGGACGAGACATACTCTTCGCTTGAGGGCTTGCTGAGTAAGACAAGTGCACTAGTAACTTCAGATATGGGAATAGCTGCATAACGTACTAGGGCAAAGGGAACCTACTTATATGGGCTGGTAGATTTTCCTATCCTTATGGCCTTCGCTGGTAAACTTTTGTTTGAACTGTGTGAGTACGAGGTTAGTCTAATACTTGAGGGCTTACTGAGTAATGTGAGTGCCTTGGTATGCTTCAGTAGTGACCTTCGGGTTGCTTAAGTATTAGAGCAGATGGGTGTTACTTGTATGGGTGGATAGTCACCCCTATCCTTAGGTAATCTTGTGGGTTGAACCTTTGCATGTGTTTGATTAGGTTCAGAGAATGATTTCAGTATTTATGAAAGTGTTTTGCAAATTTTATTAATATGTTGTTATATAAACTCATGTTAGCCACACACTGTTTTAATATATTGTTTCTTCCCTTACTGAGATGTGTCTTACCCGAATATAAATGTATCTTTTTCAGGACCTCCTCAAGATCGAGCTTAGAGAGCTTGAGGTTTTATAGCATTTTTGAGAGATATAATAAAAATGGTATACACATTTTAATGATGTTTTTGGGAATGTTAATATTTTATATTTTATGTCTTATGTTTTAAGGTTGATAGAAAAGGAATGATTGTGAATACTGGATGTTTTTGGGGATATGTATATATGTTGAATACAGGTGGAATCATGGTTCATTACGGTGTGTAGATAGATTTTAGAAAACTCTGGTATTATATTTGTTGGAAGATTATAGTTATGTTTTCCACTGCATAAATGATGTTAGAATGTGGATTATCAGGTAAATGAATGGATTAATAGCACTTCGGGCCCACGCAGGGGGTCGGGGCATTACAGATGGTATTAGAGCAATGTCCAGCTGTAAGTGTGATTAATTTCACATCGTCTAGATATGGAAATATTAGAATATTAGGTTAGGGATGATTTATACTAGAGTATAGGATTGAGTTGCGATAAGGATAGAGATGGGTAAGTTAAGATACCATTAGGAATTCTGAGTTGTGTTTCGTAAGCTTGGGGGCAAAAATCCCTTGATGGTCTTCTGTGTTTTTCTGAAGAAGTAGCCAGCTTTATAAAATCATGGTAAATCCATTGATGGTGATGTTTCCGAGTAAAGAAATTAGAACTTGGAATTTGAACTCGAAGGTTAGGTTGGTTGATTTAAGGAGAAAAATCTTTGAAGAAGAATAATTTAGGTGTTGTGGTTTAACGGTTAGTGGTTAACTTGAGTGTTTGATATTTAAATTGGAGAATATGGAAATGTGTGGTATGATGTTGATTAGTTGGTTTCATAAGTTATGGTATCGAGGGAAACCAGTAGGTACCTCTAGGTAGAGGTGAATCAGGATGAGTGTACTCGTTGATCCCGACTGAGGTAGATATTGCCAATGGGGCAGGTATAGGTTTATGATTAAGATCATAATGATTTAATTTGGCTATGGATGATTGATTAGTAAAGAAATTCCGAAGACAAAATTTTCTAAAGGAGGGAAGAATATAATAACTCAGAAAAAAATTTAATTAAAAAAGTTAATTAATAAATTAAAATTATTAATCAATTAATTAGTTAAATATTATTAAATTAATGTATTCAATAAACAAATAAAGGAAATAGGAAAAAAAGAATTAAATTAAATTAAAATGATTTATTAGTAATTAATTAGTTAAACATTATTAACTTGAATTAATTAAGTAAAATGGTGATTATATATATATATATATATCTATATATAGACACACATATAAGTTAAGTTAAAGTAAGTAAAAAAAAAGATAAGGAAGCCTGAGAAGATTGAATGCAGAGAGAGAGAGTTATGCGCTCTCTCTCAGTCCGTTTTGCCTCTCCATCTCTGCCTCTCTCTTTCTCTCCTCAATTTCGTCGGCCTAACGAGTGCCGATAGGAAAATAAAAGGTGCCATTGGATCCTTAACTCCGCTATCGACATTTCCATTGGAGCAGATTTGTCGTGTGAGTAGCGTAGACACAATTCTTAGGGTAAGGTAATTTTTCCCTAATTTCTCAATTTCCCCTTAGATCATTAGTCAAATCGACGATTAAGCACCACTATGGGGTCCTAGTCATGGTGGTCGTTATTTTGACCGAAGTAAATTTTCAATTGGGGTTTTTTCAGCCCCACTCCAAAGCGAGAGTGAGATTTGATAAATTTGGCAAATTGGCTATATTTGAGGGTATAACTGTTTATTTGGTATTTAAGGGCCTAGGAAATATTAAATAAATATTTTATTTAAAATTAATTTAATAAAATTAAGATTTTTGATTCAGGGTCCGGGTGAGCGCCGTAGGTATTTTTCAGGGTCCTTGTTGGTGTTGTTCAAGAAATTAGGTAAGGGGAAATTTTATATTAAATCAGATTTTATGAAATTAAAGGTAACAAACTACGTTACATTATATGTATGTTTTGGTGTGAATTATAAAATGTCAATCATGTAAAATTATATTTTATGAGTTTATGACTGCTTACATAGTTATGTATATGTGAAAGTAAAAGAATGAAAGTGAAAAGTAATTTTTGAGGAATTATGCAACGACCCCGACCCGTCACGTGAGCCCGGAGTGATACTTTAGTGACGTCAGTGTACCTGATACCTTATTCATCAAATATAAAATATACATACGCAACGGAAATAAAATATAAAATCCTCGAAGTCATTACTAGAGTTCTAACTATCTTTATACACCAATATATCCATTTTCACATAATTGCATCCCATAAAACTAAACAAAAATAAATTCTCTATCTACACACTACCTACATAAAATTTACACCACTAGCCCGACTCCTCTAACCTGCTAGACCCGATCTCTATGATTCCCTGAAAAGACAGTTTCTGAAGTAGGGGTGAGGCACAACTTAGTAAGGGAAAGACTAAGTTACTGTCAGTGTGTGGCCAGCATGCATTTAGTGCACAAAAAACAACCAGTTCACAAAGCAGATAAACTCATTTATGAAATCATTCTTATTTTACACTCACACACACAATTAGCCGAGGATAGGGAAGATTACCAGCTCATACAAGTAACTTTCCTCTGCTCTAGTACCATTATTGCTACTAGGGCACTCACCTTTCTTAGGAAGCCCTTAAAATTATCTTATTAATTAAACGTATTCATATAAATTAACAGATATGCATATAAGATATTCTCTGTGACAAAAACGCCATTTACATCCCCATGGCACGAGTTGTGCGGCCCGAAGGCTGGACTAAGCCTGGGTGATCAGCCCAAACAAAGTCAAAAATAACATCCTCTGCCAACACATCTGCAGGCATCCATAGCAAAGCTGCAGGTCCGACGCCCTTACTTCAACCTCACGCAGGTAGTCGACTGGACCCCCTACACTTCTATCCAGATAGTGTGGGTGCACATGGTCTAACTAGCAACGATACCGTGCTTACAATACATTGGTCCCTAGGGTTCCTAAAGCATATCATGCAATTTAGATAATAGAAATCACCATTTAAAATATTAATTCACATATATTTCTTATTATTCCAAAAACCTGGCCCCCGACCACAAAACAAAATCTAACATATTGCTATCAATTAAAACTCGGCGCTCGGTCATCAAACAATAATCCTGGCCCTTGGCCAATCCAATAACACCCGACCATTGGCCGTTAGTTCAAACTCTTGCATTTCATAAACATTTCCAATATTTTCACAAGCATTTCCAGTATTTCTCAAACAATTCAGTATTTCAAAATCCCAAATCCAGATATACAATAATCTATACAAATTAAATCATCTGCCACACGATTTTCCATATTTAACATATCCATATAAACAAACAAGTTTTCCACCGTTCATTTTATTCAAAAATACCATATCATATATCCTAGGTTTGTAAAATCCATTTCGATCTATTAGTTTTCAAAATAACCTTTAAATTCCCAAATAAATAAATAAATAATAAATAAATTTATATAAACATAACAATTAAATTGATTCAAATTTCATAAAATTATTGCCTTAACTTAATCCCCTTACCTGATTCCTGAAAAATCCCGATAACACCCCGACCTACGCTCCAGGTGTTCAAAAACTCATGAACCCTGAAATTAAAATTTCCCCATATTATTCGTCATAATTCCTAGAGTAACTTTCCCTAAAATTTTCCTAAGTTTTGAATACCCTAAATAGCCTAATAAAAGCCTAAATTATCAAATTTACCCTCGATTTAGGATTTGTACCCCGGAGCTCCGATTCGAAAACTTGCTCCGGTTAGATTGTAAAGAATCTCCCCACGAGTCTCCTGGTAATTTTTTTTCGTTAATGGGGCTTATAGTTTAAGAGAAATTGAGGTAAATTTGAGATTTGACCTTACCCCAAGAGATATACCTACGCCGTTTCCACGACAGATCCGCTCTAGTAGAAATGTCGGTGGCGGCGAGTAGAGTCTAATGGTATTTTTAGATTTTTGATCGTCCGAATAATGGAGATAAGATGGAGGAGAGTGGAAGAGAGGAGACGAGGAGACACAGAGGCGCTATCTTCACAGAATGAAAAGAAAAAAGAAAGAACAGGCTTCCTAAAGGATCTTTGATCCATCAGGATAACTTATTATTATCAATTAAATAATATAATATAATAATAATATCATATTATAATAAAATATATTTTATATTAATTAATTTTAAAAAAAGTAATTTAATTTTTTTAATAATTTAGTTTTAATTAATTTTTTTAATAATATTTTTTTATTTTTTAGGATCACTACAGATTATGTAGGAAATGAAATGTATTTTCAGCATATAAATGTTAAATGTGAGTTGGCCTATTTTACAGGAATATGTATGAATTTTACTATTAAATTGTGTGACATGAGTAAATGTAAATTTTATGCAAATATATGTTAAATGTATGAGATGCAGGTTAAGTAAGTAAAGCATTGAGAATAAAATATGATATAAACTATGTTGCTTGTGTATGCTACATGCAACCATGTAAATGTAAGACAGCTGAAAGACAGTTATGTTAGCAGATTCTAGCACACTTTTGTGTAGACTATCTGATGACAGCTAAAAGGAGTTGTAGAAACTGATGATGGCTAAAGACCAACTATAGTACGAAGGAAAGAAAGGAAAATGTAATGCAATGACAATGAAATGATAAATGAATGAAATGTGAAAAGTGAACGGTATAAATGGAAAGAGTCACTTAAAGTGAAATGTAATGCTATGTTTAAGTTATAAACAATAATGGGTGTGAATGATTGAATAATGATAGAAATAATAATATAATATGTTATTAGAAGTATTTATGCTATTAGAACATGTTATGATTGGGCGAGACGTACTCTTTCCCTGAGGGCTTGCTGGGTAAGGCGAGTGCACTAGTAATTTCAGATGTGGCAGTAGTTGCATAACGTACTAGGGTAGAGGGAACCTACTTGTATAAGTAGGTAGATTTTCCTATCCTTAGGGCCTTCGCTGGTAAACTTTTGTTTGAACTGTGTGAGTACGAGGTTAATCTAATACTTGAGGATTTACTAAGTAATGTGAGTGCCCTAGTATACTTCAGTAGTGACCTTCAGGTTGCCTAAATTTCAAAGCATAGGGGTGCTACTTGTATGGGCGGGTAATCACCCCTATCCTTAGGTAATCTTGTGGGTTAAACCTTTGCATGTGTTTGATTAGGTTCAAAAAATGATTTCAGTGTTTATGGAAGTGTTTTGCAAATGTTATTAATATGTTGTTATATAAACTCATGTTAGTCATATACTGTTTTAATATATTATTTATTCATTTACTGAGATGTGTCTCACTCGAATATAAATTTATCTTTTTTAGGACCTCCTTAAGATCGAGCTTAGAGAACTCGAGGTTTTATAACATTTTTGGGAGATATAAGAAAAAGATTATAAACATTTTAATGATGCTTTTGGGAATGTTAATATTTTATATTTTATGTCTTACGTTTTAAGGTTGATAGGAAATGAATGATTGTGAATACTGGATGTTTTTGGGGATATGTAAATATGTTGAATACACGTGGAAGCATGGTTCATTACGGTGTGTAGATAGATTTAAGAAAACTCTGCTATTATATTTGTTGGAAGATCATAGTTATGTTTTCTACTACATAAATGATATTAGAATGTGGATTATCAGGTAAATGAATGTATTGGTAGCACTTTGGGCCCACGTAGGGGGTTGGGGCGTTACAACCCTACTCTCTATTCGCGCACAAAATGGAAGTAGAAATGGCTATGTAAGGGACGAAACAAATCTCGCTGGATGTACCAGCGAGATTTGCCACGCATCCAATGCCGAATGGATGAGTGAATTAGTATTCTGAAGAAAATCTTGCTCGAAGAACCAACGAGATTTACCACGCGTCTAACACCAGATGGATGTGCAATTCATATTTCTAAGCAAATCTCACTAGATGAACTAGCGAGATTTGCCATGTGTTCAAAGTAGCATCACTAGTGCATAGTAAATTTTGCAGTCTGATTCAGTGAGATTTGTTTAATCTCATTGGATCAAGGAGTGAGATTATGTTAGAATCATTATGAAAATTATTTTTCCAAATATGGTATTATTTAATATATATATATATTTGAAAAAAGATAAAAGCAAAAAAAACTCTTTTGACCGGTAGTCTCAAAAAAAACCGGAAGCTACTAAGCTCAATAGAAAACAACAGACACGTGCGAGACTCCAACTACCCGCCAGGCTGCCTCGCAAAACGGAGCCTGCGCTTTTCAACTACTACAAGCTCGACTCCGCTCTGGTTTCCGGTTTCTTCATCTTCAAGCATTTCAATGGAAATTCACAGGGTTGCTTTCATCATCAAGAACCCTTTGTTCGATGACAAGTTTCTTCTCCGGAAACAGACGCGTCCGCCCAAATTTGGCGACGATGAGTATGATTCTTACATTGATTCCGATCTCTACGACCTGCCTTCTGTTCAATTGAATCCTCTGGAAGGAGATTCCCAGTCTCCAGTTCTCCTTCAAGGCACAGAATCTTGTTCGCTTGACGTGGGAAAATTCGACTTCAAATCGGCTATCGACGAGGTATTGTTCGGTTTGAGTGTATTTGTGCGCGTTCTGAGTTACATTTTACATTTATTGGTTTGGCAGGTTTTGGAGCAGATGGGGTTTCGGTCGTTTGATGGGGTAGAATGGACACTGTGGAAGTATGAGGAAGAAGCCGAATTCGGTCCAGTGCCTCCTGTTCAGACTCTGTTCGTTATGGGGAAATTGGCGTTTGAAGATGAACACTTAAAAGGTTGGTTCTGCCAGAATAGGTAATTTTATATTTAGCTAGACATAGACACTTCTCCTTATAATAATTGGGCAATAAACGAAAATTTTAATTTTATGTTGGTATATTCCAAATTCCGAATTATGTTGCTTTACGTCTTGCGTGAAATTGGGCAAGATACAGTTGCATTAAGCCACGTTCGAATGTCATATAGAACATGTAGTTTTATTACTTGCGGCTGGTTTGGCATTTCTATCTCATTTGATTTCACTGAATTTTTTGTTTATGATGATCAATTAGAGCTTCAATTTCCATTTAATTTGGTGGAAAAGATTGTTTCCTTATGTCTTATGTGTTTTAAAGTTCATTTTTAAAAAAATTTTTTTTGGCTCGTTGTTATTTTCAGTTATGATATACTGTGTTTCTTGAAGGCGCATGCGACTAATGTTGAAAATTTTTATGTGCAGAGCTAGGCAAGTGGATGTCCATTCAGAGTTGCCTAAACTTGCTTCTAGGAGTGAAACCAGGTAGTGATCGTGTGGGACCTCTGGTAGTTCTTGGTCTTCTGAATGAATCTGAACAATCTATGAAGTTGAAAATTCCACCTAGCTTGCATTGCCAGGTTTGCTATCTTTTAACTGAGAGTACTTCACCAGATATTTTACCAAAATGAAGAAAAAATGGTTTCACCATATGGAGAAAACATACACCAAGAGGCAGGATAGATGCATTTAGAAAATGAAAGGCATATGGGCATTCATGAGAAAGCTTAGCTTCTACAATCAGTCAAATGACTTTGTGTGGCAGGATTAATTGCGTTTATCAGTGAAGGGAATATGCAGACAATTATGAGGAAGCAAAATTTCTGAATATCAATAAAATGTTTTCGTTCTCCTAAAGTAGTAAATTTCAAGATGAAAATTTAATGGTTTTTGTTCACCTACAGTAGCATATTTAAAGATGAAAATTAGTGGTTATGTATGTTATTTCAACATAGTTTTGTTCAATAATTTCACATAAAAAAACCTTCTGTATTAGCAATATCCACTTCTTCTAGGCTGCTGAATGGGAATTTATGGAACCTATAAAATTAAATGCAAACTAGAAATCTATGTAAAGGCTTAACAAATAATTTGGTTGCAAGATCTACACCAATAACATTCTTTCATGATGTGTCTTCCGAACAAGTTATGTACGTTTGAGTAGTGCCAACATGCCAATATTCTGTTCACATCTAAAATATATTCTCATTCTTCAGGAGTACCCGCCAGGTGTTATGCTTGTACCTATGGGAAGTAGAACAGCAAAACCTTTTTGGACTACAAACTTGGTTGTATTTGCACCTAAGATAGCTTCCAACTGTTGTGGAGTTAACAGCTCTGTTGCCCATGGAGATGCACTTATAGTGGATCCAGGATGTAGGTCTGAATTCCATGAAGAGGTATTGTGTGTCACTTCATTTTTTTTTTGGTTTTAGGATAAAAAAATGGATAGAAGTTTATTAAGAAGAATACAAATGTATAATATCAAATTGGAACAACTCAAGCAAGAAAAGTGGAGGTTCTTCGATCTAAGGATATTTTCTTTTGGAAATTAGAATAATTTTTGAGCCAAAACAGTGTGTCACAGTACATCTCTTTATAATCTTGAGGTTGCTTTCTTGATCTGGTTGGTTGTTGGCTTCTAAAAATTTCTCTCTAAGCTATCATTACTAAGGAAATAAAGTTAACTCTTGTCATAGTACTATGGCTCAGTCACTTGGTTAAAGTGACCTCTTTTAACTGTTTTGGTAACTTTTTTGGGATTTCAAGATCATATTTGTCTTGTGATAGAATAGCATATCATCTGTGAAATTAGTTATGGTTATGGATCTAATTTCTATGAAATCACATATGAACTTTTTGAAATATAGGAATAAACTATCCAAATTTGTGCTTACGAGTATGTGACTATACAATGAGCAATACATATATCTATATGCATCACATAGAACAGGTTAGGAGTGACATTCGATTGATCTGTGTATGATCAAGCTGTCATTTATTGGTCATGTAGTCTTGACAGATGAAACTAGAATAGGAGTTAATGATGAAGAAATACTGGTACAATGGTACATTCCATGATGAATTGGTTCTTATGAGTGGAACCTAGAGAAATACTAGGGTTCTATTTTTAATTATATTTGTAGAAATCCCGAGTATCATAGAATATCTTGGAGTAATTTAGGGAAGTATATATTGTATATTATTGAAAGAGATTTGTTTAGGAGATTCTTTCCATTTTTAGATCTTCTGATTATATTATACATATTGTATATTGGTTTGTACAAAATTATTCAAGGAATAAAGAAATTCCATTCTGTTTTTTCATGGTATCAGAGCTAGGGTTTCTAAACCTTAGCTAATAATGGCACACGACGCCGTCAATAGCAGAGGGTCGAGCTCCTCTGAAACTCTCGATGGCGACTCTGAAGCCACCTCCATCGTGGGTTCGCATGGGCTAGACAACTTGGCCTTTCCACTCTCGGTGGAGAAATTGAACGGAAAAAATTTCCGTGAATGGGCTCAGTCCAACAAGCTTGTGATTGAAAGCAAAGGAAGGTTGGGATACCTTTCCGGCGAAAGGAAGAAGCCCGCCTCAACCGACATCGCAGTTATGCAAAAATGGAAGTCTGAGAATTCCATGGTGACTATGTGGCTCGTAAATTCAATGAAGCCCTCAATCGGCAAGATTTACCTATTCTTACCAACGGTGAAGGATGTCTAGGATGCTGTTCGTGAGACATACTTCGATGCCGAAAGCTACTCCTAGATCTTCGAGATCAAGACTCAACTGTGGCAGCTGTGACAAAGAGAGAGGGATGTCACCGATTACTTCATGGAGATGACCACTCTCTAGCAGGAGCTTGACCTAAGCGTTGATGAAGAGTGGGAATGCCCTGGCGACAGTATTCACTATAAGAAGAGACTCGAGAACGAACAAGTCTTCGAGTTCTTGGCTGGCCTCAACCTTGACCTAGACGATGTGCAAGGAAGGATCCTCGGCCAACGCCCCCTTCCTTTAACGCGAGAGGTCTTCTTAGAGGTAAGGCGTGAAGAGAGCAGTCGCAGTGTTATGATGAAGGGACTGACTGGACACATAGGGAATGAAATATCAGCCCTAATCTCGAGAAATAATGAAGGACGGGCCCTAATGTCGCGAAATGCTATGGGTACAGGCCAAAAGACACATAAAGGGAGACCCTGGTGCGAGCATTGCTGCAAGCCAAGCCATTCAAAAGACACTTGCTGGGAAATACATGGAAAGCCTACATATTGGAAGTCGAGACAAAATAAAAAAATCGTGGCTATTAGGTTGCTGTTGATAATCCAGCCGAGAAATCACAAGGTAAGAAAAATACCAATACCACTCCAAGTGGAGCATTCATTCCAGAGCAGTTGGAACAGCTCTATAAAATGCTCTCTACCATTCAAGCATCGGGTCAGTTTTCCACTAGTTCTTTAGCCCACCAAGCTAATTTTTTGACAGCCTTAAATACTATATCTCATTACAAGTCATCATGGATAATTGACTCTGGTGCCTCTGATCATATGACTGATTCTTATCATTTGCTCTCATCCTATTCACCATGTGCTGGAAATTTGAAAATTAAAATTGCAGGTGGATCACTCTCATCTGTTGTGGGCAAAGGAAGTATTCGAATATCTGATTCTATAATCCTAAAATCTATCCTACATGTCCCTAATCTATCTTGCAATTTGTTATCCATTAGCCAGTTGACAAAAGATTCCAATTGCTCTGCTAAATTTGTTTCATCTCACTATGTTTTCTAGGACTTATCATCGGGGAAGACGATTGGCAGTGCTAAGGCGTGTGAGGGACTCTATTACTTTGAGGAGGCAAATACGAGTGAACAATGTAATACTGCAATTTGTGATTCTGCATCTATTTCTAGAGATAGTGAAATTTTGTTATGACATTTTAGGATGGGTCATCAAATTTTCAATATTTAAGACGTTTATTTCCTTCCATTTGTTCAAATAAAACGTTTTCTGATTTTCAATGTGAAATTTGTGAGCTTGCAAAATACCAGCGTAATTCCTTCCCAAAGTCCACATACAAACATTCCCGCCCATTTATTATGATTCACAGTGATTTATGGGGGCCCTCACGCTCTCTTAATTGCACTCATACGAAATAATTTGTTACTTTTACTGATGATCATACTCGTATTTGTTGGGTTTACTTGTTGAAAGATAGAACTGAAGTCCGTTTTGTTTCCGTCAGTTTCCACTCCATGGTTCAAACACAATTCCAAACTCACATCCAAATTTTACGTACTGATAATGGTACGGAATATTTCAATGATATCTTGGGACATTATCTTCAAGAAAATGGAATTGTTCATCAAAGTTCATGTATGGATACCCCTCAACAAAATGGGGTTGCTAAACGTAAAAATAGACGTATACTTGAAGTAGCTCAGACGTTGATGTTCACTACAAATATGAAAAAATATTTTTGGGGCAATGCCATTTTAACAGCTACACATCTCATTAATTGAATGCCGAGTCGAGTTCTTTCTTTTGCCACTCCTCTCCAGAAATTTCAGGAATATTTTCCCAACTCTCGACTCTACTCCAATCTCTCTTTGAAAATCCTTGGTTGTACTGCATTTGTTCATGTTCATGCTCACAGTTGGAATAAATTGGAACCTCGTGCCATTGTGTCTGTATTGGTTACTCTCCTACTCAGAAAGGCTACAAATGTTATGATCCTCTCACAAAAAAAATGTTTGTTAGCCTTGATGTCACGTTCTTTGAAACCACTCCTTATTTCCAAAAGCCCTCTCTTCAGGGGGAGAAGTGGAGTGAAGATTGGATTCTTGATTTCTCTACTGATGAATTTGTGTCATCTACTGAGTCTCCCGTTACTAAGTCTCCCATTGATTTCTCTACTGTTGAATCTGTGCCATCTACTGAGTCTCCCATTGCATCATTTCTTGACTTGTCATGTGCAAATGATCACTTAAACTCTGGGGGAGATGCAGAAAAACAAAATAATAAGGAAATACTTGTTTACTCAAGAGAGCCAAAACCAAAGAACAGGGAGAATCTTATACTGGAGGCACCAAAAGAGTTGGAACCGGTGATAGTTCCGAGCAACCATGAGTCCACGCCCAGTCCCGGTCCGGTAATAAATGGCCATGAGCTTCCTTCTAATAAGTTTGTTCCTAATGACATCAATTTACCCATTGCAGTCAAAAAACAAACTAGGCCATGTCCTCTATATCCCTGATCAAAATACATGTCTTATAAAACTTTGTCTACAGGGTTTCGTGCTTTTACCTCTAACCTTGACAAGATAAAAATTCCAAAGAATAGTTAGGAAGCCCTGGAAATTCCTGAATGGAGGGAAGCTGTCATGGAAGAGATGTGGGCCCTTGGATAAAATGGAACTTGGGACGTTATGAATTTGCCAAGAGGAAAGAAGCCAGTAGGATGCAAATGGGTCTTCACAGTGAAATATAGAGCTAATGCGACAGTTGAACGATATAAAGCCAGACTCGTTGCAAAAGGGTTTACAAAAACCTATGGCATTGACTACAGCACCAGTGGCAAAATTGAACACAGTTTGGGTCCTCCTATCCTTGGCTGCTAACTTAGATTGGCCACTACAGCAATTCGACATTAAGAATGCATTTCTAAATGGTGAGTTAGAAGAGGAAGTCTACATGACTATACCATCGGGTTTCAGTAAGAAAGGTGAAGAAAACAGAGTATGTAAACTCAAGAAGCCCTTATACAGACACAAGCAATCTCTCAGAGCATGGTTTGACAAATTTGCGAAAGTGATAAAGAACTAGAGATATCGACAAGGACAATTAGATCACGCCATGTTCTTCCAACAGTCTGAAAGTGGTAAGAAAACAATTATGACAGTGTATGTTGATGATGTAATCCTAACTGGAGATGATACAATGGAGTTTGAAATTAAAGACCTGGGACAAATGCGGTACTTCTTGGGAATGGAAGTTGCTAGATCAAAAAAAAGGTATTAGTGTCTCTTAGCGAAAGTATATCCTTGATCTCCTAATCGAAACTAGAATGCTTGGATGCAAACCTTGTGAAACCCCGATTGAAGCCATAAACAGGGTCGAAAACTGCGGAATTCCAGTTGAAAAGGAGAGGTATAAGAGATTGGTTGGTAAACTAATTTACCTATCGCATACCAGAACCGACATTGCATTTGTGGTAAGTGTGGTAAGTCAACACATGCATTCACCGAAAAAGACTCACCTAGATGCCGTGTATAAGATCCTTAGGTACCTCAAGGGTTCTCCGGGTAAAGGACTCTTCTTTAAGAAATGTGAAAGCAAGGAAGTAGAAATCTTCACAAATGCGGATTGGGCAGGTTTAGCGGAAGATAGAAGGTCTACCATCGGATATTGCACCTTTGTATAGGGAAATTTGGTAACTTGAAGGAGCAAAAAACATAATGTAGTGGCTTGAAGCAGTGCTGAAGCTGAATTCAGGGCAGTTGCACAAGGGATATGTGAAGGGTTGTGGTTACGGAAACTCTTGGAAGAATTACAAATCCCAGTGAAATTCCCTATCAAACTTTATTGTGACAACAAAGCAGCCATCAGTATCTCTCTCAATCTAGTTTAACATGACAGGACTACGCATATAGAAAGGAACCATCTGTATGACTTATGTACCTACCAAATAACAAACTGCAGACATCTTTACTAAAGGGTTAGCCCGACAAAGCTTTGATGACTTTATTTGCAAGTTGGATATGATCAATATCTATGATCCAACTTGAGGGGAAGTGTAGAAATCCCGAGTATCATAGAATATGTTGGAGTAATTTAGGGAAGTATATATTGTATATTATTGAAAGAGATTTGTTTAGGAGATTATTTTCATATTTAGATCTTCCGATTATATTATAAATATTGTATATTGGTCTGTACAAAATTATTCAAGGAATAGGGAAATTCCATTATGTTTTTTCATTCAACTTTATTGTTGATTTATAGACCTCTATTTTCTCATTTTGAACTTTCCTGTGTGTGCGTACTGGTTCAGAGTTCAGACTGTTACTCAAAATTGCAGGACAGAGTCCAAGAATTCATATTCTTGTCAACTAGGCTTGTTTTTCATTTTTTTTTTTTCCTGTTTTCCTTTTAAAAATGAACTTGATGATCTCATTTATCCTATGTTTAGACTGAAATTATTCCCTTGTATTAATTATGTTGTTTCATTTCCTTGCATTGTTGTGTATGACCAGCTTAAGGAAATTGTTGCTGCTTTGCCAAGAAAGCTAGTTGTCTTTGTTACCCATCACCATCATGACCATGTTGATGGTAACATCTCTTTTCCTGTTGCCGTTTTAAAAAAAAATATTGGAGTTTTTGTTTATTTTTGGCCAGCTGGCACTTGAATTGCAAATTTCAAGAAGCACACATGGAAGGCAGCCTCCTTTTTTTCGTTTAAATTTTAAATTTACAGCTTATATAATCTATTATTCACTTTAAAGCAATATTCTTGTTGTGAACTATTGTACTTTGTAATTGCATTAAAAGTTTTTCCCATAATTTTTTATTCTTAGCTTTATTTGGTGAAGCAAGTGCCATTCTGAAAATGATTTGCTTTTTGATGTTTTGATTCAGGTCTTTCTATTATCCAAAAGTGCAATCCTGATGCTACTCTCATGGCACATGAGAATACCATGCGTCGCATTGGAAAAGGTTACCATTCTGTAGACAGAGATGATGTCATTTCAGGCTGATAGCCATATGAGAAAGTTTCAGATGTTCTTTTTTCCCATCTTTTGCACTTTAAATATAAGCAGCACATTCTGAATCTTGTGATGCATAAACTCTTGGGGTTATGCATCTCAGAGTTTGAGGCTCAAGTTCAGAATCTTGAGAATCATGAAGCATGATAGTTAATACTTTTAGGTTATATGTCTGCTATCTTAATTTTTATTGTAAAATTTTAAGATATACAAGGCTTCATATGAACCTTTTGGGTTTGCTTCATGATTCCTTGTATACAAAGCAGTAAAGGGGAAAATAAAGCAGAAATTATATTCACATATTTATTGTATAATATTTCTGAAGTAAAAATGGTACCATCTTTTCTTCCATGCTGGCTAGTGCATAGGTTTTCACATGTCAGTGAGACATTTTGAGCTTGAGAGTCGAATAATTTTCTAAGACATAAAGTATCTCTGGCTTCATGCATAGGCCAGAATTTTAGATTTGATGAGACCTTTACCCCCTTCCCTTAGCAATGAGATCTGCTGGCTGTGTATGGTCGGGAGTCGGGACCTTGATATATATGGCCTATCAGTGTGAGATGGATCCTTGACTCAAATGGGCAAAAGAGTTTCTGCATCAGCTGTTGAACCGTAATCTACTGAACAATGACTTTTGAACACATACACTGTTCTGTCTGAGATGTCAGAGAGTATTATACCAATATTAACTTTTTTGTTATGGTGAGAGGACCGGCGTGGCTCAGTATTGGGCACCCCTGCTAATGATAGGAAAGGTCATAGGTTTGATATAGTGACACATACCCCCAGTCCACCTCCCTCCACCACACAAAACACAAAAAGAAAAAACAAAAATAAAGGGAAAAAACAAGAAAAAATTCCCAGCAACAACACACATGCAGGCACACAGCACCATTGGATCCCCTGGACCGGAGAAGAACGAACGTTGTTGAGACTAACTAGGCATTTGGTTTGGGGAATCATGTGCCTGGAAATCTAGACACCCATCCTATGGGAATCTAGAGTACCCAAAAAAAAAAAAGGGGGGGAGTATTTTGTGGTTATAATGGGTTCCTGGTAATCCTCAAATGCCTGCCTTGTAAGATTCCAAGGATGAGCCAAACATGGGCATCAAGGATCCCCAACTCTCAATCCTGGGAACCTCAAAGATTCCTTGAACCCAATGACTACCAAGCATCATTCATTCATCTTAGAATACACACATTATTTAATACCTGATGTTATATTGATGGTGCTCTACATTTTTGGTATTTCAAATCATTTGATATTAATCAACTCAAGAGTTTAATTTATGCACGCTTATTATGGTCAAGATATTATTTTTGTTGCTTCATCATGTGATGGCTGCTTTGGCTGACTTGCCCACAAAAAATAGAAAAAGCACTAAGTTGATTTTTTTACTCACTAATATTTGTTATCACAGGTGATTGGTCACTTAGCTATATCTCAGTCTCAGGAGCCGAAGATATTTGCATTGGCGATCAGCAATTGCGTGTCATTTTTGCTCCAGTAATCTTGTTTGCTTGACTTACTTTCCTTTTATTTCTTTCTTTCTTCTCCAACTGATTCAAGTTGTGGAAATGTGATATAGTTAAGAAATTGTCTATGCACTTGTTGTTGGTGGTTGAGATTCTTCAGAATAAGAGAAAGAGTGAATTTCATGAAATTGGAAGGATGATTTAAAATTTATTCTGGAGAAAATTAACCAAACAAATGATAGATATGGAGGATTTAGGAAGGATTGATGACTTAAAGATGCTGAAAAGTTAACAATTTGCTTGCCTTGCTTTATTGGGGGTGGTAAGAAGAATGTTGATCCTGCTAGGGCTAGTGGCTGGAGTAAAATGTGCATAGTTTGTAGGTGTTTAGTGAGTCAATTATTGTGACCATGGCATGATATGTTGGTGATTTAATATGAACCATGGGGACCGCCTATATCATTAGTAATATCAATATGACTTTTTTGGCACATTGCTAAGATCTGAGGTATATGAATAAATTATAATAATCAAATCTTGAGTGCTGCCAATTTTGTTGAAAAAGCACCAAAGATTATGATTGTATTCAACTCACTCTCCTCAAGGCTCCATTTTGCAAGACTAGTTCTGGTGATGGGAATTTTTTTTTTTTTTGAATTCTATGTCTTATTTTCACATTTTGAGATTTTACTTCTATAATAAACATATAATTTCTCACTAAATTATAGCTCTTGAGCATCAAATTTTCTTGTCTGATGGTCATGAATTCAACCAATCTCACATTAAATTTATTATAATTATAGGATCCTTCCTTAATGTTTTTGTTAATGGTTATTTGGTCATTTAGCATTATTAGTATGTAGAGTTATGTTAGTAAGTGTGAATCAGTATGGGTATTATTGTCATTGGCTTTGTACTCGGCATATATTATAAATGGAGGGAGAGTCCTATCATTGATGTTAGGTCTTCCATTTTTCCCAATTATTGAACAGTTTTAAATAGCACCATTCAACTAAACAATATTAATGGTCATTCTTTTGTGAACCTTTTTTTTCATGGCCTAAGACTTTTTCCATGCCTGTTAACAACCAACGCTAATTGATAATTTTACCATTTTTTTATGAACTGAAAATTCAAGCCAAATTTATGAAATAAAGAATTACATCCTATTCATTCACTTTATTTATGGAGAACAAAATTCATTTTTCTTCTATACATCTAAATGGCTCTGTTCTTGTGGTGAGTTCACTGACATGTAAATAATGTTCATCAGAAAAAAGAAAAAAAGATGAGGTTGCAAGAGTGAGTTCCTGTGGAGAGCTTCTTGTAGTTTGGCTTGCTCTATTTTTAACTTCTATTTTGCATAATCTTTAAATTTTCGTTTCCCTTTATGCTTGGATGAAACCCAATTAGTTAGAAATTGCTTTAAAACTAACATATAGATCTTTTCATTTAGGGACACACAGATGGGCACATGGCACTTCTTCATACCAACACTCATTCATTGATCGTGGGAGATCATTGTGTGGGGTAAGATTTTGTAAAGATACTAATTAGCATTCCTTGTCAAGTGTGTTTAAGGACATGGTTTTAAATTTCATTTCCTTATGTTATTTCTTTTGGCATGCTATGCAAACAATAGAAGTGCTACATTATTTTTATCATTATTATTATTATTTTTATTTTTGGGTAAATGATTGTTAAGCATATTGGAGACTAATGCACTTATCCACATTGTAGTATTATTGGCTATTGATGTGAAATAAAAATTGAACTTTGCCAAAAGTTGATAACATGTCTATGTTGACCCACCCATGTGGGTGCATTTATTTTTTTCTTTGCTTGGGAAGTTGCACCGTCATGGAGCATGCGCAGCGTTGTGGAGCATGCGCAGCCTCGAGCATACATAATTCTTTTATTGTTGCTCCATCTCAATGCTCCTCTTTAATATATATATATATATATATGTAAGTACATTACTTTGTAAAGCTGTGAGTGTGTGTGAAAAATATACAGAGAGCGAACGGAGTGAGGTGAGTGTGTGTGGCAGAGAGATTAGTGCCGAGAGTTGAGTTGAGCTGTGTTACTCCTCCTCTTTTGTATCTCTCTTATTGATCATACAGTGTCTTTCCCTCTCTCCCATGGACGTAGGCTGAGTTTGGCCGAACCACGTATTTCTTTTGTGTTCTCTGTGTGATCGTATTTTGTTTGTGTTGTTGGAATCATCCCCTTCCCCTAACAACTAGTATCAAAGCTTGGAAAGGGCGAGGAGCAAAATCTGAGCTTATCTTCGGGTTTGGTGACGTTGAGATGAAGCTGGGACAGCAGTCGCAGAGGCTTCACATGCCGCCATACCAACTTCTCGTTGCTTCCCCACCAAAATTGTTCGCTTCTGATTGTGTCGGATCTCTCAGCCACGAGTGATTGCAGCTTCTGGTGAGGATCATTTTTTTTTTCCTTTGCGCAGAGATAGAGACGGAGTAGGTGAATAGGAAGGGAGAAATCTTCCCCAGCAAGTCACAACAAAAGAAATAAAGGAAGGTGAGATCTTTTATTATGATAATAATAAGAAAAAAAAAGAAAGGTGGTCATTTCATTTATTAAAAGCTAAGGAAGGTACTATTATGGTTGCATTAGAGAAGTGAGCTGTGTGAAGTGTTTGCTGACATGCCACATCAGAGATCCAATTTGTCCACATTACTAGTGGGCCCACCTGCCACGTCACCAGTGGGGCTCACTTGCTACATCATCTGTGGGGTTTACATAAATCGGGTCAATTTCATTCTTAGCTATTTTGACCGTTCCAGATGCATTGGTGCTGTCGATTTTGCCAAAATCAGCCTCTAAGTTACTGTTTTATAATGGATGACAATTTATCCAAGTTCGGCGTGGAGAAATTTGACGGTCGGAACAATTTCAGTCTATGGCAGAATACAGTCAAGGATATCTTGATTCAGCGTGACTTAATCAAGCCGCTAATCGGGAAGAAGCCAGATAATATCAAAGATGATGATTGGGCAGAGGTGGAAATGAAAACGGTTAGTACCATTTGTTTATGCCTGTCAAATGAAGTTAAATATTCTATGTTAGATGAATCATCACCTGTTGAGTTATGGAAAAAATTAGAATAGAGATACATGTCAAAATCTCCAACAAACAAGCTATTTCTGAAGAAGAAACTCTATCAGCTAAAAATGGAGGAAGGGGTAAATCTTTTTGACCACATAAATGATTACAACAAGATCATGACCCAGTTAATGAGTCTTGGTGTAAAAGTTGAATAAGAAGATAAAGTGCTTCTTCTCCTGGCATCTCTACCACCTTCTTATGATAGTCTTGTCACAGCATTGCTTGTTGGTAAGGAAACCTTGAATTTGGAAGAAGTGATGGCTTCACTATAGGATACTGACATCCTCAGAAATCCAACCATTAACCTTGGGCGTGCCTTGGTCACACAAAGTAAGAAACACACCAAGGGCAGAAATCAAAATATAAGTCAAAATCGTGGAAGATCAAGAAGCAGACGGTCCAAATCAAGAGTTCTAGGAAATTCCGACAACACTTAGAACAAAAAGCAGATTGAGTGTTGGAATTGTGGCAGGATTGGCCACTACAAAAATCAATGTTGATCCCAGAAGGAGCTAGAAAATAAGACCGAAGCAAATGTTACCTCTTCTTCAGGAGAAGGAGATGCACTGTTATGCTCTTTGGAAAGGAAGGGAGAGTCTTGGGTATTAGATTCTGGAGCCTCGTTTCACGCACAGGCAACAAAGAAATGCTTAACAGATATGTACCCGGAAATCTTGGCAATGTTTATCTTGGTGATGACAAACTTTGTGAAATTGTAGGAAAAGGAGAAGCAAAAATAAATTTGATAGGTACCACCGGGAGCTTGACTGATGTCAGATATATCCCTGATCTCAAGAAAAATTTAATATCTATTGGACAGCTTGCAAGTGAAGGTTACACTACAACCTTCTGTGGCGATAGTTGGAAAATTTCCAAAGGTGCAATGACATGCTTATGCGGTAAGAAAACTGGTACTCTTTACATGACCACAGATGCTTGCATGTCAATTTCAGTTGTTGCAGGGTATGAATATTCAAACCTATGGCACCAGAGACTCGGTCACATGAGTGAGAAAGGTTTGAAAATCATGAACATAAAGGGAAAAATACCAGGTCTCCAGTCAACTAATATTGACCAATGTGAGAGCTGCATCCTCGGCAAACAGAAAAGAGTTAGCTTTCAGACATTCGGTAGAACTCCAAAGAAAGAAAAATTAGTGTTGGTGCACACCAATGTTTGGGGACTGAGCCCAGTTTCATCCATTGGCGAGAAATCCTATTTCGTCACCTTTATTGATGACCATTCTAGGAAGGTATGGGTTTATTTCTTAAGACATAAATCTGAAGTGTACTATGTTTTCAGGATATGGAAGGCCATGGTGGAAAATGAAACAGGCTTAAAAATAAAAAAGCTTAGATCAGACAATGGCGGTGAATATGAAGATAGAGAATTCAAAAGGTTTTGCTACGACCATGGGATTAGACTTGAAAGAACCGTGCCAGGTACACCTCAACACACGGCGTAGCAGAACGAATGAACAGAACCTTGATTGAGAGAGTTAGAAGTATGCGATTACAAGCAGGTTTACCAAAGTAGTTTTGGGCAGAAGCAATCAACACAACTACTTATCTAATCAACCGGAGTCCATTAATACCATTGCAACTCCAGTTACCAGAGGAGGTATGGAGCAAAAAGGAGGTAAAACTTTCACATTTAAAAGTTTTTGGTTGCGTTGCTTATGTACATATTAGTGATCAGGCTAGGGGCAAGCTTGATCCAAAATCTCAGAAATGCACACTTCTTGGATAATGTAAAGATGAGTTTGGTTACCGTATCTAGGATGATCAAAACAAGAAAATAATCAAAAGTTGAGATGTTGTTTTCAATGAAAAGGTTATGTACAAAGACGCGACATCATCAAGTAATCCCGCATTATATAACCCTGATATTGTAGAGTTGGATGATTATACTAACAGTAGCGTGACACAACAGACTATTGATAATTCCTAGACAGAGGAATCTATCATAAAGGAGTGCTCTGAAGCATCACAGACTCCAACTCCGACACTAAGGAGGTCTTCCTGACCGCATATTCCGAATAGGAGATATTTAGATTACTTGTTACTAACTAATGCAGGTGAACCAGAGTGTTATGATGAAGCATGTCAGGTGGATGAGGCTAGCAAGTGGGAACTTGCCATGAAAGATGAGATGAAATCCCTCACCGACAACAAGACTTGGGAGCTAGCTAGGTTACCTAAGGGAAAAGAAGCTCTTCAAAACAAATGGGTGTACCACATAAAAGAAGAGCATAATGGTTTGAGGAGCTACAAAGCAAGACTCGTGGTCAAGGTTTCCAACAAATAGAAGGTATTGACTACTCATAACAGTTTTGAGCATTGTTGCAGCAGAGAATTTACACCTCGAGCAGTTAGATGTAAAAACTGCTTTCCTCCATGGTGATCTAGAGGAGGAGATATACATGCACCAACCTGAAGGTTTTGCAGAGAAAGGCAAAGAAAAACTTGTTTGCAGGTTGAATAAGAGTCTGTATGGTTTGAAATAGGCTTCAAGGCAGTGGTATAAGAAATTTGACGGCTTCATGCAAAAGAATGACTACCGCAAATGCAACGCCGATCATTGTTGCTATTTGAAGAGGTTTAAATCAGGTTACATAATTCTTTTACTTTATGTTGATGATATGCTGGTTGTAGGATCAGACATGGACGAGATTAGAAAATTGAAAGGGCAGTTGTCCACTGAATTTGACATGAAAGACTTAGGTCTAGCAAAGCAAATGCTTGGGATGAGAATCACTAGAGATAGAAAGGAGGGAACCTTGCAGTTGTCTTAGGCCGAGTACATGAGACGGATTTTCCGAAGGTTCAACATGAGTGATGCTAAGGCAGTTAGCACGCCATTAGCCGGTCATTTCAAGTTATCAAAGACTCAGTCTCCAGAGTTAGAGGAAGAGAAGAAAGAAATGGACAAAATGCCATATGCTTCAGCTATAGGAAGCTTAATGTACAACATGGTTTGCACGAGACTAGATCTCAGTCATGTAGTGGGAACCGTTAGCAGATTCATGTCGAATCCAGGAAAAATCCACCGGGAAGCGGTAAAATGGATATTTCGATATCTCCGAGGTACAATTAACAAATGTTTATGCTTTGACAAAAGTCATTTGACATTGCAGGGATACGTAGATGCAGACTTTGCTGGCGAGATAGATCACAGAAGAAGCACTACTGGATATGTTTTCACAGTAGGTGCTACTACTGTTAGTTGGGTATCACAGATACAGAAAATCATTGCTCTATCCACTACAGAGGCAGAGTATGTAAACATAACAGAAGCTAGCAAAGAGATGATTTGGTTACAGGGTCTGTTGACAAAGTTGGGTTTCAAGCAGGTGAAGAGTGTTTTGTATAGTGACAGTCAGAGCGCTATACACTTGGCGAAGAATTCAGCATTCCACTCAAAGACTAAGCACATTGGACTCCGCTATCACTTCATCAGATCTTTTCTAGACGAAGGGGTATTAGCAGTTGAGAAGATCCTTGGCAGCCAAAACCCAGCAGACATGTTGACAAAGATAGTAACTAGAGAGAAATTGGAGCTATGCTCATATTCAGTGGGTCTCCTAGATCTACTGAAATCATCTAGAAGATGATCCTTGCTTGAGCACCTCAGCAAGGGGGCGTGGGCACTCTCTCGAGGGGATGCAGATGCTTAGAGACTAGGGCGAGGTCACAATGCTGTAGCATCAGTGTAGCGGACAGTTGGTTGCCCCCACATGTTTGGAAGGGGTGATTTGTTGACCCACCCATGTGGGTGCATTTATTTTTCTCTCTGCTTGGGAAGTTGCAGCGTCATGGAGCATGCGCAGTGTCGTGGAGCATGTGCAGCCTCGAGCATGCATAATTCTTTTATTGATGCTCCATCTCAATGCTCCTTTCTGATAAGTACATTACTTATATATATATATATATATATATACACATTACTTTGTAAAGCTGTGAGTGTGTGTGAAAAATATACAGAGAGCAGAACGAAGTGAGGTGAGTGTGTATGGCAGAGAGATTAGTGCCAAGAGTTGAGTTGAGTTGAGTTGTGTTACTCCTCTTTTGTATCTCTCTTATTGATCATACAATGTGTTTCTCTCTCTCCCGTGGACGTAGGCTGAGTTTGGTTGAATCATGTATTTCTTTTGTGTTCTATATGTGATCGTGTTTTGTTTGTGTTGCTGGAATCATCCCCTTCCCCTAACAGTCTAAATAATGACAAACACTTAGACAAGCAGAGATTAACTGATACAACAAGTAAAAAGCATTCGGACTTGTTGGACAAGTTTACAGAGTTGAATAAAAATGATATTTGACCTTGGTACGTCACTGTTCCATAATTTTTGCAATTAATGAACATCCACTTGGATGGTTGCATTTAAACCATCTTTAGGAATTAGTGAACATCTTGTTAGTTGTGTACGTGCATGCATGTGCATCTATAAATTTAAAGGACATTAACTCTTAATTCATACAAAAACATGGTAGCAAATTTTCCCAAATAGAATTTTGTTTAAAAATCGAAATAAGCGAAAGCATCAGTAGTTGATAAAAGAGGTTGTTTCTGCCCTTTTTGGGTGAAAGTTTAAGCCGCCATCTAGGAGGAATTTAAAAAAAAATTTGCTTATATCACATATCACTTAAAATAAGCACTTTTACAAAAAAGTGGCGTTTGACTTGCACTACAACAAACGCTTATTGCAATAAGTGCTATTTCAGAACCACTTTTTTGAGAACTATTTAAATGAATTTTGAGAAGCAATCTAGGATAGCTTTTGGCCACTTATAAGTAATACATTTTATAGGCAGGGTCAATTTTATAAATATAAGAAAATTTAATGAATATTTTATAATTAAAAAAATATATTAGAAGATAATTATATATTATTTTACTATGTATTATAATATATTAATTATTAATGAAACATAATTAAATTTTGGAATAAAGAAGAAAAATCATCTATTAATTTAAATTAATTTTAAATATTAAAAGTACTAATTTAATTAATAATATTTTTTAACACAAATTAATATGATAATTGTATGTTATAAATATATATTAAAAACAAGTTTATATTAATAAAAAAATAATATTTTATTTTTTTTACTTAATAAAAATATTTAAATGTTAATTAAAAATAATAGTTAAAATAATTATTAATTAAAATTATAATTAGAAATTAATCATATATTATTTTATTCTGCATTATAACATATTAATTGTTAATGAAATATAATTAAATTCTGGACTGAATAAAATAAATCTATAAATTTAAATTAATATTTAATAAATTAAAAAATTTTAATTTAGTTATTAATACTATTTTTAACATAAATGAATGTGATAATCATATGTTATAAATACGCATTTAATAACAAGATTATTGTTAATTAATAAATAACATTATGTTATTTTAGTTAATAAAAAATACTTAAATTTTAATTATAAAAATAATATAATTATCATTTAAAATTTTAATTAGAAAAATATTAATATTTGTACTTAAAATATTTTTAAAAATACATATTAGTTATTATTATTCAATTCTAGATTGAACAAGAATCATTTATTAATTTAAATTAACATTAAATAAATTAAAATTTTAAATGTAATTAATAATATTGTTTTCATCATAATTTAATATGATTGTAATATGTTATAAATATACATTAATAGCAAGATTATTATTAATTAAAAATAATAATCTTATATTATTTTTTAATAGAAAATATTTAAATTTTAATTATAACTAATTAAAATAATTATTAATGAAATTGTTAGTTAAAAAATATTAATATTTGTAATTTAAAATATGTTTAAAAATAATCTTATAGTACCCTATAATAAAAGTAAGTGAATACCACTAATTTTAAATACAACCAAACACCACTTATAACTTTCAGCACTTTTCTAGTTCAGCACTTATTATTAACACTTATTTAAATTCAGCTCTTTTTTCTGAAAAGTATTTCTGCTTAAGTGGTTCCCAACAATCCCTAAGTCTGGTGATTTTGAGGTATATTTTCCTTCGTTTATTATTTTATCTAATTATTTTGCGTAGTTCTATTTTAGGCCTCAGTTTTCCAAGTTCTCTTCCAGACTGCAAGTTAACTACAAGTTTTTTTCCCCCTTTTTCTTTTCAGTCAAGGAAGCGCTGTCTTGGACATTACTTCAGGTGGAAATATGAATGTAAGTGTACTTTTAGTCTCTAATGATGCTGCATCAATACTCACATGCTTAGCGCCAATGGAATGCCATATGAACTGTATAATTGAGATTCTTGATTTGTTGAGTGAATCCTTTTTGTGCTTTCTCTGGAATTCTTGAGGTCCTGTATTGCTATATTTTGTAAATGAAATTTTAGCCTGATTATAAGGAGGATTGTAACTACCATCTTTTGGGACATTGTGTTTATAGTTCCTGATAGTTAAAAAAGACTCATATATCTGCATATGTTCGTTTTTCTTTCCATTTTCAATTTAGAGTTATAACAGAAAATGTGTTCTATGCAAAACCTGATCCTAAAAGCCGTATTTAACTCTGTAGAATTTGTTATTTGTGAGCGGAAATTTTACTGATTATTTATCAATTCAAATCCTTGCTGAGTTTTTAATTCAACACCGTAACTGATCATTGACTTATGAGGGAAAATTAATCTATATGCCATCATATGGGCTCTATTTGAATCATATTTTTATTGAGGATACTATAGAATTATTGTAATACGTAAGGATAGCTAGAGAAAATGTACGTCATTTATGGAAAAAGTGTCTTTACCTAAATCGCTTATGACTAAATGCCAATGAAGATACCCTTGGTTGATTGAAAGTTTTCTAAAATATGGTTATGTCAAAAGGAAAGAAGTGTCTCACTTGTGCTGGCCGAGAGTGAACTAGTACAAATTTGATTGAAGAGCTGACATTTACTTCAATCAGGGTATCCCCGTGCAGGAGGCTAACTCCAATGTGGAGTTTGGTTAGGTTGGCATGATGTCTGCAGCCTCCTCCTCACATTTGAAGAGGCTATTTCCTCAACTCAAACCGATGATGGGCACATCATAGCGGAACTTTATGATATTCAACACCGTAACTGATTATTGACTTATGAGGAAAAATTGATCTATATGCCATTGTATGGGCTCTATTTGAATCATAATTTATTGAGGATACTTTAGAATTATTGTAATAGGTTAGGATAGCTTGAGAAAATGTACATTATTTATGGAAAAAAGTGTCTTATCTTACTGAAATCACTTATGACTAAGTGCCAATGAAGATACCCTTGGTTGATAGAAACTTAGTTTTGTAAATAAAGTTGTATAGAAAAAGCATATATGGAATAGGCAATTTTGTTAAAAAGTACCTTTAAGATACATATAGGACAAAAAATATTTAAGTATAATTTTTTTTTTGTGCGTTTTTAGTGAGATTAATTGTCAATTAAATCATGATAAAAACAGATCAATCTAACTTCCTTGGTCAGTGGAGAACTTGAAAATTACAAAATTGCAACAATATATCATTTTAGCATGGAACTAAACATTACATTGAAACACATAGAATACAAACAATATTTAAGTATAACTTTCTTGTATGTTATTAGTGCGATTAATTTCCAATTAAATCATTTAAAAAATAGATCAACTTAGCTTCCTTGATCAGCCAACAATTTTAACAATAGGAAAGATTTACTTAAAGAAGTAATCAAACCTGTTTAATCAAAGGAAAAATTTTCATTATCAGTTGATGAATATGATTCCTGAAGGGAGGCTAGCAGTAGGACTTCCTTTTCCTGCTGGAGGTACAACTGTCATGTATAAAAAGATACGGATGAAAAGAAAACAGAAAAGAAAAGAGGGAGAAGAAGATGGATCCACCTACATCAAATGTTAAAAGTGGGTGGGAGGAAAAAAAATTGTTTGTGCAACGTGTCAGCTACGCATGAACCTGAAGGGTTCAAAAATCATATCTATAATTTTAGTGGATAAAAATTGTATTGTATTGTATATATTATATTGAATATTTTAAAAATAATTCCAATCATTTGTGCTAATTTTGATGTATATAATGCATGTAAACAAAAATGTAATATAGTATATATATATTTCTATATTTTTGAATAATATAAATTGAACTTAATTCTACACTTTTAGTAGATGTAAATATAAATCAAGGATAAAGAAAGTACAAACTAATAATTTAAATTAACTATATAATATAAAAGTATTGAAAAAGAAAGTGATGGAAAGTTGTTGAGTTGGAATCTTTTTCAAAAAACTATCTAGTAGAATTCATTCATGTTGGTTTTTTTTCTTTTTAATAAGAAAGGAAAAGATTTTTAAAAATAATAAATTAGATCAATGTAAAGAGAGAGAGAGAGAGAGAGAGGAGATTTTAATAAATAAATTCAAAAATTTAGTAGAGTCCACATGGTGCCACATTAATATGTTTTAAAATTTTTTAAGATTAAGAATATTTTATTAAATCATTTATGTATTCATATGAGAGAGAGAGAGAGAGAGAGAGAGGGGGGGGGGTTGTGGAAAGGAAAAGACAAAAAAAGGAAAATCAGGTGAAAAAAACTTGGTGGCAACACGTGTCCCACCAAGGTTCAATTTTAATGTATAGTATAGATACATGTTAAAAGGATAGAAGGCTTACTTGTCCTGGCTGATGGTGAACTAGTACAAATTTGACTGAAGAGCTGACATTTACTTCAATCAGGATATCTCCGTGCATGAGGCTCTCTCCAATGTGGAATTTGGTTAGGGAGCCTTGATGTCTGCAGCCTCGTCCTCATATTTGAAGAGGCTATTTCGTCAACTGAAACCTGTGATGGGCACATCATAGTAGAACTTTATGATAGTGGCATGAAAAGTTGATAATAGTATTGTAGACATAACTGGAGCAGGTGATCACTCTTCCTATTTCAGATGTTAAGTTGAACAAAAAGAGTTGGACAGAGTCAGTGGCAGACGAAGAACTTCTCCATGGGGCAGTGTATACATACTTGTGCAAACAGGAAGAAAAATATAAAACTATATAAAAAGGAAAGTTTCTAGCATTTGAACTTGAAACTTCTAAAGTGGACGTGCTATGTTTGTCAAACTATTGGGTCAATGTAACAAATAAACTTTATTTTGAATCAGTTGCTATTGTAATCTTATTTTTATAATTTCAGTGGGAGAATAATCAGATTTTTAACTTGGATATTTTATATTTTAGTATATATAGTATCATGTTAGCATACTTTGGTCCACCTTTGAAGAGACATTGTGGGGTTGGATTACATTTACTTCAATTTTGATTACTTCATTTTTGTTCACATAAACTGTTTGTTGGTCTGGTTATGCACCCAAGAAGAGGGGGTGGTGAATTGAGTGATTTTAAAACTTGTACATTTTATTGCAAATTATATGATTTGTGCAAAACTTAATTTTGCTTTTTAGATGAAATAAGTCCAATAGAATATTCAATGAAACATTCAACTTACCCAATAACTAATTTGGTTGAACAAAAATCATTAGCATAAACTACACAGCCAACACATAAAGTAAAAGAAAGATAAAAGTTGCACACAAAATTTATAGTATTTCGGTTGCTTAACCTACATCCACTCCTCAAACCAACTAGTTTGAGATTTCTACTAATACCTTCGGTATTACAATTTTCAGGACAAATGCCTTACCATTGTTGGATGACTACCAAGAACTCATGCCATAGCATCAGGGACAACAAAGCCCTATGGAATATAGCCCCAACCACACGACCCTTGGCCAATCTCAGTGCCGTAGCACTCCGAGACACATGTCCCACTAGGTTTACACCCAAATAGAGAACAAAAGTAGAACATACCTCTAATATCTTTTCTAGCTCACATTAGGTCTAACTATTCAGAATTTGTGAGAATAGAGAGCCTTCATAAAGAGCTCAACCTATTAGGTAGAATGAAATGTTAGAACCACAGAAGTAAAATTACAACAACAATGCAATCAAAATTAAAAAGATGGCGGCATGAACTTCAGTGTATGTAATTCTATTCTTCTCATGTGTTGTATCTTCAATCTTATTGTTCAGCCAATATATATAGAGGTTATTGTATGTCTCAGCTCAGATCTTCTAGATATGGCAATAAATGCATGATTGAACATGAGAATCCATGCCCATGGTGCAGAGTGTTGTTCTTCATCCAAAGAAGGAAAATCCTAGCTGTTTGAAATGAATCTTCTCGATCCTCCAATTCAAATTTGAACATGAACAAGTTTTGATAACTAGAGTCAACAATCTGTCTAAGATATCAATCAATAACATAGACAATAATTCAAATTATATTAGCTGAGCAAGTTGACCAAGAAACAACTGATCTGGATGATAATTCACATTGCTTCTGTAAGTGCATCTGTAAATGATTTTGTTAATGAGTTTGTG